>NC_080386.1:110648313-110987588 GCF_014773155.1 Arachis stenosperma | reverse complement strand
AAACCCTATCCCCATTACCCATGGTTAACTGAAGGAAAAGAACGAAAGAAGAAAAGAAAGGGAAAGGAAAAGAAGCGGGGCGCTGGAAGAAGGGGGAGGGTGAAGAGGGAGGTGGCACGGTGGGTGTCACTGTCGCCGTGTCGCCGTGTTGCACAGAGGTGGGAGAGAGCATGAAGATGCAAAGGGAAGAGAGCAGAAGAACGAGCGTGAGGGAGCTCAGCTGCGGGAAGAGGAGGCGCACATCTGACCCTTCACTGCCGATCCGTCCATCCCGACCTGTCACCGTCGTGAGAAAGACCAGAAACGATGCAAAGAGAGTCACGCGAGGACGAGAAGTCGCCATCGCTATTCATCCTCCCTGCTGCCAGACGCTGTCGCTGTTGCTGCCGTTCACAAGAAGAGATAGAGAGAGAGAGAGAGAAACGCGCTGTGTAGGAGCTGCCGCCGTGAAGCCCGTCACCATTGCTGCAGCTGTCCGTGTCGCCACAGACGTCGAAGGGAGCCAGCATCGCCGTCGTCCATGGGTGAAGCTAAGGAGAGAGAGATCTGTGTGAAAGGAAGGGCCGCGACCTGTCCAGTCACCGTTCATGTCGCCGGCGTCGCCAAATCCACCGCTGCCAAAGCTTCTGGTCGAGCCTCTACCGTCGGGAACCCTTTTCCGTTACTGAGAACCACTGCTGGTAAAGGTTTTTTTTAGGTTAGCTTTAATTCCTTTTGAGTTTCCGGAAACCTTTCATCACTGCGCATTTGTTACAATTGTCGTAATCGGAGTTCTGGTCGCCGCTACCACTCGAGGTGGTTGCCAGGGCTACCGGCAAGCCGGTTCAGCTACCGCTGCTATTTCATTTTCTTAGTTCGGTAAGTATTTATATTTCAGAAATCCCTGCGTTAGTATTCTATTATGTTTGGTTATAAACTCTAAGGTTTGATAACGTAGGTTCAAGTTATGTATGTTGCATGTCGCTTTTAAGTTGCTGTGAGTGCTGCGAAAGTGGTCAGGGGCTGAGTTTGTGGTTGTCGTTGGTTCCGGGCTGAGAGGAAAGAGTTCGGTTGATGTATTTGTGCTATGGTTTCAACGAGTCAATGTAGGAGCTTTTTATACAAACTAATTTATTTTAAATTAGAATTGTTATAAATAGATATGATGTGCGAAATGCATTTCTGGTGATTATGTGAGTCTTATGAATTGTCTGATTATGCCTTGGATAAATATGGTTCCGTGTTTGAGTGAAATAATGTCTGATTTTGATAAATTGGAGATTTTTAGATTTGTTGAATTGAAATGACTTTGATAGTCTGAAAGTCTGAGTTTTTTTTATTGAAAACTGATTTGGTCTTGAGCCTGTTGAGAAAGGTTTATGATTGGTTTGGTTGGGACCCGAAAAGGGTGGCAAAGTCCAAGTTTTAGGGGAGATGCTGTCAAAATTTCTATAAAATCCGAGACTTTATTTGAAACGATATTTTAAAAGGAATGTATTATGCCTCGAATTGTATTAATGATAAATGGATTAGGTTTGAACCCTTTTATTAAGAAAATTATAATATTTTGAATGTAAACTATTTTAGAAAATAATCATGTTTTAAAGTTGATTTAAAGATGAAAATAATTAAGTTTTGGAATTTGATTAAGTAAGCAAATTTGAAGGAGTTTTAATGGAGTTCGATTAACTAATTTCACTTTACGACATTTTAGGAAAAGTTTGAAGTATTTTCTGAAACTTTGACTTAGTAAAATAGAAATAATTTCCGAGCCTTTGGAAATAGATTTAAGAATGAAATTGAAATTGGTTTTCGGTTTAAATGATTTGGTTTTGGTTTAAGTAAGTTGGTTTTGAAATTGGTTCGGAATATTTGGATACATGACTTGGTTTTGGTTTAAATTCTATTTTATTTATTCAAATCAAGAAGTTAAGGTTTCAGAGGTTTTCAATGAATTTAAGAAATGAGTTAGGTTATTCTCCCCTGAAGTCTTAAGACTCCGCTGAGAAATTTTATGACCAAATCCTTATTTAGAAATGAATGATTTTGAAATAAGATATTGAGCCTGATTGATTGTGGATATCATCAAGATTGATGAGTTATTGTTTGGTAGGCGTAAGGGTCGGGTTCGTCCCGCTTATGCTGAAAGATTTCATAATTGACGAGATTGTTGATAAGTCAGTTGCGCCTGGCAAGGACGGTGGTTAATCCCGCTTGTCGAGGTTGTTGCTCCCGCGTAAGGATGGTGGTTAATCCCGCTTACGTGTAGATGTGAGGTTGGAGGTAGATTATCCCGCTCACATCCTTTCAGATCACAGGAGTGTGTAGGCATTGACATCCTAGAATGTGTGGCGGGCACGTTATCCCATCGGTTCCCATTTATAAGTGACCGAAAGGCAACATTCCCATGGGAATGTGTTGGGTTGGCAATTGAACCGACAATCTGATATCACAGCCAGTAGGACAGACATTCATCATTTGCATTTATGTGATATTGTTTGGGTGTGCATATTGTAATTAGTTTTCCTATGTGAATATTTATGTTAACTGCTAACTGCTATATTTATTGTAATTGCTATTGATTGTGTTTGAACTACATTAATTGTGTTTGTGTTTGATTGGTTGGTTTGTTATGAATTGGTTGATGATCGAGTTGTTTGGGCCGGGAACCGTGTTGGATTGGATGGGCTTGAGGCCGTGGTTGGTATGTTGAGTTCTAGTTCTGTATAAAGTATCTAACTGGCTCAGCATAGACTTAATGAACCTATGCTTGGAACAGGATAATTGACGTGCGAAAAATTGTCGATTAAGAATTTAATTCAGAAATCAACGTTGCAAGTACAGTTCTTAATCAATAAAAATTTCGCGTATCAATTTAAAAGGGGTTGTCACAAAATTTAGAATAAAATACTGGGAATAGAATTTCCAGGTCCTCTTCCAACGAGTTGCTAAGAGAGTGCTATTTATTGATCAGGAGTTTCTCAGAAATTTGGAGTTTGTGGAATGGGCAAATAAATAATTATAAATTAACAAGAGATTTTATGTGATTGAAATAAAGGTCTTGGCTTGGAGAAGATTAATTGGAAGTCCTATCCTTGTTGGATTCCTCAAGGTAATTAATAACAGGTTGTTGTTTCTACTTAATTAACCCTCAACGAATGAAGGAAAGTCAAGTAGTTAAGCTAACCCCAATTCACAAGTCCTAATCCTCTCCCTTGGGAAGGATTAGCGTTAGTGACTAGAGAGCCAGCCAACAATTTTCAATTACTATTTAACTCTTGAGTCCTCCAACTCAAGGGTCTCTAATATTAATCAACTCCAAGACCAAGTTAAAAGTCTAATCTACTGACATGGATGCCAATTTTGAATTCATGTAAAGCGAGTAAAGAGAAGACATAACAACTAAACTCAATTGAAAATAATCAAGAAATAATGAAATTAAATGGAAAGGTATCTTGCATTAAGAAATTCTAAAATAGAAAGTATCCAATTGTAACTCTGAACAGGGTAAATGGGGAATGAAAAGAGTAAAGGAATAAGAAACAAACTAGAATAATAATGACTTCACGGAGGTAGTAACTCTTTGGAATATCCAACTCAGTAGTATAAACTGGAAAGGTCTACGAATGTAAAGAATCCTATAGGAGGTGGTGAATTCTCTCTCCGATCCCAAAAACTAAAAAAAACTCAAACTATAAACTGAGAATGTGTAAATGTGTGTTGAGTCCCTGCTGTTTCCTGGCTCTAGTTTGTGTTCCTGGGCCGAAAACTGGGTCCAAAGTCGGCCCAAAATTGCTCCCAGCGCATTCTGTAATGTGCAGCACGTGATGGCGATCAACACGTACGCGCCAAGTACGCGTGCGCATCGATGGTCTTCTTCACAAGGTGCGCGTCCACGTCGTGTGAGATGCACTAGGTTGCGCGTGTGCGTAAGGTACGCGTGCGCGCCGATGCTCGCTTGTCAGCTTCTTAATTTCTTGTGTTCTTTTTATTTTTGCAAGCTTCCTTCCCTTCCTCTAAGGCATTCCTGCCCTATAAAGCCTGAAAACACTTAACACACGAATCACAGCATCGAATGGGATAGAGAAGAATTAAAAATACACAATTTAAAGGCTTAGGAAGCAAGTTTTCAACCATAGAACAAAATTGGGAAGGATTTGTAAAACCATGCAAATTGTATGAATAAGTGTGAGAATGGTGGATAAAATCCACTCAATTAAGAACAAGATATTCCACATAATAGTGGTGCATCAAATCTCTCCACACTTAAACATTAGCATGTCCTCATGCTAAGCTGAAGGAGATCAAAAGTATGAATGGGGGAAGCAAGACTCATGCAATACAACCTATGTAAATGAATGCAACTACATGCTGGGATGTTTTTACCTACTTGGTTACAACAAACAAGTTCTCCAAGACAAACATAAATCAGATTCCACTAGATCAAACCACACAATAAGAAGCAAGTAAACTTGTAAGAAAATAGCTCATGAAAGTCGGGAACATAGAATCAAACATTAAACCCTTACTAGAAAAGTGTATGCACTCTAATCACTCAAGTGTTTAGGGTTAATCCACTCTAGTCTCCTCTAATCATACTTTCTAAAACTTTGCTTTTCATCTAACCAATCAACAAATATCTAGTGTACTAATACAAACATCATGAGGTCTTTCCAAGGATGTAATGGGGTTAAGGTAAGAGTGAGGATACATGTATGGCCAAGTGAGCTATAAATTGAATCTTTGACTAACATAAATTTCCACCGAACACACATATACACTCTATACAATTCTAAATTCATGCGTAGCTGCCCAAAATCTCACTTTTGTACATTTCTGATGAGCGGATAATTTGTATGCTTTTTGGCATTGTTTTTAGTATGTTTTTAGTATCTTTTAGTTAGTTTTTAGTATATTTTTATTAGTTTTTAGTTAAAATTCACTTTTCTGGACTTTACTATGAGTTTGTGTGTTTTTCTGTGATTTCAGGTATTTTCTGGCTGAAATTGAGGGTCCTGAGCAAAAATCTGATCCAGAGACCAAAAAAGACTGCAGATGCTGTTGGATTCTGACCTCCCTGCACTCGAAGTGGATTTTCTGGAGCTACAGAAGCCCAATTGGCGCGCTCTCAACGGCATTGGAAAGTAGACATCCTGAGCTTTCCAGCAATATATGATAGTCCATACTTTGCCCAAGATTTGATGGCCCAAACCGGCGTAGCAATTCGGCCTCAGAAATTCCAGCGTTAAACGCCGGAACTGGCATAAAACTTGGAGTTAAACGCCCAAACTGGAATAAAAGCTGGTGTTTAACTCCAGAAAAGGTCTCTACACGAAAATGCTTCATTGCTCAGCCCAAGCACACACCAAGTGGGCCCGGAAGTGGATTTTTCTGTCATTTACTCATTTCTGTAAACCTTAGGTTACTAGTTTACTATTAATAGGATCTTTTGACATTGTATCGGTACCTGATGACACTTTACACGTCTCTTTGTGTACTTCTTACAGCATGAGTCTCTAAACCCCATGGTTGGGGGTGAGGAGCTCTGCTGTGTCTTGATGGATTAATGCAATTACTACTGTTTCTTATTCAATCATGCTTGCTTCCATTCTAAGATATCACTTGCTCTTAACCCGGATGAATGTGATGATCCGTGACACTCGTCATATTCTCAACTATGAACGTGTGCCTGACAACCACCTCCGTTCTATTTTAGATTAAGTAGATATCTCTTGGATTCTTTAATCGGAATCTTCGTGGTATAAGCTAGAACTGATGGCGGCATTCAAGAGAATCCGGAAAGTCTAAACCTTGTCTGTGGTATTCTGAGTAGGATTCAATGATTGAATGACTGTGACGTGCTTCAAACTCCTAGCAGGCGGGGCGTTAGTGACAGACGCAAAAGAATCGATGGATTCTATTCCGGCCTGACCGAGAACCGACAGCTGAATTCTGCGTGCTGTGACAGGGCATATGCAATCGTTTTCACTGAGAGGATGGGAGGTAGCCACTGACAACGGTGAAACCCTACATACAGCTTGCCATGGAAGGAGCCTTGCGTGTTTGAAGAAGAAGACAGTGGGAAAGCAGAGATTCAGAAGATGGAGCATCTCCAAACCTCAACCTATTCTCCATTACTGCAATACAAGTAACCATTTCATGTTCTTTTGCTTTTTACAATCAATCCTGATAATTTCTGATATCCTGACTAAGATTTACAAGATAACCATAGCTTGCTTCAAGCCGACAATCTCCGTGGGATCGACCCTTGCTCACGCAAGGTATTACTTGGACGACCCAGTGCACTTGCTGGTTAGTTGTGCGGGATTGCAAAAGTGTGATTGCAATTTCATGCACCAATTTCACATACTCATGTATCAAATTTTCTTTAATTTCATCACATATGCATTGTCCTTTCTATTGCACTTAGCATTGGGGTGATTTTTGTCCCCTAATTATTTACTTATTTAAATATTTTTTCATAAATTAAAGCATAATAGATCAATGCCAATGGTTTTTATAATTTCACATGAGTAGAGTAGCACCCAAATTCTCAAAAATTTGTTAATGAAAACAAAACATACTTACTAACCCAAGTTCCTACATTTCTCCACACTTACTTGATACACAATCTCTATCTTAAGCTAACCAAAGATTCAATTGGGGTAATTACTTATTTTTTCGCTTAAGGCTAGTGATGTGATAACATAAAGAACAAATGGGGATTAAAAGGCTCAAACTGGCAAACAAAGGTAGATGGAATGATAGGCTATTTGGGATAAGTGAGCTAATAACAAATGATGGCCTCAGTCATATGTATGCATGAATATACACTAAACAATGAACATATAGAATGGAACAAAATATAGATTGCAATCATAGAAAAGAAAACACACAAGAATAAAAATCATGATTAAATAATGTAACCATACAATTAAGCTCAAAATCTCACAGGTTGTGTGTTCTTATCTATCAACCATGTTCCAATAAAATCTTCAAACAGGTTTAACACAAATTTTTCAGTTGAATCAGTGAAATTCTCTGAAATAGGATCTTGAAAAGGAACTCATTCGTTCAACCAAGCAGTTATTACCATGCAATCTATCCTATACAACAATATAAAACTAACATGTTGGTGTTAAGAGAGAGATTACCTCCAGAAGTCAGGTACTGACCTCCCCACACTTAAGTCTTGGCACGGTCCTCCATGCCATCAGTAAGGAGCAAAGTGGGGATGGTAGCATCATCTCCATGGTCGGGATTGTCATGGCTCCCGGTGCTGGTATGTGAAGTGGAGTCCAGGGTATCCTTCTCCTCTGGAGGTGGGTGAGTACTAGCAATGAGCTCCGTCAGATAGGTGTATCGGCGCTTGTTGTGGCGCTCCAATCGCTCCATCTGCCAGTCTTGCCGGTCTAATCTCTGAAGGATCTGAAGGAACATCTGAGTAGTGGATGGTGGAGGAGGTGTGGGTGATGACGGGGCGGAAGCGGGAGGAGTGTCCAGAGATGGGCCTGGATATCTGCTAGTAGAGGGAACTGAGGGTCTGATATACTTCCCATTCGGGACATACTGATCAGCCATAGGAATCATGGCTTTGGTGTCCCCAGCCTTATAGGCGACTCCTGCTGCATAGACAAGATCCAAAACTAGTGCAGGATAAGGTAGGTTGCCCGCAATTTGCACGTGTCCCATGGCCTGCCAGATGTGTCTTGGTAAGTTGAAAGGCTGTTCGGTGAGAATGCACCAGATGAGAATAGCCATGTTTGCAGTGAAGGTGGACTCGTGAGTGCTCAGAAATACATAGTGGGACATAATCTATGCCCACACGCGAGCCTCCAAGGTAAGTGCTGGAGCTGCAATGCTCTTAGGTCGACTCCGATGTTGTCCATAGATCCAAGTGCTGCCCGGTTGTGCGATAACTCCTAGGACGCTATCCCAGTCAAACTGGTATGTCTGGCACTTGAGAAAGGCCTCCTGATAGGCGTCTAACCCGTCGGGTCCAGGTGGAAGGTCCAATGCTCTCTGAATGGCCCCTTCGGAGACAGGGACTTGCTTTTTACGAACATAGACAGACTGCAGGGTCGGTAAGTGAAAGTTGGATAGAATTCAACTACCCATGATAGATTGACCGTCCGCGGCTATCTTCTCAAGAATCCCCACTATCTCCTCTCGATGTGGGACTCCACAAACTCAGCAAGGTGTGTTGGAAGAATGAGTAGGTGCTCATTATTGTAGTTCCTATCAACCAGGATGGGGAACATCTGCTCAAAGTTGCGGTTAGTGAACCGTGCAGAGTCCCTAGCAGGAAAAGCTTTCTCTGCTTCATCAACCTTGATGATTCTCTTTATCCGCTTTGTGGGTGGCTTGGCGCTTGTAGAAGGTTGTGCCGTAGCCAAGGTTTGTTTAGTGCCTTGCCTTGCCGGTGTCTTGTCAGTAGCCTTCCCCTTTCCTTTCTGGGTACCCATCCTAAGGAAGGAAGAAAGAGAAAAATTATGAAATATAGATAGCGAAAGACCGGAAGAAAGAATGTCTAAGTGAAAATAAATGCCCAAGGAAATAAACAATGTCTTGAGTGCATGGTAGCTACAGCATGCATGTAAGACAGAAAAGAAGAGCATAAAGGCATAGCATATAACTAGATGCAAGAGGCATAATGGCATGCAAATAAGAGGCATGAGAAACATAGCTCAAGCATCAATGTCAATAATAAGTATCACATGAAAGAAAATAATGAGCATTGGTATGATGACAATTGTGAATGATAAACTCAATACATGTGGATGGCAAGAGTTGTGAAAAAGAGGCATTAAAGTAGGAAAAATATGATAGAAAAGAATTCAAAATGCCACGTTGGCTTTTTCACAAACACTTGGTGTTCAAGTTAAAATAAGGGTAAAAATAAGTAATCCAAATGTATAGGAGAACCAAAATAAAATATCAACTGTCAAAGTACTCCTCATGGTATCCACAAACTCAAATATTCCAAAATAAATACCCAAATAAAGCTCCAACACCAACATAAGAATGCATGGGGGAAGAAGGAAAAAGAAAGCATAAATAACTAAACTAAAAGAAAATTTAAAAGAAAACAAAACAAAAATTAAATGCAATAAAGTAAAGAAGAAGTAAAGAGTAGAGGAGAGGAAGAGAGAAACCTTAATGATGAAGATGGAAGTATAATGAAGGGAGAGGTCTGAAGGAAGAATGGTGAAAGAAGGAAGAAGAGAGAAGAAAGAATTAGGAAATAAAAGAATTAGGATTGGTGGGAAAGAAGGAATGAAAACTGGCGGCGCACTGGTTGAGTGATGCTGCGTGACCGACGCGCATGCATACTGCGTGCGTCCGCGCAAGTTGTGCGAAAGGGGAGGGACGCGGATGCAAAAAGGGCGCGAACATGTCCCGCAAATTGTGCCATTGGCGCAGGGCCAGCCGCGCGCACGCACAACTTTCGGTTCAATATGGGATGGGGGCCTTAGTTGCAAGCGACGCGTGCACGTCATGCGCGTGCACGCGTGGATGACAAAGTGTAAAAGGACGCGCACGCGTCAGGGACGCGCACGCGTCAGGGACGCGCACGCGTCAGGGACGCGTATGCGTGGGTGAATTTGTGCTCCTAGCACGATTCCAGCCCCAGACCAGCACAACTTTCGTCCAAAACACTCAATTACGCCGATTTCTTGATGCGTGCGGGTGTGTCATAGCCGCGGACACATGGTTCACCAAAGTGCACTGGGACGCATACGCGTACGGTATGCATACGCGTCTACTGGATTATGCCTAAGGCACGTTTCGTGTCCAGCGCCCGCGTAACTCTCTGGTCAATCTAACCCATTACGCATTCATGAAGGACGCGTACGCGTACGTGGCGCGCGCACGTCGAATGCCATTTTTTTATGCAAAATGCAAGTGATGACGCAGAATGTATGTATGAATGCTGATAAAGAGAAAGAGAACAAAATAAAATTGAGAAAGAAAAGGAACGATCATACCATGGTGGGTTGTCTCCCACCTAGCACTTTGCTTTAACGTCCTTAAGTTGGACGGTCCAGAAGCTCAGTTTACTTCTGTAGGTGGATCCGCCAAGAGGAGAATCTCCAGCTCCTTGTTGTCCTTCATCTTCTCACCATGGTAGAGCTTCAAGCGGTTCCCATTGACTTTGAGGATATTGGGGCTTGAGGGGTGACTCAAGTGGACGACGCCAAAAGGCTCAGCCTTTTCCACTCTGTAGGGGCTTTCCCATCTGGATCTCAGCTTTCCAGGCATGAGTCTCAACCTGGAGTTGTAAAGGGGAACTAACTCCCCAGGTCTGAACTCCCTTCGCTTGATATTCTTGTCATGCAGAGCCCTCACCTTCTCTTTGCACAGCCTGGAGTTCTCATACGCTTCTAGGCAGAGGCACTCCAGTTCTTGTAGTTGCAGCTTCCTTTCAGCCCCCACTCTCTCGAGTCCCATGTTGCACTCCCACACCACCCAGAAAGCCTTGTATTCCACCTCCACTGGGAGGTGACAAGCCTTTCCATATACTAGGCGGAATGGACTCATTCCGATTAGTGTCTTGTATGCTGTCTTATAAGCCCAAAGCACATTTGCAAGCCTGGTACTCCAGTCTTTGCTATGAGGTTTGATGATCTTCTCCAGAATACGCTTTATCTCTCTGTTTGACACATTCGCTTGTCCATTGGTCTGAGGGTGGTAACCTGTAGCCACCTTGTGAACAATCCCATGTTTCTTTAGCAGATCTGTTAATCTCCTATTACAGAAGTGAGTGCCTTGATCACTCACGATTGCTCGTGGTAATTCAAAGCAACAGATAATATTCTTTTGTACGAAGGAGACAACAGTGTTAGCATCATCAATACGGGTATGAATTGCTTCCACCCATTTAGAAACATAATCTACAGCTAACAATACATATAAAAAACCATGAGAGTTTGGAAATGGACCCATGAAGTCAATGCCCAGACATAAAAAATTTCACAAAACAACACAGGTTGTTGGGGCATCTCATCCTTTTTGGATATAGTTCCAAACCTCTGGCAAGGTGAACAAGATTTACAAAAAGTAGTAGCATTCTTAAATAGTGTGGGCCACCATAATCCACAATCTAATATTTTTCTAGCTGTTCTTTGAGGGCCAAAATTTCAACCACTCTCAAAAGAGTGGCAGGCCTCTAAAATGGACTGGAATTCTGATTGAGGCACACACCTCCTAATTACCTGGTCAGCACCACATCTCCATAAATATGGGTCATCCCATACATAATATTTGGACTCGCTTTTGAGCTTGTCCTTTTGATGTTTAGTAAAATTAGGAGGGAAGGTACGACTGACAAGATAATTAGCTATAGGTGCGTACCAAGGGACCACTGCAGATATTGCGTGTAAGCTATCAAATGGGAAAGCATAATTGATAGGAGTGGAATCATGCTTAATATTCTCAAGGTGACTCAAGTGGTCAGCCACTAAATTCTGAGAGCCACTCCTATCCTTAATTTCTAAATTAAATTCTTGCAGCAATAATATCCAAAGTATGAGCCTTGGTTTGGACTCTTTCTTAGCTAATAAATATTTTAGAGCTGCATGGTTTGAGTATACTACCACCTTAGTACCAAGTAAGTAGGCTCGGAATTTATCCAAAGCAAAAACAATAGCCAGAAGCTCTTTTTCATTGGTAGTGTAATTAGACTGAGCGGCGTCTAAGGTCTTAGATGCATAGGCAATTATAAAAGGTTCTTTACCATTGCGCTGAGCCAGCGCCGCTCCAACTGCGTAATTGGAGGCATCACACATTATCTCAAATGGTTGACTCCAGTCAGGCCCTCTCACAATAGGGGCTTGAGTCAAGGCGGTCTTCAGCTTATCAAACGCCTCCTTGCAGTCCACATTCAGCTCGAACTCAACATCCTTCTGTAGTAGTCTGGATAAGGGCAGTGCTACCTTACTGAAGTCCTTGATAAATCGCCGGTAGAAACCTGTGTGACCAAGAAACGAACGGACTTCCCTCACGGAGGAGGGGTGAGGTAAACCAGAAATAACATCTACCTTTGCTGGGTCAACTGAAATACTAGTATTAGAAACAACATGTCCTAGAACAATACCTTGTTGTACCATAAAATGACATTTTTCAAAATTCAGTACAAGGTTTGAACTAACACACCTGTCTAATACTCTAGCTAAACTATCCAAGCAAAGGCTAAATGAATCCCCACACACACTGAAGTCATCCATGAAAACTTCCATATAGTTCTTAAGCAAATCTGAGAAAATACTCATCATGCATCTTTCGAACGTAGCCGGTGCATTACATAAGCCAAAAGGTATTCTCTTATATGCATACATTTCGAAGGGACACGTAAAAATAGTTTTTTTCTGATCTTCAGGAGCTATATGAATTTGAAAATAGCCAGTGTAACCATCTAGAAAATAGTAGTGTGATTTACTTGACAGGCGATCAAGCATCTGATCGATAAAGGGCAATGGGTAGTGATCCTTGCGGGTAGCCTGGTTGAGACACCTGTAATCAATGCACACCCTCCAGGAGTTTTGCACTCTAGTTGCAATGAGTTTTCCATGCTCATTCTTTACTGTTGTTACTCCAGACTTCTTTGGTACCACCTGTACCGGGCTGACCTATTCGCTATCCGAGATTGGATAGATGATGTCAGCTTCGAGCAGTCTGGTCACTTCCTTCTTAACAACCTCCAGAATGGTGGGGTTCAGCCACCTTTGAGGTTGACGGACAGGTCTTGCACCCTCTTCTAAGAATATATGGTGCTTGCAGACATGGTGGCTGATGCCTACTATATCCGCCAAACTCCACCTAATTGCTTCCTTGTGTCTTCGCAGCACACTAAGCAACTGCTCCTCTTGTTGGGAGGTGAGTTCCCTTGCAATGATGACTGGAAGCTTCTGATTATCCTCAAGGTAAGCATACTTGAGGTGGGGTGGAAGGGGCTTCAATTCCATCTTCTACTCATGGGGAGGCTCTTGATCATTTGGAGCTATTTGTGGTGGCACAGTGTCTTGAGTAAGCTCAGAGGGCGTCCCCACACTTGCACCTTGCTCCACGTGCATCTCTTCTACTTCTTCTTGATAGACTTCAGCCATAGTCTCATCAATAATGTCACACTGGAAGATGGAGTGATCTTCCAGTGGGTGCTTCATAACTTCATCCATATTGAAGCTCACTGTTCTGCCATCTATCTCAAAAGAGTAAGTTCCCGAAAAGGCATCCAGCTTGTACTTCAAAGTCTTCAGGAAATGTCTTCCAAGAAAGATGGATGATGGTCTTCTTGAGTCATTAGGGGGCATCTCCAAGATATAGAAGTCAATAGGGAATGTGAGCCCCTTAATGCTCACTAGCATGTCCTCAGCAATTCCAACCATAGAAATAATGCTTTTATCTGCCAAAACAAAACGTGCTGCCGACCTTTTCAAGGGGGGTAGCCTCAAAGCATCATATATAGATAATGGCATAATACTCACACATGCACCTAAATCACACATGCAGTCAGAAAATTGTACACCATTAATAATACAAGTGACCATGAATGGACCCAAATCCCCACATTTTTTCTGGTATGGCCCCCATGAAAGCAGAAATAGAGTTACCTAGAGGAATAGTTTCTAATTCATTTATTTTATCTTTATGCATGCACAAATATTTTAGAAACTTAGCATATTTAGGTACTTGCTAAATGGCATCAAAAAAAGAAATAATTACCTCAACCTTTTTTAATATTTCTACCATTTTGGGGTTTAGCTGCATCTGCTTTCTTGGCTTCCTAGCAAGGTGTGGAAATGGGATAGGAATGACGCTACTTGTAGTGTCTGAGCCTCTTGGTGCTTCATTCCTTGGTGGGGCTGCTTCTTCTTCCACTGCTCTTTGTACTGCATCCCCTTCTTCAACGTCCTCTAGCTCAACAATGTCTTCAACTGGGATGTCTGCTTTTGAGCTTAGCTCCTCATGACTCCTCTCTCGTAGTATAGTCCCAGATCTAAAGGTAATGGCATTGATTTCTCCTTTGGGGTTGGGTAAAGGTTGAGAAGGAAGTGTATTTGAGCTTGCAGGCTGATTGTTGGAGGTATTTGATGATCCGATCTGGGAGACGAGAGCTTGTATAGCAAAGGCTAGACCAGTAAGTTGACTTTCCGTGGTTGTTTGTCTTTGTGCAAGAGAGTGAAGCAACTCATCATTGGGAGAGGAAGGCAGGCCTTGCTGTTGGTTGTTTTGAGATCCCTGGTTCTGCCTTTGGTGAGGTGTTCGGTAAGGCTGGTTCTAGTTCTGTTGAGACCGGTTATGCTGATTGTTGTTGTTTCATCTCTGATTTCCACTATTATCTCTGCCTCCTTGGTTGTAATTATCCCTCCATCCTTGGTTGGAGTTACCTTTCTAGCCTTGGTTGGAGTTTTGCCTCCACTCCTGGTTGGAGTTGTCTTGCCAACCTTGATTATAGTTCCCACCTTGGTTATAATTGCCGCCTTGCTGATAGTATCCTTGATTTGGGTGGTCATAGAAGTTATGGGTAGCTGCCAAGGTGTTGTCTTCCTGTTGGAGCTGTGGACATTCATCAGTGTAATGGGTGTTGCATGTACATATACCGCAAACTCTCTGAAGGGCTAACTGTTGATATTGCTATTGTGGAGGAGGTTGAGATTGTTGTTGATTCAGATGTATCTGCTTCAGTAAGTTGGTCATCTCACAGAGCGTCTGTGTGAGAGCAGTATTCTCACTGCTAGAGGAAACCTCTGCAACAGCCTTGGGATGGTTGTTCCTGTGCCTAGCATTCCGAGTAGACTCCGCTAGGTCGGTGATCAGTTGCCACGCTTCATCCGCGGTCTTGTACTTTTTCAGAGAACCATTACTCGCACCATCTAATGTAGTCTTGTCCTGAGACTTTATGCCCTGTTTGAAGTAGCTGATCAACACCAACTTGTCAATCATGTGGTAGGGACAAGCATCTAGGAGAATCCTAAAGTGCTCCCAATACTCATATAGAGTCTCTGAGTCACCTTGAATAATGCAGGAAATTTCTTTTCTCAGTCTATCAGTCACTTCAGCTGGAAAGTATTTTTCTAAGAATTCTCTCCTGAGCGTTTTCCAGTTAGTAACAACTGTTTTAGGTTGAGTGTAGTACACTCCCTCGCCTTTCCCTCAAGAGAAAACGGGAAGGCAGTTAGCAGAATAGAAGTCTCATCTGCACCATGACACCTAACAGTAGAATAGGCCGTCTGAAAATCTCTGAGGTACTTGAGAGGCTCTTGAGCAGGTAAGCCATGAAACCTTGGCAGTAGATTGATTTGTGCAGTCTTTAATTTAAAGTCTGCACCCAGATTTGGCTGACACACTTGAAATGGTGGCAGTCTAAAGTCCGGAGCTCCTGCTTCCTGGAGAGTAATCCTCTTGGGCGCTGCCATGTTATCTGGCCATAAATCAACAAGATCAGTAGAAGAGGAGCTTGTCTCTCCCTTAAATGACGCTTCAGATTCATCCTCAGATAGGACTGGTGAACTGGTAGTAACCACTTCACCACCCTCAAAGGCTAACCAACGCCGAGCTCGCCTTATACGTGAAAGAGTTCTTTCAATTTCTGGATCAACTGCGGCTAAGCTCAGATCAGGTAGTGAACGCGTCATTCAATGAAAGAAACATACAGCTCATGGTAATAAAAAATATAAAATATGCAAATATGTAAATAAAAAATATTTACACTAATCAATAAGTTAGCACCTGTTGCAACTCCTCGGCAACGGCCCCAAAAATTGACGTGCGGAAAATTGTCGATTAAGAATTTAATTCAGAAATCAACGTTGGAAGTATAGTTCTTAATCAATAAAAATTCCGTGTATCAATTTAAAAGGGGTTGTCACAAAATTTAGAACAAAATACTGGGAATAGAATTCTCAGGTCGTCTCCCAACGAGTTGCTAAGAAAGTGCTATTTATTGATCAGGAGTTTCTCAGAAATTTGGAGTTTGTGGAATGGGCAAATAAATAATTATAAATTAACAAGAGATTATATGTGATTGAAATAAAGGCCTTGGCTTGGAGAAGATTAATTGGAAGTTCTATCCTTGTTGGATTCCTCAAGGTAATTAATAACAGGTTGTTGTTTCTACTTAGTTAACCCTCAACGAATGAAGGAAAGTCAAGTAGTTAAGCTAACCCTAATTCACAAGTCCTAATCCTCTTTCTTGGGAAGGATTAGCGTTAGTGACTAGAGAGCTAGCCAATAATTTCCAATTACTATTTAACTCTTGAGTCCTCCAACTCAAGGGTCTCGAATATTAATCAACTCCAAGACCAAGTTAAAAGTCTACTCCATTGACATGGATGCCAATTCCGCATTCATGTAAAGGGAGTAGAGAGAAGACATAACAAGTAAACTCAATTGAAAATAATCAAGAAATAATGAAATTAAATGGAAAGGTATCTTGCATTAAGAAATTCCAAAATAGAAAGTATCCAATTGTAACTCTGAACAGGGTAAATGGGGAATAAAAAGAGTAAAGGAATAAGAAACAAACTAGAATAATAATGACTTCATGGAGGTAGTAACTCTTTGGAATATCCAACTCAATAGCATAAACTGGAAAGGTCTAACAATGTAAAGATTCCTAGAGGAGGTGGTAAATTCTCTCTCCGATCCCAAAAAACTAAAAAAAAAACTCAAACTATAAACTGAGAGTGTGAATGTGTGTTGAGTCCCTGCTGTTCTCTGGCTCTAGTCTGTGTTTCTGGGCCAAAAACTGGGTCAAAACTCGGTCTAAAATCGCTCCCAGCGCTTTCTATAATGTGCAGCACGTGACAGCGATCCACGCGTACGTGCCAAGTACGCGTGCGTGTTGATGGTCTTCTTCGCAAGGTGCGCATCCGCGCCAGGTGCGCGTCCACGTCGTGTGAGATGCACCAGGTTGCGCCTGTACGTAAGGTACGCGTGCGCGCCGATGCTTGCTGGTCAGCTCCTTATATTCTTTTGTTCTTTTCATTTTTGCAAGCTTCCTTCCCTTCCTCTAAGCCATTCATGTCCTATAAATCTTGAAAACACTTAACACATGGATCACGGCATCGAATGGGATAGAGAAGAATTAAAAATACACAATTTAAAGGCTTAGGAAGCAAGTTTTCAACCATAGAACAAAATTGGGAAGGATTTGTAAAACCATGCAAATTGTATGAATAAATTTGAGAATGGTGGATAAAATCCACTCAATTAAGCACAAGATGTTCCACAAAATAGTGGTGCATCAATGATCATTTATACCACGTAGGTAACTGCTTTCATAGTTGTAGTCTAGAAAAGTATGAAAAATCAAACTCTTACAGCATAGACTAAATTGAACATATGTTTGGGACATGTAGGTCATTCATACTGTATAGGAAAAACTTTTTAGATTTTACAAGAAAGGAAAAAGGTTTTGTTTTAAAATATTTGAGAAATTTACCAAGTCTTCAAAAAGGATTTCTGGATTTTGAATGTGAACCCATGGTTTTTGGAAAGACTCATAAGACGAGCAATGATCACTATACTCTAAAAATAGTCTTATTTTACGTATCTTGTTATAGCAATTTCTGTAACCCTATAGTGAGAACCAGCGAGGATGATGTTCTCACTCCCCTACAGGTTTTTCCTTTTCAGGATATGGGCAATGAAGCTTCACAAGAGTTATGTTCATTTTCTATTTATTCGACATTCTTGTATTATCTTAGTTATTATTTTTTCCTCGCCTTTATCTTTATTAATTTTGTTAGAGGGATAGGAATTGATGGTATGTATGTTTGTAAGCTAGTGTTGTGTATATATATAAATTAAGGTATTGTATCTAGCTTGTATGTATATATAAGTTTATGTTTTCAACGAAAAAGTGTTTTAGAAAGGTTATACAGTTTTATTTAGTTTAAACAGGCTCATATTTTAGTATTAAATATTATAAGAGTCGTCGTAATATCCGAGCTATTAGAATGGCACAGCCGGAAGCGTGATATTTGATAGTTAGGGTGATACACTCTTTCTGTTCTTTCTTCCTTACTTTTCTGTTTACCACCTGGTGCGTTTAATTTTTTTTGGTGTTTTGTGCTGAGAAAAAATAATGGAAAGAGATCACATGGGTTACTATTCACATCTAAAAAGTGAGTCATATCATTGTGAAAGAAGGAACTACCCAAAATTTGGTTGGCAAGGTCAAGAGCAAAGAGATGTCAATGTTCTATATTCCACCTATCAAGAACCATCATCTCCTTACTCATATCAAGAACTACCATATCCATATTCATACCAAGAACCACTACCTCTCTATCTATATAAAAAACCTTCATCTTCTTGCCCATATCAAGAACCATCATCTTTTGATCTTGCCTGCCATGAACTGCAGCAAATAACAGATGAAATTTTGAAAAACTTTCCATCCTCATCCCCTGCTTACTCATACCAAGAACCACCAACTCTCTATCCATACCAAGAACCATGCTCTTTTTACTCATATCAAAAGCCACCATCTCGTTATTCATATCAAAAGCCACCATCTCGTTATTCATATCAAGAATCATCATCTTTTTATCAAGAACTGTCAACTTTAGAGCTTACCATAAAAGAATTAGGGGATGCCGCTCAAAATTACATACATGATATAAGAATGAGTGTCAAAAATTTAAAGGGGAATGTGGAGGTGATTACCAAGCGTTGGGCAGAGGAATAACCAAACTCCCTCACATGAGAAGCAATCCAAATTCTTGTAAAATAATGTGAAGAAATCATTCAAAGGAGTCCATACCCCAGTGAATTAGAGAACTCTCCACCCTCACACATGGAAGAATAAGAAGAAGATGCACAAATAAAGGAGATTGTAAGGGAGGTAAACAATTATGGGAATATACACTCCAATAAAGCAGAGAGCTAGATAGATGGTGAGTTCATTGAGCCACAAATTCCAGAGGTTCTTGATGAAAGGTACACTCCACTCATCACACAACACCCAAATCCTGAATTCAGAGTAGTAGAGATAATTAAGAAATGTACTGAAAAGGAAATTATAACCAAGGAACAAGAGATGATATCCACAAAAAAGAGAAGGTCAACAAAAAGAAATCCAACCCCTACCCTAACAAGTAAGGAGAATCAAGCTGATAACAAAAAAAGAAAACTTGTTAGGAGAAATTCAAATCCGAGGGCACTAATCTTCTTCTCTTCTCCCTTGAAATCATTTCTTTTAACCAACTAGAAGAAGCAGAAGAAAATTCAACAATCAAGTGTCAAGCTAATGACTTTAAAGAAGCGCTTGTAGAGAGGCAACCCAACCATAAGTGCCCTTCATTTTATTTCTATTTTATTTCAGTTTTATTTCAGTTTGATTTTCATTTTTATTTTTCATTAATTTCTATAGTTTTCCTAGGCTTAATATTATTTGTGATCATGCATAGTGCTTAGAACAGGGACAGAAGAACTCAGAATAGAAGAACAGAGCACACTGAAGTAGGAAGGCTCTAGCGCTAAACGCCAGACTGGGCGTTTAGCTCCAGCAGGAAGGCAAGCAGTCCTGGCGTTTAACGCTAAAAGGGACCAAGTTTTCTTTGCTTGGGGAGAAGCAAACTTTTTAAGTTTGGTGTTGCAGAGCGAGCTCTGGGTTTATATTATCATCAATGGCACCAAAGGAAGGTGAATCATCTTCATGGAAGATCAGCAACCACCATAACTGACGTGGTTAAATTTCATTATCCCTTCCTTTATCTTATTTCCTATTCCTATTCTAGCTTTTGCAAGATCATTATTAGGATTTCCTTTGCTTTCTAGTCCAGTAGTTCAATTTCGAAAATTTTATGGTTAGAAGATGTCTCATTCATTACCCACTAAAGCTTAAAAAAAAGAATTTTTTTTTGAAAAAGAAGTAGTAAAATACATAAGATCTTGAGTTATATTATGAGTTATTCTTATTAATTTGATGTGGTGGACTGATCTCTATTTTCTGAATGTATGAATTAACTGTGCATACTTGATGTTGGGGTTGGGCATATTTACTCTTAAGGAACAGAAATTTAGAGAAGTATTATTGATTCTCTAAAAAATAAAAAGGATTGATTCTTGAAGCTAAAGAAATAGCAAAAAATAAAAAGAAAATAAAAAGAAAAAGAACAAAAGAGAAAGGTCCAAAGCTTTGAGCATCAAGGGTTAGGAGGGTCAAAATTGGCCTAAAAAACTCAAAAGAGTTGTTATCCCTAACTATATGCTTGTGGTGTGAAGGTGTCAAGTAAACCTTGAGACTGAACATTTAAAGTTGTGAGCCGATGCTATTAAAGAGTATGCTTAAGGCTCTGAGCACCAGTGTCTGGGAATTTAAGCAAAGCTAAATTCGAATCCAAAGGGTTCCCTAGTTAAGTGCTTGTCGTGTTTATGTATTAGGTGGTAATACTTGAAAACAAAACACTTAGAGTCACGGTTAGGCTTAAAGGTGCAAAGCACTAAAAGAAAACAAAAGTTGTATTCAAGAATCAACAAGATCCTAAAGAAGAGAATCAATAATATCATCCGAATTCTAGTTCTAAAAGGATGCCAATATTTCCGAGCTTCAAAGGATAGTGAGATGCCAAAGCTATTCAGAAATAGAGTGTTAATAGCTCCATTCAATATTTAGATCTGAGCATGAATGATAACTCAAAGTTTTAAGCATTTTCTCTTCTTTGGTCCTATATTGTTTTAGTTTCTTCAGGACAAGCAACAGTTTAAGTTGGTATTGTGATAAGTGAATATATTATACCCTTTTTCACCTCATTTTCTAGTTGTTTTTAGTTAGATTTTATTAAGTTTTATTATATTTTAGTGCAAAATTCATCTTTTGATGCTACTTTGAGTTTTTGTGTTATTTTTATGATTTTAGAAAAATTTTGGGCGAATTTGGCAGAGTCTTGTGCAGAGAGGAAGAAAGGATAGCAGATGCTATCAATCCTGACCTCCTTGCATTCCAACGAGCGTAACTTGAGTGACAAAGGTCTAATTGATGTAGTCTTAATGGTGTTAGAAAGCTAACTTTCAGAGCTTTTCAACGATATATGATAGTCTATATGTCTCTTCCAGAATCACAGCCAAATCTGGCGCTAAACGTCCAAACCTAGCGTTTAGCACCTAAAGACACTACAAGGTTTTTGTTTATTTGTCGATGTTTTTTTCCTATTTGTGGAGGTTTCAAACCCCCACAAAAATAATTGTGATATTTTTAAAAACCTTCAAAATTTGAGGTGCCACGAGCTCCTTTGTGGCAGTTTTTTACAACCCCCACAATGTCCTTTAGTGGCGGTTTTTTATCCCTTTTGTGAGGGTTCTGGTGGACGAAATTGTAATCATCAACAATGGCTCCAAAGACTTGGTGCTCTCAGACGTGAATCACACTTAGTCACAACTCCGCACAACTAACCAGCAAGTGCACTGGGTCGTCCAAGTAATACCTTACATGAGTAAGGGTCGATCCCACATAGATTGTTGGTATGAAGCAAGCTATAGTCATCTTATAGATCTCAGTCAGACTGATTCAAATGTGATTGGATTAGATAATCAAAAGATAAATAAAATAGGATAGAAATACTTATGTAAGTTAATGGTGGGAATTTCAGGTAAGCGTATGGAGATGCTTGTTCCTTCTGAATCTCTGCTTTCCTACTGCTTTCATCCAATCCTTCTTACTCCTTTCCATGGCAAGCTGTATGTAGGGCATCACCGTTGTCAATGGCTACATCCCATCCTCTCAGTGAAAAAGGTCCAAATGCTCTGTCACGGCACGACTAATCATCTGTTGGTTCTCAATCAGGTTGGAATAGAATCCAGTGATTCTTTTGCGTCTGTCACTAACGCCCAGCCTTTAGGAGTTTGAAGCTCGTCACAGTCATTCAATCCCGGAATCCTACTCAGAATACCACAGATAAGGTTAGACTTTTTGGATTCCCATGAATGCCGCCATCAATTTCTAGCTTATACCACGAAGATTCTGATTAAGGAATCCAAGAGATATGCGCCCGGTCTAAGGTAGAACGGAAGTGGTTGTCAGTCAAGCGTTCATAGGTGAGAATGATGATGAGTGTCACGGATCATCACATTCATCATGTTGAAGTGCAACGAATATCTTAGAATAAGAATAAGTCGAATTCAATAGAAAATAGTAGTAATTGCATTGAAACTCGAGGTACAACAGAGCTCCACACTCTTAATCTATGGTGTGCAGAAACTCCACCGTTGAAAATACATAAGTGATGAAGGTTCAGGCATGGCCAAATGGCCAGCCCCCAAAACATGATCAATAGCCTCCTAAGATGAAGAATAAAATAAAACTGAGACCAAAGATGTCTAATACAATAGTAAACTATCCTATTTATACTAGACTAGCTACTAGGGTTTACAGAAGTAAGTAATTGATGCAGAAATCCACTTCCAGGGCCCACTTGGTGTGTGCTTGGGCTGAGCTTGATCTATCCACGAGCTGAGGCTTCTCTTGGAGTTGAACGCCAAGTTTTAACGTGTTTTGGGCGTTCAACTCTGGTTCGTGACGTGTTTCTGGCGTTTGACTCCAGAATGCAGCATGGAACTGGCGTTGAGTGCCAGTTTACGTCATCAAATCTCGAATAAAGTATGGACTATTATATATTTTTGGAAAGCTCTGGATGTCTACTTTCCAACGCCATTGAGATCACGCCATTTAAAGTTCTGTAACTCCAAAAAATCTATTTTGAGTGCAGGGAGGTCAGATTCCAACAGCATCAGCAGTCCTTTGTCAGCCTCCTATCAGAGTTTTGCTCAGGTCCCTCAATTTCAGCCAAAAAATACCTGAAATCACAGAAAAATACACAAACTCATAGTAAAGTCCAGAAATGTGAATTTAGCATAAAAACTAATGAAAACATCCCTAAAAATAGCTAGATCCTACTAAAAACTACCTAAAAATAATGCCAAAAAGCGTATAAATTATCCGGTCATCACAACACCAAACTTAAATTGTTGCTTGTCCCCAAGCAACTGAAAATCAATTAGGATAAAAAGAAGAAAATATACTATAAATTTCAAAATATCAATGAATATTAATTCTAATTAGATGAGTGGGACTTGTAGCTTTTTGCTTCTGAACAGTTTTGGCATCTCACTTTTTCCTTTGAAGTTCAGAATGATTGGCTTCTCTAGGAACTTAGAATTTCGGATAGTGTTATTGATTCTCCTAGTTAAGTATGTTGATTCTTGAACACAGCTACTTTTATGAGTCTTGGCCGTGGCCCTAAGCACTTTGTTTTCCAGTATTACCACCGGATACATAAATGCCACAGACACATGACTGGGCCGGGTGAACCTTTTCAGATTGTGACTCAGCTTTGCTAGAGTCCCCGGTTAGAGGTGTCCAGAGCTCTTAAGCACACTCTTTTTGCTTTGGATCACGACTTTAACAACTCAGTCTCAAGCTTTTCACTTGGACCTGCATGCCACAAGCACATGGTTAGGGACAGCTTGATTTAGCCGCTTAGGCCTGGATTTTATTTCCTTGGGCCCTCCTATCCATTGATGCTCAAAGCCTTGGATCCTTTTTACCCTTGCCTTTTGGTTTTAAGGGCTATTGGCTTTTTCTACTTGCTTTTTCTTTTTCTTTCTATTTTTTTTGCCACCTTTTTTTTCTTTTTTTTTTCACAAGTTTTTGCTTTTTCACTGCTTTTTCTTGCTTCAAGAATCAATTTCATGATTTTTTAGATCATCAATAATATTTCTCTTTGTTTATCATTCTTTCAAGAGCCAACAACTTTAACATTCATAAACAACAAGATCAAAAATATGCACTGTTTAAGCATTCATTCAGAAAACAAAAAGTATTGTCACCACATCAATATAATTAAACTAAATTCAAGGACAATTTTCGAAATTTTATGTACTTCTTGTTCTTTTGAATTAAAAACACTTTTCATTTAAGAGAGGTGAAGGATTTATGGAATTTATTCATAGCTTTAAGACATAGTTACTACATACTAATGATCATGAAGTAGAGACACAAAACATAGATAAAAATGAAAAACAGAGAGATAAGAACAAGAAAGTTAAGGAATGAGTCCACCTTAGTGAGGGTGGCGCCTTTTGAAGGTCCAATGGTGCTTTTTGAGCTCCTTTATGTCTCTTCCTTGCTTCTATTGCATGATCCCTAGTGATTTTGGTGTTCCTATCCTTAGTTGCTTCCAATAATTATGTGGAGGAACATGTATCCCCTGAGGTATCTCAGGGATTTCTTGATGAGGGAATTCCTCATGCTCTCTTGATGTGCAGTCAAATGCTCTTCTACTGAGCTATGGACCCTTGAGATGAATCTCTCCATCTCCCATGACTCAGAGGTGGAAGCTTTTGTCTTCTCTTTTCTCTTCTCTTTCTTTTCTCTTTTTTTTGAGGTTTCTCTGGCCTTAGGTGCCATCAATGGTTATGGAAAAGCAAGAAAAACAAAAAAGCTATGCTTTTACCACACCAAACTTAGAATGTTTCTCCCCCTCGAGCAAAAGAAGAAAGAATAGAAGAAGGAGAAGAAGATATGGGGGAGAGGGAGAGATGTTTGTGTTTCGGCCATGTAGGGTGGGTTTGGGTGGGAAGGATGGATGGATGTGAATGGTGAAGAGATGATGGGGAAGAGGGATTAAGGTGATTGGTGAAGAAGGGAGAAGGTGAGTTGAGGTAGGTGGGGATCTTGTGGGGTCCACAGATCCTGAGATGATACTGTGGGGTCCACAGATCCTGAGGTGTTAAGGATTTACATTCCTGCACCAATTAGGCATGTAAAATGCCTTTGCATACAATTCTAGCGTTTAAACACCGAGGTGATGCATGTTCTGGGCATTCAACGCCCATGTGCAGCATGTTTCTGGCGTTGAACGCCAGTTCCATGCTTGTTTCTGGCGTTCAGCGCTAGCTCTCCTCAGGGTGCATTCCTGGCGTTTGAACGCCGGAATGTTGCTTGTTTCTGGCGTTCAGCACTAGATCCATGCTCTGTTCTGGCATTGAACGCCAGCCAGATGCTCCTTACTGGCGTTTAAACGCCAGTAAGTCCTTCCTCCAGGGTGTGCTTTTTCTTCTGCATGTTTTTTATTCTGTTTATAATTTTAGTATTTTTTTTTCGTGACTCCACATGATCATGAACCTAATAAAACACAAAATAACAATAAAATAAAAATAAAATTAGATAAATAAAAATTGGGTTGCCTCCCAACAAGCGCTTCTTTAATGTCAATAGCTTGACAATGGGCTCTGTTGGAGCCACAAAGGTGATCAGGTCAATGTTGTGAACTCCCAACACCAAACTTAGAGTTTGGATATGGGGGTTCAACACCAAACTTAGAGTTTGGTTGTGGCCTCCTAACACCAAACTTAGAGTTTGGTTGTGGGGGCTCTGTTTGACTCTATACTGAGAGAAGCTCTACATGCTTTCTCTCCAGTGTTACAGAGGGATGGCCGTGTGCCTTAAACACAAGGTAGTCCCCATTCAATTGAACGACTAATTCTCCTCTGTTAACATCAATCACAGCACCTGCTGTGGCTAGGAAAGGTCTTCCAAGGATGATGCATTCATCCTCTTCCTTCCTAGTGTCTAAGATTATGAAATCAGCAGGGATGTAAAGGCCTTCAACCTTTACTAACACATCCTCTACTAATCCATAAGCTTGTCTTACTGACTTGTCTGCCAATTGTAATGAGAATAAGGCAGGCTGTACCTCAATGATCCCTAGTTTCTCCATTACAGAGAGTGGCATAAGATTTATGCCTGACCCCAGGTCACACAGAGCCTTGTTAAAGGTCATGGTGCCTATGGTACAGGGTATTAAGAATTTACCATGATCTTGTCTCTTTTGAGGTAAAGTTTTCTGAACCCATGTATCTAGTTCACTAATGAGCAAGGGAGGTTCACTTTCCCAACTCTCATTACCAAACAACTTGGCATTCAACTTCATGATGGCTTCTAGATATTGAGCAACTTGCTCTCCAGTTACATCTTCATCTTCTTCTGAGGAAGAATAGTTTTCGGAGCTCATGAATGGCAGAAGGAGATTTAGTGGAATCTCTATGGTCTCTATATGAGCCTTAGATTCCCTTAGGTCCTCAATAGGGCACTCCTTCTTGCTTGAGAGACGTCCCAGGAGGTCTTCCTCACTAGGTTTTTCGTCCTTCTCCTCCCTTGTGCATTCGGCCATATTGATTACCTCAATGGCCTTGCACTCTCCCTTTGGATTCTCTTCTGTATTGCTTGGGAGAATACTGGGAGGAGTTTCAATGATTTTCTTACTCAGCTGGCCCACTTGTGCCTCCAAATTTCTAATGGAGGATCTTGTTTCACTCATGAAACTTGAAGTGGCCTTTGACAGATCAGAGACTAAGTTTGCTAAATTAGAGGGGCTCTGCTCAGAATTCTCTGTCTATTGCTGAGAAGATGATGGAAAAGGCTTGTTATTGCTTAGCCTGTTTCTTCCACCATTATTAAAGCCTTGTTGAGGCTTTTGTTGATCCTTCCATGAGAAATTTGGATGATTTCTCCATGATGAATTATAGGTATTTTCATAAGGTTCACCCATGTAATTTACCTCTGCTATTGCAGGGTTCTCAGGATCATAAGCTTCTTCAGAAGCTGCCTCTTTAGTACTGTTGGATGCATTTTGCCATCCATTTAGACTTTGAGAAATCATGTTGACTTGCTGAGTCAACAGTTTGTTCTGAGCCAATATGGCATTCAGAGCATCAATTTCAAGAACTCCCTTCCTCTGAGGCGTCCCATTATTCACTGAATTCCTCTCAGAAGTGTACATGAATTGGTTATTTGCAACCATGTCAATAAGTTCTTGAGCTTCTGTAAGCGTTTTCTTTAGGTGAATGGATCCACCTACAGAATGGTCCAATGACATTTTGGAAAACTCAGATAGACCATAATAGAATATATCTAATATGGTCCATTCTGAAAACATGTCAGAAGGACACTTTTTGGTCATCTGCTTGTATCTTTTCCAAGCTTCATAGAGGGATTCACCATCTTTTTGCTTGAAGGTTTGAACATCCACTCTAAGCTTGCTTAACTTTTGAGGAGGAAAGAATTTATCCAAGAAGGCCGTGACCAGCTTATCCCAGGAGTCCAGGCTATCTTTAGGTTGTGAGTCCAACCATGTTCTAGCTTTGTCTCTTATAGCAAACGGGAAAAGCATGAGCCTGTAGACTTCAGGATCTACTCCATTCGTCTTAACAGTCTCACAAATCTGCAAGAACTTAGTTAAAAACTGATAAGGATCTTCAGATGGAAGTCCATGAAACTTGCAGTTCTGTTGCATCAAAGTAACTAATTGAGGTTTCAGCTCAAAGTTGTTTGCTCCAATGGCAGGAATTGAGATGCTTCTTCCATCAAACTTGGACGTTGGTTTAGTGAAATCACCAAGCATCCTCCTTGCATTATTGTTGTTGGGATCGGCTGCCATCTCCTTCTCTTGTTCGAAAATTTCAGAAAGGTTGCCTCTAGATTGTTGTAATTTAGCTTCTCTTAGTTTTCTCTTTAGAGTCCTTTCAGGTTCTGGATCAGCTTCAACAAAGATGTCTTTTTCATTGTTCCTGCTCATATGAAAGAGAAAAGAACAAGAAAAGAAGAGGAATCCTCTATGTCACAATAAAGAGGATCTTTATTATTAGTAGAAGAAGAAAGGAATAAAAGTGAAGAAGAACCCAAACACAAGGGTGAGGATAGAAGCAGTGATTGGAGATGAAGAGAGGTGAAGAGAAGTGTTAGTAAATAAATAAATAAATAGAAGAAGATGAGAGAGAGAATTCGAAAATTAATTTTGAAAAGGAGTTAATGATTTTTGAAAATTAAAGATGCGATAGAATTAAAATTAAAATTTTAAAACAATTAGTTAATTAATTAAAAAGAATTTTGAAAAATGGGTAAGACATTTTCGAAAATTAGAGAGGGAGATGTAGTTAGGTGGTTTTGAAAAAGATAAGAAACAAACAAAAAGTCAAATAGTTAGTTGAAAAAGATATTAAAATAAAATTTGAAAAGATAAGAAGATAAGAAGTTAGAAAAGATATTTTAAAATCAAATTTTTGAAAAAGATAAAATTTTGAAAAAGATATGATATAAAAGATAAGATAAGATAGATTTAATTTTTAAAATTAAAATTAATTACTTAACTAACAAGAAACTTAAAAGATAAGATTCTTAGAATTTAAAGATTGAACCTTTCTTAACAAGAAAGTAACAAACTTTAAATTTTTGAATCAATCACATTAATTGTTAGTGTAATTTCGAAAATTTGAAATAAAATTAAGAAAAAGATTTTGAAAATAATTTTAAAATTTTCGAAATTAATAAGATAAAAATGAAAAAGATTTGATTTTTGAAAATTTTTTTTGAAAAGATAAGATTTTTAAAATTGAAATTTTGACTTGACTTATGAGAAACAACTAATTTTAAAAATTTTTGACTAAGTCAACTCAAATTTTCGAAAATTAGGAGAGAATTAAGGAAAAGATATTTTTTTTTAATTTTTAATGATGAGAGAGAAAAACAACAAAAATGACTCACAACATGAAAATTATGAATCAAAACTCATGATGCATGCAAGAACACTATGAATGTCAAGATGAACACCAAGAACACTTTGAAGATCATGATGAACATCAAGAACATATTTTTGAAAAAGTTTTGATGCAAAGAAAACATGCAAGACACCAAACTTAGAAATCTTTAATGCTTGGACTCTAACAAACGAAAAATGCATATGATAAACAACAAAAAATACAAAATAAGAAAACATCAAGATCAAACAAGAAGACTTACCAAGAACAACTTGAAGATCATGAAGAACACCATAAATGCATGAATTTTTCGAAAAAATGCAAGAACAATATGAATATGCAATTGACACCAAACTTAAAAGTTGACTCAAGACTCAAACAAAAAACATATTTTATTAATTTTATGATTTTATTAATTTTTTGTATTTTATTTTATTTTTTCGAAAAACATATAGGAAAAAGAAAATAAGAAATTCAAAATCTTTAAGAAGAATTCCAGGAATCTTTCAATATTAGCCCAAAGCTCCAATCAAAGTGTTGGACATGGCTTAATAGCCAGTCAGCTTTAGGATGGAATTACATGCATTGTAGTGATTAGTTGAAGACCAATTCCAAAGGAGTTTGAATATGGCTTTGCAGCCAGCCAGGATTCAACATGTTACCATGAAACTCTAGAATTCATTCTTGAAAGTTTTGAAGCCATAGAATAATTTAAAAAAATTTTTGAAAATAATTTTTTTTTTGGAAAAACGAAAATAAATAAAAATTTTGGAAAATTTTTGAAAACTTTTTCAAAAGAAAATTACCTAATCTGAGCAACAAGATGAACCGTCAGTTGTCCATACTCGAACAATCCCCGGCAACGGCGCCAAAAACTTGGTGGACAAAATTGTGATCATCAACAATGGCTCCAAAGACTTGGTGCTCTTAGACGTGAATCACACTTAGTCACAACTTCGCACAACTAACCAGTAAATGTACTGGATCGTCCAAGTAATACCTTACATGAGTAAGGGTCGATCCCACAGAGATTGTTGGTATGAAGCAAGCTATGGTCATCTTGTAGATCTTAGTCAGGCTGATTCAAATGTGATTGGATTTGATAATTAAAAGATAAATAAAATAGGATAGAAATACTTATGTAAGTTAATGGTGGGAATTTCAGGTAAGTATATGGAGATGCTTGTTCCTTCTGAATCTTTGTTTTCCTACTGCTTTCATCCAATCCTTCTTACTCCTTTCCTTGGCAAGCTGTATGTAGGGCATCACCGTTGTCAATGGTTACATCCCATCCTCTCAGTGAAAAAGGTCCAAATGCTCTGTCACGGCACGGCTAATCATCTGTCGATTCTCAATCAGGTTGGAATATAATCCAGTGATTCTTTTGCGTCTGTCACTAACGCCCAGCCTTCAGGAGTTTGAAGCTCGTCACAATCATTCAATCACGGAATCCTACTCGGAATACCACAGACAAGGTTAGACTTTTTAGATTCCCATGAATGCCACCATCAATTCTAGCTTATACCACGAAGATTCTGACTAAGGAATCCAAGAGATATGCGCCCGGTCTAAGGTAGAACAGAAGTGGTTGTCAGTCACGTGTTCATAGGTGAGAATGATGATGAGTGTCACGGATCATCACATTCATCATGTTGAAGTGCAATGAATATCTTAGAATAAGAATAAGTCGAATTGAATAGAAAATAGTAGTAATTGTATTGAAACTCGAGGCACAGCATAGCTCCACACCCTTAATCTATGGTGTGCAGAAACTCCACCGTTGAAAATACATAAGTGATGAAGGTTCAGGCATGGCCGAATGGCTGATGAGCGGATAATTTATACGCTTTTTGGCATAGTTTTTACATAGTTTTTAATGAGTTTAAGCTACTTTTAGGGATGTTTTCCTTAGTTTTTATGTTAAATTCACATTTCTGGACTTTACTATGAGTTTGTGTGTTTTTCTGTGATTTCAGGTAAATTCTGATTGAAATTGAGGGATTTGAGCAAAACTCTGAAAAAGGCTGACAAAAGGACTGCTGATGCTGTTGGATTCTGACCTCCCTGCACTCGAAATGGATTTTCTGGAGCTACAGAACTCCAATTGGCGCGCTCTCAACGGCGTTGGAAATTAGACATCCAGGGCTTTCCAGCAATATATAATAGTCCATACTTTATTCGAAGAATGACGACGTAACTTGGCGTTGAACGCCAAGTACATGCTGCTGTCTGGAGTTAAACGCCAGAAAAACGTCATGATCCGGAGTTGAACGCCCAAAACACGTCATAACTCAGAGTTCAACTCCAAGAGAAGCCTCAGCTCGTGGATAGATCAAGCTCAGCCCAAGCACACACCAAGTGGGCCCCGGAAGTGGATTTATGCATCAATTACTTACTCATGTAAACCCTAGTAGCTAGTCTAGTATATATAGGATGAATTACTAATGTATTAGACATCTTTGGTCTCAGTTTTGTTTTATTCTTCATCCTAGGAGATCATTGATCACGGTTTAGGGGGCTGGCCATTCGGCCATGCCTGAACCTCTTTCACTTATGTATTTTCAACGGTGGAGTTTCTGCACACCATAGATTAAGGGTGTGGAGCTCTGCTGTACCTCAAGTATTAATGAAGTTCTATTTTCTTTTATTCGGTCTCTATCTTATTCTTATTCCAAGATATTCATTCGTACCCAAGAACATGATGAATCTAATGAGTTAGATAACCCTCATTATTATTCTCACTTATGAACGCGCGTGATTGACAACCACTTCCGTTCTACATGCAACCGAGCTTGAATGTGTATCTCTTAGGTTCCCCAACAGAATCTTCGTGGTATAAGCTAGATAGATGGCGGCATTTATGAGGATCCGGAAAGTCCAACCTTGTCTGTGGTGTTCCGAGTAGGATCCTGGGAATCCGGAAAGTCTCACCTTGTCTGTGGTATTCCGAGTAGGATTCCGGTAATGAATGACTGTGACGTGCTTCAAACTTGCAACCTGCTGGGCGTTAGTGACAGACGCAAAAGAATCAAGGGATTCTATTCCAGTAGGAGCGGGAACCAACCGGTGATTGGCCGTACTGTGACAGAGTGCGTGAGCATTAGCTTTTACTGCGAGGATGGGATGTAGCCATCAACCATGGGTGATGCCTCCAGACTGATTAGCTGTGCGAGTGACAGCCGCATAGGATATTTTCCCGAGAGGATGAAAGTAGCCACAGCTGATGGTGAACCCCTATATACAGCTTGCCATGGAAAGGAGTAAGAAGGATTGAGTAGAAGCAGTGGGAAGGCAGGCGTCCTTGAGTCATACAGCATCTTCATATACTTAACTGATACCTCTACTAATGAATCTGCATAAGTATTTCTATCCCTTTTATTATTTATTTTCTATTTTATTCCAATAATCACAATTACCCTTTAATCTCCCTAACTGAGATTTACAAGGTGACCATAGCTTGCTTCATACCAACAATCTCTGTGGATTCGACCCTTACTCACGTAAGGTTATTACTTGGACGACCCAGTACACTTGCTGGTTAGTTGAACGGAGTTGTGAAAATAAACAGTGCCCTAAGAGTAAACATCATCAAAGTATAAAGAATAGTGATCACAATTTCGTCCACCAAGTTTTTGGCGCCGTTGCCGGGGATTGTTCGAGTATGGACAACTGACGGTTCATCTTGTTGCTCAGATTAGGTAATTTTCTTTTCAAAAATCTTTTTCAAAATTTTTCTTTTATTTTTTCGTTTTTCTTAACTTTATTTTAGAAAAAAATTAAAATAAAAATACAAAAAAATTAGAAAATCATAAAAAATCAAAAATATTTTATGTTCTTGTTTGAGTCTTGAGTTGATTTTTAAGTTTGGTGTCAATTGCATGCTTTAAATTTTTTCTTGCATTTTTTCGAAAATCTCATGCATTCATAGTGTTCTTCATGATCTTCAAGTTGTTCTTGATAAGTCCTCTTGTTTGATCTTGATGATTTCTTGTTTTGTGTTGTTTGTTGTTTTTCATGTGCATTTTTGCATTCATATTTTCCATGCATTAAAGATTTCTAAGTTTGGTGTCTTGCATATTTTCTTTGCATCAAAAATTTTTCAAAATTATGTTCTTGATGTTCATCATGATCTTCAAAGTGTTCTTGGTGTTCATCTTGACATTCATAGTATTCTTGCATGCATTCATTGTTTTGATCTAAAAATTTCATGCATTGAGTATTTTTGTTGTTTTTCTTTCTCATAATTAAAAATTCAAAAATCAAAAAAATATCTTTTCCTTATTTCCCTCCAAATTTCGAAATTTTGGGTTGACTTGGTCAAAAATTTTCAAAATTAGTTGTTTCTTACAAGTCAAGTCGAAATTTCAATTTTAAAAATCTTATCTTTTCAAAATCTTTTTCAAAAATCATATCTTTTTCATTTTTTATTTTAATTTTTGAAAATTTCAAAAATATTTTTCAAATTATTTTCAAAATCTTTTTCTTATCTTTTATATCTAATTTTCGAAATTTAGCTAACAATTAATGTGATTGGTTCAAAAATTTGAAGTTTGTTACTTTCTTGTTAAGAAAGGTTCAATCTTTAAATTCTAGAATCTTATCTTGCAGTTTCTTGTTGGTTAAGTCATTTTAAAAATTAAATCTTTTTCAAAATATCTTTTTCTTAAAACTTTTATCTTATCTTTTTATCTTATCCTTTTTAAAATTTTATATTTTTCAAAAGTTGATTTCAAAATATCTTATCTAACTTCTTATCTTCTTATCTTTTTCAAATTTGATTTTCAAATCTTTTTCAATCAACTAACTAACTTTTTGTTTGTTTCTTATCTTTTTCAAAACCACCTAACTACTTCTCTCTCTTCTATTTTCGAAAATACCTCCCTCTTTTTCAAAAATTCTTTTTAATTAATTAATTGTTTCATGTTTTAATTTTAATTACATTTTATTTTTAATTTTTGAAAATCACTAACCACTTTTTCAAAAATTATTTTCGAATTCTCTCTTCTCTTTTCTACTTCTATTTAATTAATTAATTACTAACACTTCTCTTCACCTCTCTTCATCTAAAATCCGAACCCTCTTCTTCATCCTTCTACCTCTTTCTTTTTCTACTAACATAAAGGAATCTCTATACTGTGACATAGAGGATTCCTCTTTCTTTTCTTGTTTTCTTCTCTTTCATATGAGCAAGAACAGGGATAAAGGCACTCTTGTTGAAGTTGATCCAGAACCTGAAAGGACTCTGAAGAGAAAATTAAGAGAAGCTAAAATACAACAATCCAGAAGAACCCTTCTTGAAATTTTCGAACAAGAGAAAGAGATGGCAGACGGAAATAATAATAATAATGCAAGGAGAATGCTTGGTGACTTCACTAAACCAACGTCCAAATTTGATGGAAGAAGCATCTCCATTCCTGCCATTGGAGCCAATAACTTTGAGCTTAAGCCTCAACTAGTTGCATTAATGCAACAAAACTGCAAGTTTTATGGACTTCCATCTGAAAATCCTTATCAGTTTTTAACTGAGTTCTTGCAGATCTGTGAGACTGTAAAGACAAATGGAGTTGATCCTGAAGTCTACAGACTCATGCTTTTCCCTTTTGCTGTAAGAGACAGAGCTAGAATATGGTTGGATTCACAACCTAAGGATAGCCTGGACTCCTGGGATAAGCTGGTCACTGCCTTCTTGGATAAATTCTTTCCTCCTCAAAAGCTGAGCAAGCTGAGAGTAGATGTTCAAACCTTCAAACAAAAAGATGGTGAATCCCTCTATGAAGCTTGGGAAAGATATAAGCAGCTGACCAAAAGATGTCCATCTGACATGTTTTCAGAATGGACCATATTAGACATATTCTATTATGGTCTCTCTGAATTTTTGAAAATGTCATTGGATCATTCTGCAGGTGGATCTATTCACCTGAAGAAAACGCCTGAAGAGGCTCAAGAACTCATTGACATGGTTGCAAATAACCAGTTCATGTACACTTCTGAGAGGAATTCTGTGAATAATGGGGTACCTCAGAAGAAAGGAGTTCTTGAAATTGATGCTCTGAATGCCATATTGGCTCAGAACAAAATGTTGACTCAACAGGTCAACATAATCTCTCAAAATCTGAATGGATTGCAACATGCATCCAACAGTACTAGAGAGGCAGCTTCTGAAGAAGCTTATGATCCTGAGAACCCTGCCATGGCAGAGGTTAATTACATGGGTGAACCTTATGGAAACACCTATAACTCATCATGGAGAAATCATCCAAATTTCTCCTGGAAGGATCAGCAAAAGCCTCAACAAGGCTTTAACAATGGTGGACGCAATAGGCTGAACAATAGTAAGCCATATCCATCATCTTCTCAGCAACAGACAGAGAACTCTGAACAAAACAACTCTAATTTAGCCAATATAGTCTCTGATCTGTCAAAGGCCACTTTCAGTTTCATGAATGAAACAAGATCCTCCATTAGAAATCTAGAGGCACAAGTGGGCCAGCTGAGTAAGAAAGTTATTGAAACTCCTCCCAGTATTCTTCCAAGCAATACAGAAGAAAATCCAAAAGGAGAGTGCAAGGCCATTGATTTAATCAAAGTGGCCGAATGCACTAAGGAGGAGGAGGACGAAAATCCCAGTGAGGAAGACCTCCTGGGACGTCCCTCAAGCAAGAAGGAGTTTCCTATTAAGGATCCTGAGGAATCTGAGGCTCATCTAGAGACCATAGAGATTCCTTTCAATCTCCTTCTGCCATTCATGAGCTCTGAAGAATATTCATCCTCTGAAGAGAATGAAGATGTGACTGAAGAGCAAGTTGCTCAATACTTAGGAGCTATCATGAAGCTGAATGCCAAGCTGTTTGGTAATGAGACTTGGGAAAGTGAACCTTCCTTGCTCATTAGTGAACTAGATACTTGGATTCAGAGAACTCTACCTCAAAAGAAACAAGATCCTGGCAAGTTCTTAATACCTTGCACCATTGACACCATGAGCTTTGAAAAAGCTCTGTGTGATCTTGGGTCAGGGATAAATCTAATGCCACTCTCTGTAATGGAGAAGCTGGGGATCATTGAGGTACAACCTTCCTTGTTCTCATTACAATTGGCAGATAAGTCCATAAGACAAGCCTATGGAATAGTGGAGGACGTGCTAGTAAAGGTTGAAGGCCTTTACATCCCTACTGATTTCATAATCCTAGACACTAGGAAGGAAGATGATGAATGCATCATCCTAGGAAGACCTTTCCTAGCCACAGCAGGAGCTGTGATAGATGTCAACAGAGGTGAGTTAGTCCTTCAATTGAATGGGGACTACCTTGTGTTTAAGACACATGGCCATCCCTCTGTGACAAAAGAGAGTAAGCATGAAGAGCTTCTCTCAGTTCAGAGTCAAGAAGAGCCCACACAGTCAAACTCTAAGTTTGGTGTTGTGAGGCCACAACCAAACTCTAAGTTTGGTGTTCAAACCCCATATCCAAACTCTAAGTTTGGTGTTGGGAATACCACACTTAAGTTGACCTGATCACCATGAGGCTCCATGAGAGCCACTGTCAAGCTATTGACATTAAAGAAGCGCTTGTTGGGAGGCAACCCAATTTTATTTATCTAATTTTATTTTATTTTGTTTCTTTGTTATTTTTGTGTTTTATTAGGTACATGATCATGAGGAGTCACGAAAAAAATCAAAAAAATTAAAAACAGAGTCAAAAACAGAAGAAAAAAATTTTCACCCTGGAGGTAGCGCAGACTGGCGTTCAACGCCAGTAAGGTGCATCTGGCCGGCGTTCAACGCCAGAACAGAGCACCATTCTGACGCTGAACGTCCAAAACAAGCAATAACCTGGCGTTAAACGCCAGGATGTGCACACAGAGGACAAACTGGCGCTGAACGCCAGGAACAAGCATGAAACTGGCGTTCAACGCCAGAAACATGCATTACATGGGCGTTGAACGCCCAGAACATGCACCAATGGGCGTTTGAACGCCAGAATGATGCATGAAGGCAATTTACATGCCTATATGGTGAAGGAATGGTATTTGTTTTCACCTCAGGATCTGTGGACCCCACAGGATCCTCACCTTAGGATCTGTGGACCCCACAGGATCCCCACCTAACATATTCCCACCTTACCTTTTAATCCTAATCACACTCTCCTAATCCAAATCTCATTCCACTCTTCCCCATATCACACTTCCCAATTTCCCCATTCACCATTCACATCAACCTCCTCTTTCCCATAACCCCCACCTACCCTCATAAAATTCAAATTCAATTTCCCACCCAAAATGGCCGAACACTAACCCTCCCCTCTCCCTATAAATACCCTCCCATTCTTCTTCATTTTCACACAACAATAACCCCATCTTCTCCCACATAGCCGAAACCACTTCTCTCCCTCTCTACAATATTCTCTTCTTCTTCTTCTACTTCTCTTTTCTTTTCTTGCTCGAGGACGAGCAAATTTTAAAGTTTGGTGTGGTAAAAGCATAAGCTTTTTTCTGTTTTTCCATTACCAATGGCACCTAAGGCCGGAGTTTCCTCAAGAAAAGGGAAAGGGAAAGCAAAAGCTTCCACCTCCGAGTCATGGGAGATGGAAAGATTCATCTCCAAGAGCCATCAAGACCACTTCTATGATGTTGTGGTAAAGAAGAAGGTGATCCCTGAGGTTCCTTTCAAGCTCAAAAAGAATGAGTATCCGGAAATCCGACATGAAATTCAAAGAAGAGGGTGGGAAGTCATAACCAACCCCATGCAACAAGTCGGAACATTGATGGTTCAAGAGTTCTATGCCAATGCATGGATCACTAGGAACCATGACCAAAGTATGAACCCAAGCCCAAAGAATTATCTCACAATGGTTAGGGGGAAATACTTGGATTTTAGTCCGGAAAATGTGAGGTTGGCGTTTCACTTACCCATGATGCAAGGTGATGAACGCCCCTACACAAGGAGGGTCAACTTTAATCAAAGGTTGGACCAAGTCCTTAGGGACATTTGTGTGGAAGGCGCCCAATGGAGAATAGACTCCAAAGGCAAGCCAGTCCAACTAAGAAGACTGGACCTCAAGCCTGTAGCTAGAGGATGGTTGGAGTTCATCCAAAGATCCATCATCCCTACAAGCAACCGATCTGAAGTTACTGTGGATCGGGCCATCATGATTCATAGCATCATGATTGGAGAGGAAGTAGAGGTTCATGAAGTCATCTCCAATGAACTCTACAAAATAGCCGACAAGCCTTCACACATGGCACGGCTAGCCTTCCCCCATCTTATATGCCATCTATGTTACTCAGCTGGAGTTATCATAGAAGGAGATGTCTCCATTGAAGAAGACAAGCCCATCACCAAGAAAAGGATGGAGCAATCAAGAGAAGTTCCTCACGGTCCTCAAGGAGAACATGAGGAAGTTCATCATCAACAAATGCCTCAAGGAATGCACTTTCCTCCCAATAACTACTGGGAGCAACTCAGTACCTCTTTAGAAGATTTGAGCCATAATGTTGAACAATTAAGGGTGGAACATCATGAGCACTCCATCATTCTCCAAGAAATAAGAGAAGATCAAAGGGCAATTAGGGAGGAGCAACAAATGCAAGGAAGGGACATAGAAGAGTTGAAGAACATCATGGGTCCTTCAAGAAGAAGACGCCACTAAAAGGTGGATTCATTCCTTGTTCTTTATTTCTTTCTGTTTTCGGTTTTTAAAATTATGTTTATCTATGTTTTGTGTCTTTATTTCATGATCATTAGTATGTAACCATGCCTTAAGGCTATGAATAAAATCCATTAGTCCTTCACCTCTCTCAAAAGAAAAAATGTTTTAATTCAAAAGAACAAGAAGTACATAATTTTCGAAATTATTACTGAATTTAATTTAATTATCTTAATGTGGTGACAATGATTTTTGTTTTCTGAATGAATGCTTGAACAGTGCATATGTCTTTGGATCTTGTTGTTTATGAGTGTTAAAATTGTTGGCTCTTGAAAGAATGATGAACAAAGAGAAATGTTATTGATGATCTGAAAAATCATAAATTTGATTCTTGAAGCAAGAAAAAGCAGTGAAAAAAAAATGGCGAAAATTTTAAGCAAGGATCCAAGGCTTTGAGCATCAATGGATAGGAGGGCCCAAGGAAATTAAATCCAGGCCTAAGCGGCTAAATCAAGCTGTCCCTAACCATGTGCTTGTGTCATGAAGGTCCAAGTGAAAAGCTTGAGACTGAATGGTTAAAGTCGTGATCTAAAGCAAAAGAGTGTGCTTAAGAGCTCTGGACACCACTAACTGGGGACTCTAGCAAAGCTGAGTCACAATCTGAAAAGGTTCACCCAGTTATGTGTCTGTGGCATTTGTGTATCCGGTGGTAATACTGGAAAACAAAGTGCTTAGGGCCACAGCCAAGACTCATAAGTAGCTGTGTTCAAGAATCAACATGCTTAAATTAGGAAATTCAATAACACAATCCAAAATTCTAAGTTCCTAGAGATGCCAATCACTCTGAGCTTCAAAGGAAAAAGTGAGATGCCAAAACTGTTCAGAAGCAAAAAGCTACAAGTCCCGCTCATTTAATTATAATTAATATTCATTGATATTTCTGACTTTATAGTATATTCTCTTCTTTTTATCCTATTTGGTTTTCAGTTGCTTGGGGACAAGCAACAATTTAAGTTTGGTGTTGTGATGAGCGGATAATTTATACGCTTTTTGGCATAGTTTTTACATAGTTTTTAATGAGTTTAAGCTACTTTTAGGGATGTTTTCCTTAGTTTTTATGTTAAATTCACATTTCTGGACTTTACTATGAGTTTGTATGTTTTTCTGTGATTTCAGGTAAATTCTGACTGAAATTGAGGGATTTGAGCAAAACTCTGAAAAAGGCTGACAAAAGGACTGCTGATGCTGTTGGATTCTGACCTCCCTGCACTCGAAATGGATTTTCTGGAGCTACAGAACTCCAATTGGCGCGCTCTCAATGGCGTTGGAAAGTAGACATCCAGGGCTTTCCAGCAATATATAATAGTCCATACTTTATTCGAAGAATAACGACGTAACTTGGCGTTGAACGCCAAGTACATGCTGCTGTCTGGAGTTAAATGCCAGAAAAACGTCATGATCCGGAGTTGAACGCCCAAAACACGTCATAACTCAGAGTTCAACTCCAAGAGAAGCCTCAGCTCGTGGATAGATCAAGCTCAGCCCAAGCACACACCAAGTGGGCCCTGGAAGTGGATTTATGCATCAATTACTTACTCATGTAAACCCTAGTAGCTAGTCTAGTATATATGGGATGAATTACTAATGTATTAGACATCTTTGGTCTCAGTTTTGTTTTATTCTTCATCCTAGGAGATCATTGATCACGGTTTAGGGGGCTGGCCATTCGGCCATGCCTGAACCTCTTTCACTTATGTATTTTCAACGGTGGAGTTTCTGCACACCATAGATTAAGGGTGTGGAGCTCTGCTGTACCTCAAGTATTAATGAAGTTCTATTTTCTTTTATTCGGTCTCTATCTTATTCTTATTCCAAGATATTCATTCGTACCCAAGAACATGATGAATCTAATGAGTTAGATAACCCTCATTATTATTCTCACTTATGAACGCGCGTGATTGACAACCACTTCCGTTCTACATGCAACCGAGCTTGAATGTGTATCTCTTAGGTTCCCCAACAGAATCTTCGTGGTATAAGCTAGATAGATGGCGGCATTTATGAGGATCCGGAAAGTCCAACCTTGTCTGTGGTGTTCCGAGTAGGATCCTGGGAATCCGAAAAGTCTCACCTTGTCTGTGGTATTCCGAGTAGGATTCCGGTAATGAATGACTGTGACGTGCTTCAAACTTGCAACCTGCTGGGCGTTAGTGACAGACGCAAAAGAATCAAGGGATTCTATTCCAGTAGGAGCGGGAACCAACCGGTGATTGGCCGTACTGTGACAGAGTGCGTGAGCATTAGCTTTCACTGCGAGGATGGGATGTAGCCATCAACCATGGGTGATGCCTCCAGACTGATTAGCTGTGCGAGTGACAGCCGCATAGGATATTTTTCCGAGAGGATGAAAGTAGCCACAGCTGATGGTGAACCCCTATATACAGCTTGCCATGGAAAGGAGTAAGAAGGATTGAGTAGAAGCAGTGGGAAGGCAGGCGTCCTTGAGTCATACAGCATCTTTATATACTTAACTGATACCTCTACTAATGAATCTGCATAAGTATTTCTATCCCTTTTATTATTTATTTTCTATTTTATTCCAATAATCACAATTACCCTTTAATCTCCCTAACTGAGATTTACAAGGTGACCATAGCTTGCTTCATACCAACAATCTCTGTGGATTCGACCCTTACTCACGTAAGGTTATTACTTGGACGACCCAGTACACTTGCTGGTTAGTTGAACGGAGTTGTGAAAATAAACAGTGCCCTAAGAGTAAACATCATCAAAGTATAAAGAATAGTGATCACAATTTCGTCCACCAATGGCCAGCCACCAAAACGTGATCAATAGCCTCTTAAGATAAAGAATAAAATAAAACTGAGACCAAAGATGTCTAATACAATAGTAAACTATCCTATTTATACTAGTCTAGCTACTAGGGTTTACAGAAGTAAGTAATTGATGCAGAAATCCACTTCTAGGGCCCACTTAGTGTGTGCTTGGGTTGAGCTTGATCTATCCACGAGCTAAGGCTTCTCTTAGAGTTGAACGCCAAGTTGTAACGTATTTTGGGCGTTCAACTCTGGTTCGTGACGTGTTTCTGGCGTTTGACTCTAGAATGCAACATGGAACTGGCGTTGAGCGCCAGTTTACATCGTCAAATATCGAATAAAGTATGGACTATTATATATTGCTGGAAAGCTCTAGATGTCTACTTTCCAATGCCGTTGAGAGCGCGCCATTTGAAGTTTTGTAACTCCAGAAAATCCATTTTAAATGCAGGGAGGTCAGATTCCAACAGCATCAGCAGTTCTTTGTCAGCCTCCTATCAGAGTTTTGTTCAGGTCCCTCAATTTCAGCCGGAAAATACCTAAAATTACAGAAAAACACACAAACTCATAGTAAAGTCCAGAAATGTGAATTTAGTATAAAAACTAATGAAAACATCCCTAAAAGTAGCTAAATCCTACTAAAAACTACCTAAAAATAGTGTCATAAAGCGTATAAATTATCTGCTCATCAGGTTTTGTGCTGGCATTTTGTGGCAGTTCTTGGTTAACGTTTGTGGCGGTTCAAACCCCCCACAAAAGGAATTTTTCATTTTAAGAAGAATAGCTATTCTGTGGGGGTTTTAAACCTCCACAAACCTGTCAATATTATTTTTAAAATATTAATCTGGAAGTTAGAATTACATTATTATACTACTCATCATTTACTATTTAAAAGAAATACTTAAACAAGACAATAAAAATATAGAAGAAAATTAAAATATTATATATTTAAACAAAAAAATACTTTAAAACAAAATCAATATAGTACATTACCATCATTTTCCCATCACATTAATTACAACAATAAAATAATAAAAATAACATATATTAAACATATAATAATTAGAGAATACTATGTACATAAATATATATCTCAAGTGAATTAGTGTCCAAACCAACACTAGCCATTTCTTCTATTCTTTTTTGAATCTGCAGATTACATATTTTCTATTTCAACTACTGAAAAGCAATAAAGAAACAAATACAAAAGGCTAAGAATAATTAACATTAAAATTGAAAAGGGTACAAGTACAAACCTCAGAGAGTAGAAAGGAGTAGAAGAGCATCATCCCATATACTCATAAAATATCTATGGATTAAAACCCCGTCCCATGTATGTTATACCAAATATCTTTGTATATAGGAAGCATAATATCAAACAGCACATTGAGATATTGGTGGATTGCATTGGTGCTAATTTCATGCCTGAAAATGAGATCATGAACTTGAAACCCTATGAGGTGTTAGACGTTTGGAATGCCACACTTCAATACATTTATTGATAGACATAAGTGTTTGTAAAATTTCTTATAATTGTTCACACCAAGTACGAAAAGCTTTGGCTGCTTTAATTTTATTGTCATCTAACTTCATTCATGCATTGGTTATGACCTCTTTATGCCTTATTTCTTATTGGTTAATAAAGAAGAACATAAAGTAAATCTAAAAACAGATGTGGAATTGAAAATTCCTAAAAGCCAAGATATGAATCAACAGACACATGCGTGGAAGATAAAAAAAAAACAGAGCTTGGCAACTAGGAGCTCAACACCAACACAAGACATTAAACTACAAAAGGATACTACCTTGATACTTGGATCACGGGTAGTAAATGTCTTATTCTATATTATACTCAAACCTAATACACACCACTCTCCATTAAATCATACACCTAATTTAATTTAATGGTGTAGAGGCATGTGTCGGCATAAAAGAGAGAAAAAATAATTGCAAAAATAATGAGTTTTATTCCTGTGATGCCTATTTCTCTATGACCAAATAAATTTTTTTCAAAACAAGAATGAATGCATAAAATGATAGAAGAAGTGATATAAGAAAACAATCAACACTTACATTCCTTTTCCTGTTTTTTTATCTTTCTATTTAACTCATTTTTTTCTACTCAGCTAGTAGGCATTCTATAAAGTCTTGAATCTCAACATTATCTGTCAAATGATGATGTGCAAACATATCTTCAGGTCTTTACCAACATGTGAAAATTGAAAACAATGCAATCACTGGAAAAACAAAGTGCCTTACATTTTGATTCCACTTTAAAATGGATTTGGTCTAACCTATTAGCTAGGACTTGCATATTTGATTTTTATATGCTGTTAAATCTTGATGCAGCTAACTTGTGGTTGATTCATATGTTTCTTCCTTATGTAGACATGCTCTGAAATAATAGAAAGAGATCAATAATGAACAGAAAAGTTTCACTGATAGACACTTTTTTATGTGAATTATCAAATACTCACTTAACATTAACTTCTAATCTTGTAATTTTTTCTTCATATTCTTGCTGAAGCATGTTCATAGCCTTTTTGTAAGAACCCGCATTTTCACGTAAAACCGTTTTAATAAAATAATTTTAGTGCCCAGAATAAATTTAAAATTTAGAAGTTTTAATTTAAAAATAAAAATGTGAAATTTGATTTTAGTGAATTTTTCTGAGTTGAAAAATGTACCTTTTCGAAAAGCTTTTTGTAAAAATGCGTACTGGCGCTTAAGCTAGCAGTACCGGCTCTAGCTATCCAGTACCGCGTATTTTGGAAAATAATATTTAGAAATTTGATTTTTTATTTTGAAAGGAGAAAAATAATTTTAGAATCGAAAACTGAACACTAATCTTAAAGGTTTTGCCCCAAAGTGGGCCAAACGGACCAAACGGACCAAAAACTCTAATGGGTTAGACCGGATTCAAACCAGACCCAATGTCCAACATATATAAGCTCACTTAATGAGCTTTTCAGCTCATTTTTCTCCCCACAAAGAGAGAAGGGCGCAGATTGAGAAGAGAGGAGAGGTGAGGGTTGGTTACTTTTCACCTCCACTTTCTGGAAGCCATAACTTTTGATCCGGAGCTCTGATTGATGAGCCGTTTGTAGCCACGCGAAGCACTTGTCGAGCTCTACGTTTCTATATAAGGAAATATAGTAAGATATCTCTCTTCAGTTCCTAGTTTCGTGCCCTAGGTTCTGCGCACTTTTATGTTTGGTTTTTTAGTATATTTTGTTGTTTTGGTTGTTTAGGTGATCTTTAGAAGTGGGTAAATGTTGAATTTTACACCTAATCATGTTGGATAAAGTAAAGTTTCACTAAACCCTTGTGTTTAGTTATTTTGTGTATCTTAGGTTTTGATTTTTGGTGATATATGTGTTGTTAGTTTGAGCTTTGGTGTTGGTTGAAGTTGGTTGAGGCTTTGGATCAAGCTTGGTGGTTTCGTTTTGGTGTTTGGTGCATTTGAGAATCGGCCAAGGTATGGTTTTGGTTTCCTTTATGTAATATGTAATGTTTCTGGACACTTAGGCTAGTTGACCCTAAGATAGGATTGAATGTTGTTGGTGTATGAACAATTATATGTGAATTGATGTCAATTGTTGGTGGTATTGAATTGTTGTGGTTGATGATGATTATTGGAAAATGTTGGTGTTGGGTGAGTATTATGATGATGATGATTATGGCAAGTGATGGATCAATGTATGAGAATTTATTGATGTGTAACGTTGTTGTGAAATGATGAAACTATTGGATTATATTGAGAGTGGTTCGTGTTGTTGATGATTGATAATGAGTTGTGAGAATGTTATTGGTTTTGATGAGTTTTATGATGAATTTGATTAATACTATATATGATTTGGTGATGATTACTAGAATTGATGAGGAATTATTTTGGTTATTGAGGTTGTTGTTAGTTGAAGATGATTATGAGTGTGGATTTATGATTGAATTGGAAAATTTGGATTGGTAGTGAGACATGATGTAATGGCTTAGTAATTTAGGTGTGAAATTGAGGAAGATGATATGAAACGGTAAGATGTTGTATGTAGTAGTGGTTTATGATGGTTGGACATGGTTTGGTTTGGTTTTGAATTGAGAGATGGTTAAATTTGAGGTTAAGAGGTTTTTGGGTAAAAATGAATTTTGGGTGAACTTTGCCTGATCATAGCTTTTGCTTCGATTTTCAAAATTTGTTGAAACTTGATTTAAATTAAAGCTTATTAAAAATTCTTCAAATTGATATAAAGTTTGTAAAATTTGAAATTTTGTAGAGGGAGTTATGATCATTCAAAGTTGGTGTTAAAAATCTGAAATTCTGCAGAGTTGCGGAATTTTAGCATTTTCTTATATGTACGCACACTTTCAAAATATTCCTGGGCATGCGCACGCACATCTCTGTGCGGACGCACATGCCCTGTTTCATAATTTTAAACTTTGTTTCAACTATTTAACCTTCCCAAAAAGTTTGTAAGCTTCTTTGACACCATTTTAAGGCTTTTGGACTTAGATTTGAGTATGGGAATAAGGGAAATAGGCTAAGGGTTTTAGTTGATGATTATATTGAAATGTTAGAGAACGGAGATTTAGGTTTCTGATGTATTGATGTTGAGTTTGGTTGGGAGAGAAGGAAGAGTAGTGAACTTGGTGATTGCTGATAATGAATTGAGAAACTAAGGAACTAATGAGTTTGGAAAGGAAATAGTGAATGGCTAAGGTTGATGGAATGAGTATGAGTGGAAGTGTGTTATGAGGAGTGGCCTCTGAGATTGAATATGTAGTTATACTATGTATTGTTCTCCGTCGTAGGGGCTGTGGCAGAATCCCGCCTACGTTCGGATGTGAGAGTTGAAGCCGGGCTTCTCACTCATACTTTCGCAACCAGAGAAAGGTGGTAGGGCACATTCCCTCGGAATATTTACCTCTGAAAGAAGAAGGTGGTAGGGCACTTATTCCTCGGAATTATTCCTCCTGAAAATACGAATTCTCTCTGATTGCAAGGTGGTAGGGTACTAACCCACGAAATCATGCGACAACCAGAGGAAGGTGGTAGAGCACGTTCCCTCGAAATATTTCCCTCTGAAAGGAGAAGGTGATAGGGTACTATCCCTTGGAATTTTTCTCCTTATGCACAATAGAGAGACTAGTCCAGGAGTTGTCGACCAGATTCGCTGTCGGGTTTGGCACAATAACCGACATGTGATATCACAGCCAATAGGACAGACATTCATCATGTGCATCTTCTATCTGGTTGCTTGCTTTGTTTACTTGAGTTTGCCTAATTGTATAACATGCTTACTTGCTTCTTGGATTACTTGTTGTATATGAATATTATCTGTATTTTACTTGCATGCACTTATTGTGATTGTCTGGTGCTGAGGAGGTTAGGTAGGCGGTGGCGATGGGATCGCACGGAGGGTAGGTTGACGAGGGTTGTGGAATACAGCGGTGTGACTAGTTTAGTTAGAATTCTCCTAAGATTACATAACCCTGTTTTATGGTTTAAGTTCTTTTATTTATTTTGCTCTAAGCTTGAATATCTGTATGTGATGTGGAGTTCTAGGATTGCCTTCGGCGTCCCGGAGCCTTACATCTTACATCATTGGGCACTGTTACCATACTGAGAACCTCCGGTTCTCATTCCATACTTTGTTGTTATTTTTCAGATACAGATCATAATCTACTTCGGTGAGATTACGGATATAGTGACAGAGCGGAGTATGGTTCCTCCTGGGTTTAATTTATAATGCTTTTTTATAGTTACTCTCACATCTTTTTGTGTTTTATCTTTATGGCCATGGAGGCTTACTTGAGAAATAGGTTGTATAAGCTGTTTTAATTCTAAAACTCTGTATCTTTCTATTTGTAACTAGTCGGCTTAAACTCCGCAAGCTACAACTAGTATTCTATGATTATTATATTCTTATATTTATATATGTTTTATTCTCTTATACCTATACCTCATATCTCATGCGTTAGCTTCGTGTGAACGTCTCACGCTTTTGTAATTCGATAATTTGAGTTTAATCCTTCATCAAGCTTCTAGAATATATTACTTCCTTATATATATATATATATATATATATATATATATATATATATATATATATATATATATATATATATATATATATATATATATATATATATATATATATATATATAAGCCTTAGAACTTTCATAACCTCTGATTAATATTTGCTTTACGGCTAAAGGTAAAGTTTAGAATAATTTGGGTGTTACACTTTTTATGTTCCTGCTCCGAGAAAATAACCAAGGGAGGTGACAGTGTATAATCAAAATGTGATTGAAATTTAATTAAATTTTCATCCTCAAATTGTTGAAGCACCCTTTGTTGCCAGAGATGAGTAGACATAAAATTAGTGTAAGAATTAAAAATTAAAAAATAAATTTTTGAGCTTTTTATGCTTTAGGATGTGAATGACTGTGTTGCTGCTAAATACTTGGAATCATGAGCATATATAAAGACAAAAGGATATGCTATAAACATAATTCTACTTGAATGATTGGTGGAGAAAGCATATGAGATGGTAGCCATGGACTTATTAGGAGACAAGGTCATAAAAGAGATCACATGGTGTTGTCTTAGAAACCTAATTCACTAAAAACCTCACCACACAGCTAAATTAGAAAACTTTCTAAACAACTAAATATAAAAAAACCTCATAATCCAAAATACAAAAGAACAAATCATTCCTTAATTTCGAGTCTGGGAGGCTGCGAATGCGAGCATAACAACAAACAAGCAAAAAAATAAGTAAATTGACAATTCAATATTAGATTCAATTCGAAGCCAAAATCACAGGAGCTAATAGTGAAAAAACAAAGCAAAACCAAGAGTGTCACCTTTTTTAGGTTTACATATACATACATCGATAGATAACAGAAACGATTGAAAATCTCAAAATTAGAGAGGCGTAATAGGAATAAGGAAATCAAAATGGAAGCGAGTGTTGATTCCAGATCTAAGAAGCATTAGTGCGAGGAAACGGATCGAAGAGGAAGAAGAAGCTAACCATTTTGTTTGTGGAGAATGAAAGAAGAAGGTGGAATCGAGGTAGAACACTCTCCGGATATCAGAATCAGAGTTCCTGAAGAGGTAGAACCAGCGGCAGAACCCGCCGTGGAAGACGAAGCAGTAGCGACATCGCGCAGATATGATGCACTCTAGTGAGAGCGACCTGGCCTTACGCTTCCAGCACGGTGGTGTGTGGATGTAGGCTCAGATGCGGTTGAGTCGGCGGTGGCGAAACGAGTAGTTGTAGGTGCAGCATCGCGGCGTTTCTCCTTTATTAAAATCAAGAATTCTATTTAGGGTTTGATTTTGGGGTTTCACTATTCTATTTGTTAGGGTGTGTTTGCGGGAGTGGAAGTTTTAATCCTATAAAAATAGTGAGAGTTCTATGTAGGGGAGTTTAATAAATTGTCAAAATGAACTGTTATGGAGGTTGTCAGAAACCTCCTCTAAAAAACTCCCACAAATAAGTAAAATTGTTGTAGTGAGAGGAGCAAGCCCAGCGCTGAAATCCTAAAACTGGCATTTAATGCCAGCCAGGGAGCAAGGACCAGCACGCTCTGCCCCCTATGGGCGTTCAACGCCCATATTGGCGCTGAACGCCAAGAAGAACCGAAGCAATCACCAAAGTGGGCCCAAAGTGGATTTTAGCACTCCTTAGCTTATCTTATCCTTGTAACTTTTAAATTTAAATTAACATCTTTTAGGTTTAGTTATTACTATTTAAAGAGGAGATCACTGAGGTTTATAATAAGAGAGATTCAAACAGATATTCTTTACTCTTATTTTGTTTTCTCTGTAAGTATGAGTAACTAAACCTCCTGGTTAAGGTTAGGAGCTCTGTTTATTTCTATGGATTAATTTTATTACTCTTATATTTTAATTAATGTTTGATTCCATTCTAAGGTGTTGTTTTTGTAACACCCTACCATACAGAGTCTTATGCTTAAGTCATAAAACAGAGGTAGTGAGATATTACGACCTCTAAAAACAAAATTAAATATATATAATAGTGTGAAAAATATTTGTAACTAGGAGCCTTTGAAGAAAAGGGTTAAGCAAAATCGTTAAATTGAAAAGCGCAACACTCCCGAATCCGACAACGCAAGCGAAGCGAGGTAAAAGATAAACTAACACGGACATATATACAAAAGAGTGCCAACAGATAGATAACAAAGCTCAAGACTCGGTTCGCGAAGGTAACTGAACCGAGCATATAAGTATATACATATATATATATATATATATATATATATATATATATATATATATATATATATATATATATATATATATATATATATATATAGAACCCAAAAGAAACCCAAAAGACAGAGTTACAGAACCTGTTTCTCCAAAATATCCTCTAAGAGAAGTTAATACAGTATATATATAAATAGTGGAGATAATAAGTATCTATATAAGTACATATAACCAAAATAAAGCCCAAAAGATAAGGATCTTTGCTAAATCAGAAGCTTCTAGCATGCCTCAGCGAGGAGCCTCACGTCCTACATCTGAAAACCACAAAATCCACATGGGTGAAAACCGAATGTTCTCAGCATGGTAACAGTACTTACATATCTAACATATAATGTCCTGGGAAAGCTGAAGGCAATCCTAGAACTTCCAACATATAATTAAAGCTTATAAACATAACTAATCCATGAAAAAGTAATATACAACTAGCTAAGGGTATTCGGTCTATCTAAAACTCCCCTTTTCAACTCCTCGGAACCTCCCAATCACCACCAGAACCAGTTGTTACAAACACATTTATTACAGACAAGGAAATCACACGTAGAAAGCATATACAACAGATAAAGAATTAGCAAGTAGTTATGCAGTCAATGAGGCATTGTAAACAAAACACACCAAACTAACATATAGATGCTTATGATGCATACCTGTCCTAGTGGTTGATGAGTCTCATCTGTCAGTTATAGATCCAACCTGACAAGTCCTTGTAGCTAACTATTGGACTGTCCCTCTGTTGTGCATCCCCAACTCGAGTAATACACAATCATAATTATAATCATACCACACCCACATTGTTATTTATTCACGGGGGCGAGCTCATATGGAACTTTCACAATGTCCGGCCACACCTACGACATAGGGTCAGCAGAGAATCGAGTCTCAACCTGGAGCACGTGGTGGCTAGCCACTGCTTTCACCCAGGAAAACTTGTATCTTAGATAATTTGAAAGTGCAATAATCACATCATCAATCATCAATCATATTCATATACATACTCAGCCATAATTCAATATTTATCACAGCCATCCGACTCATAACATAATCCATAACCAGTCATAATTCATTATCAAAAATAGCCATTCGACTCATGGTATATACAACACTTCCACCATGATCCTCAGCAACTCATACAATCATCATTAATCAAGATTCATCATTAATCCTCCCCTTACTTCATCCACAAGTTACCATATTTCCTAGCTTCTTCTCATAACTAGGCATATTATAATGATTTAGTACTAAAGGGATGAAAACGGAGGATTAAAGGAAAACTCATATTTGTTGAAAATAGGGTCATGCGTATGTGCGAGTCACACGTACACATGAGTGCGTGTTTGGACCATGTCACGTACGCATCACCCTTCTCGCGTACGCACGCGCGCCAGACAGAAGCAACTGGCTGCTTATGAGGAGGTTCGCGTACGCAAAAACCCCAAGTCACGCGTACGTGTGAGAGTGTATTTTGGCTCATTTCACGTACGCATTACCCTTTCCGCGTGCACACGTGCACCAAGCAGAAACACATGGCCGCGTATGGTATGTATGCGTATGCATATAATGCAGCAGCTCCAAAAAGCTGCTAAGTCTAAAAATTACACCAAATTTTGATCGAGCATAACTTCCTCATTTTAAAACATTTTTCCTCCGTTCTTTGAACGGCATAAACATCTTGGACCAATTTTTATTTCTAAATAAATTTGACGCAAATCAGAGGTCTGGAGACCAAGTTATGTTCCGCCAAAGTTGGGCCAAAATCATAATTTTCACAAAATTAGCAAACCACAATTTTTAAAAACATACACTTTTCAAACCCTTTAAAACCAACCCAAACCCCAGCCAATTCAGCATTAATCACATTCCTCTCAATTTAAAACCTTCTTACTCAATTCAAAATTCACCAATTCACCACTTTTAACCAATCTCACTTGAATAACTCAATTTCAAACAACATACCTTGTCAAACATTGTTCCATACCTCAATTCTAACAATATTCAATTCAATCAACCACTATACATACAATTAACATCATTTTCACCATCAACATGGTACCAACCACAATTCAATCCCACTAACCATTAATCATATACCAAGGCATGCATATCTTACATACAAAATTTCATCAAAACCCTCTAAAAGCACTAACCACATACATAATAACACAATCCATCTCAACCAATCAACAACATCAATAATTCAATTCCTATCCTAGAGTCACTAGCCTATATTTTTACATTACATTATATTTTAGATACAAGAAACCGAAATCATACCTTGGCCGATTCCCCTCTCAATCCGGAACACCTCCAATTCAACTTTTCCTCAACTTTCAAGGCTCCAACACCTCAAAAAAACATATTTCTAGCTTGCAATCCTCCCAAAATCTCCATCAAACTTCAATCCACTTACATACATATATTGCCTAATACACATAACATACACCCACACATACAAACTCAATAACTAATCACAATAATTCAAGTATTTCACTAGAGTTGAGAATCCTTACCATATCTAAGAATCAAAGAGGCAAGATTAACCCTTTTTCTCAAACTAATTGGATCCTATACATCAAAAAGCTCAAAATCTCAACACTTTTACCCAAAAATTTCAAAAGCAAGGGCTGGAAAAATTGAAAGAGATTTGTGTCTTACCTCATGAATAATATTTTGGGGTTTCTAGAGCTCAGCGCTATGGTCGCGTGACCGTAAACGGTGCTGCGATCAGAACTTCGGTCAAAAGTTATGGTGGATTGAACAAAGAGCAAGGGTTTGAACTCAAGGTTCTCTCCCCAAGTGTATGAGCAGCGTGTGTTTCACTTTGGGGAAGAGAAGGAAGATGAGGTCTTTGTTTTAATGGGCTTGGGTTGGGCCAAGGGCCCAATATGGACTTAGTTCTCCTGGTTTGGTTCGATTGGCTCAATCTTGAGCCAAATTCTTTAAATTAATATCGAAATTCTTGTTTTAATTTTCTCTATCACATTAAACTATAAAATTTTATTTTCTAATTTTCTAAAAGAAATTTTAATTTATGGGTTAATTATTCATTAATTAACCGGGTTTTACAGTTTTCGTTCTTAATCCTATGAATCTAGGGTGGAACGACAGTATGACCCCTTATCCTACATGAGCACTTGTGATTCTCAACAGAGCTATCTCGCTTGGGCTACAGCTTGAAAATACTCCTCCTAAACTAAGGGTTACCTACGACTGATTGGTATATGTGACATGAAATCCTGTCAGCTTTGGGTAATTAAGGTTTCTGTGACACTAAACTAGATGTCTAAACTTCACCCTTTGATCTGAAAAAATTGACCTTGTCTGTGGCGTTTTAGTAAGATTTGGGGAGATTAACTCGCTAAGACATTAGGCTTTAATCACTTATGGTTTGCCATGGAATGAATCATTCGTTGTTAAAATAGTTAGTAAAAAGTATTAATCCGGAAAGATAAACATCTCCGAGACCTTAACTATTTTTTCATTATTGTTTTTATATCAATTCTTTACTGTTTTCTTTATTATCTTGTTTTATGCGTTTTCAACAACCCTTTTTTCTGTTTGCCTAACTAAGTCCTACAAGACAACTATTACTTGTTCAATCTAAAAATTTTCGTGGGATCGACTCTTACTCACCTGGAGTATTACTTGAACGACCCGATACACTTATCGATAAAGTTGTGCGAGTTTAATTTTCGCGCACCAATATAATCATTTTAAAATATCTTTGATTATCGAGACATTAGTAAACATGTGTGTGGACTACAATGCGATTATGTTCGAAGTTTTAACATCTGTTTTTTAACTATTTCTTCGAATTATTAGGTAGGAGTGACGTGTGAGGACGCTATTTTTCTGTTTTACTTGAATAATTCTACTTCTTTGTTTGATTATAGTTGGTAGTTGCTGCATTATAAGTATGATGGTCGGGTTATGTACAACATTATGAATCATGAAAATCTTAATATTCTTTTGACTTAATATCTAAATTATAGATGGTAACTGTTGAATTATAGTGATTAGATCACAGAGTAATACCATTTTTATTCAATCTTTTAGATTTATAATATTGATAGATACCAGCATCTCTTTCTTCAATTTCAGTGTATAAACTAAAGTACATTTAATATATATTTATGCTTCATTTTCATGATGTATAAATAATATACTACATACATAAATATATATCTCTGGTGGCTGTTCAAAAAGTCAAGAAATTAATGGTAATACATGATGCACGATGATGAGTAGCTAGCTATAGGTTGTATATATTAATTTATGAGTAGGGGGTTATTGGGAGAAGTGTGAAGATAGAATTCTTCCTGTAATGGCGGTTGCAAGTGCGGCGGTGAAATTGGGATCCTTAGTCAAAGAAGTGGCCATTTGTTGAGCTAACAGCTGGGGCTGCAGCCGCACACAAGAAGACTTTTTTCCATCATTGTTATTGCCAACCGATTCTAATAATTCTGACTTATTGACCAAGTCAACTCTAGTAGGGCTTTGATAATGATCATCACTTTGCAGGGTTGATGAATAATAAGAATCTTGCGCTTGCACATGGTTGTGCTCTCCTTCGTATGTTGCCACCAACATTCTTCGATCTTCTGCACTCCTTTGCACCTATTCAATAAAAATTCATACCATATAATTTTCATAAGAGAGACGAAAAACACATAACATAATTAAACCAACTTGTGATAGCGTACAAAATGAGAGTTGGTTAGTATCAGTTTAAAATAAAGTTAGAAATAGTAGAGATAGAATTGAACCAAATTTTTTAGTGTAAAAGAAAAAAAAAGAAAATTAGCTAGTGTTAGTTCAAAAGTAAGGTCAAAATAAAGGGAAAAAAAAGTGTTGGTTAGCTGCAATTTTTCATAAGAAAAAAGTGTTAGTCTTTCGAAAATTTTCGTTTAAAAAAGTGTGTTAAAAATTCGAATCATACGTTATGTATACAGCAAATTAGTAACAAATTTTTAGATGAAATTCAAAATGCTAATGAATTAGTCTTTGTCCTAGATATACCACAAAAAAATATGAAAAATATAATTTGTACACTAAAATCAGTTACTAAAATCAGTCACCAATGTATTTGTAAAAATAGATCATTTCTATTTTTTTTAACACTTAAGAAAATAAAGTGTGATCTTTTACTTTTAATTCTATAAGTGAGACTAAAAATAAATAGGAGAGAGAGAGCAATAAAGGATGAGATTAGACACCGAATATCATCCAATTTTTTTTTTCACTAGAGAAAATCTATTCTCTGAATTTATGTATAAATATATGTGTAATTTAATTTATTTTCAATGCATTTATATTCTAACATGTATTATGTGATGACTACTAGCTGATTTTGTTATCCACGTAGCGTAACCCAAAAAATACATACACAACATATTATATTATTAATAACATATATACACAACATATTATATTATTAATAACTACTACTACCTTCTTCTTGACGGGGCAGTTTGGGGCATTGGAGCACCTGAAGTAAGCCCTAGGAGAGGGGTTATCTCTGGTCACTTTCTGCCCATATTTTCTCCATTGATATCCATCCCTCACATACTACAACACACACGTTATTAATCAATATTATTAATTAATTAAGGCTTGATTAATATTATTATTAGTTAATTAAAAAAAATCACTTACTAAGCTGGTAGTATCAGATGCTTCAGTTCGTACAACAATCTTGGAAACCTTTGGCGAACCTTCATGCTTAGCTCTTTTGAGTGTTTCTTCGTCCGTACTAGTTGGGGTGTTGCACTTATCAGTATAGGTACTCATGCAGCTCTCACTCTCCGCCTTTCTCTTTCGCGTTGGCGTCCCTGACGCCGCGGCTTCTTTCTCGGAACTCACCATGTTATTACTGCTCAGTTGGCTGAGCTTGGTTTTCAAGGCAACATAGTTCTCACATACTTGCTTCAATGTCTCCGTTAGCTTCTTGTTCTCACAGCTTAGCCGATGCAATTCTTCAACCAAAACCTCCGGCTGATCCGATCCAACCCCAAACAGAAAGAAAAAAAAAAAAAAACTGAATGTTATATACTCCACCAGGCAACTCAAGAACATGATAGAAAGATTTTATTTTTAATTAAAAAAAGGAGCTCAACACAAAGTGGAACATAATACTAGCTAAAAAGCAAAAGAAAAGGACTCAAACACATTATTACATGTATAAAGTATATTAAGTTATTGAAACCATTCATAAGATCTTGTGTAACAGCTTAATTAAACTTCTCCAAGAGATGATTCAAGTATGTACCTATATTTAAGTACAATTGTTTTTTCTTAACCATGTATACTCGAAAGATGAAGATCTGTAAAAAGTATTACCCTCCCAACCAATATCTGAAGTTGAATATGAGATTATAGATTTTGATTTAAGAAATTAAAATGAGTACATATTGATTCTAGAAAGAAGCTTTTGCGTGAATCTACTAATGACTTAAAATTTCACGGAAATTGGTTCTACATATAGATACTAACCGCAACATCCGTTTTGTGAAGGGGAACAAGGTTGAGGGTGAGAGACGTATCCACGCATGTTGTTTCCATGACAGAAATAATGAATGTAGTTCTCACTTCTCAGTAGCTATATATAATTGAGTTGTGATGAGGAAGTTTAAGCGAAAGATGAAAGGTATGATGCAAGAAATATATATATATATATATATATATATATATATAGAGAGAGAGAGAGAGAGAGAGAGAGAGAGAGAGAGTAGAATTCCGGGGCTGTCTTCAAGACTTTTGATTGTCTTTTAGTTCTGAGAAGGAAATTAAAGGAAAGAAGCAGGAAAATGATGAGGGTATGAAAAAGCAGTCTCCTTAGCTACAGTTTCGTACTTGTTAAGAAAGATTTTTTTGATTCCACAGTTAAAAGATTAATTTGTTATTTATAAATCTGTTATTGATTAATTAATTATTATATATACAAAATAAAATTTAAATTTTCGACATTTATTCAAGTGGATTAGTAAATTAATTATTAAATTAATTCAATTTAATTTTTAATATACACCTATAATATTATATATAACAAATATGATAGGTTTAGATAAAAAAAAATCAGTTGCAAAAATTAATTATTAGTATATAATATATATTAAAATATAAAATATATATAAAATAAAATTATTATTATCTATATATGCAAATATATAATAATTAATTTATTTTATTTTTTATATTAACAGAATTTAATTAAAGAGTTATTTTTTAATTAATATTTTTAAATTATAAATACTAAATTTTAAACTATATATTTTGAATCGTCCTAATTTTAAATTCTAATTCTTTAAAAAATAAGAATTAAAAAAGATAATTTATATAAAAATTAATTAATATGAATTAATTAAAATAATTTTTTATACTTATGATAAAAAAATAAAAAATAAAAAAATTTTTATATCATAAAAGAAAAATGTATAATAAAAATTTACATAAAAATAATACAAACATTTTTTTGTCTTTTATATATACGCGCTTCCGATAGAAAACTGAAACCACTAATTTATTTTTATTTTATTTTTTTAAGAAATTAAGGTAGTATTTTAACAATATGGTAGATCACGGGGAAAAAAGGAGAAAGAGAAATCTATCCTCGAAGGAGTGGATGAAGAAGATTTTTACAAAGTGGTCTATCTAGTCTATCGTAAATTCGTAATCGTAATATATTAAAAGGCAAGTAGATGTTTTGAGTTTTTGGATGTGTGCTCTTCTCATTGACCTTAATATTATCTCGTTGACTTCAAATTCGCTATGATTCCGTGTCCGATTTCTCTTTATCGGGACTATTATTATGTTTTTTGTAAGCTTAGTTATCTTAATTCCCTTGTGTTGGTATAATGGAGAGTGGGGACTATCTTCTTTGGTCGTCTTCGTCGTTGACCAATTCCTATAATTTGATATCTTTCTTGTTATTATCAACTTTATTTTTCTTCTATATATTCAGCACGTATTATTCTAGCATAAAAATAATCTATAAATAAAAAAACAATTATAATATATTTATACATACTATTTCACTCATTTTCATAAAATAATCAGTCACTATAATAATAAAATATTTTATAACAGAATTATTAAATATATTAGAATAGAATAATCAAATTATTTTAATAAATATTAACTGTATATTTTTATGCAGATGTTTATTAATAACTAAATTTTTTTGTGTTTACATAACATAATTCTTCTAGCATTATTGAACAGTAATATTAAAAAAATAAAAAATATAGTCTAAATTTATCTTATTTAAATAATTAATAAATATTAAATAAAAATATTTAATAATCAAAAGAAATTAAGTAAAAATAATTAAAATTTATTTTATTTAATATTTATTAATTATTGTAATAATTAATAAATAATAAATAAAATAAATTTTGATTTTTTTTGTCTTTCTAACATTATCGAATATTAAATAAGACAGATTTTAATTGTTTTTGACTAATTTTTTTTGTTATTAAATGTTTTCATTGTTGAATTATTGCTTCTTTAATTTGAAGCTTTTAATTTCGTAAATATTTATTTTTAATTGATTTTGTTATAATTTGATTTGGGATTCATTGTCTTATTAGTAACTAATATTTTTACCCGTAATAAAATTACGAGAATATAAATCTTTTATAATTATGTTGATCCTAACATTATAGATTATGGCTCAGAAAATTTATATTATTAAACTATTTTTACAAAAAGGTCGTAAGGGACAAAACAGTTCCCGTCGGCTAAAAAAATCAGAATCTCTGTAGATAAAAAAATTAAATAATAATATTTTTAGTTATTATTTTCATATGAAAGAGTTTAATTTTTTACTAATTGTTCTGAAGGTTACCTGAAATTGGATCGTATATTAGGCGTGAACGTAAGGTCCAAGCTCTCAGTGGGATGGTTTCCGACTTAACCTGGGTCAAGTAGCCGTCGTCTGAGTTGTTTGTGAGTAGATGAGGGGTGGTACCTACAAAACACTCCAATGCCTAAATCAGCAAGGGTCTTAGCAGGTTTTAAGTGTATTGGACTTAAGTATACCTAAGGAGTGTCAGTGTATTTATAGGTGATGAGCCAATAACCATCGTTGAAATAGTTCCACTTCTGATGGTGGATAACCGTCCCTTTATCTAGGGGATGTTGGGATCTCTCTTCTAGAAGTGGAGAGAGAGATATTAAGGGTTAGTTATAACTCCTTCAGGGATGATTGGTGTTACTTTGTAGCACTTTGTTCGACCTGTGGAAAGGTCGGTTGCAGATGGCCGTAGTTTGGGCTTTCTCTGCTTTTGGGCCTAGCTTATGCTTTGGGTCAGGTATGAACAGTGCCTCTACTTGAGTCCGATCTTTTGCTTTAAGTCAGATTCAAGTATGAATAAGGTCGGGTGAACGCCAAGGAGCATGATTATCACGTCGGGTCTTCTAGGTCAGTTTCTATTTTTAAGCCAGAAAACCAACGTGATTTTGGAATGCCTATCATTGCGTCTGTTGGTTTCCCTCTTTGACATGTGGGGAGCAGTTACATCCGTAACCGTGCACGTTCTTTAATGAGGGGAGGGTTTTTAAAATTTTTCCCCTTAGGCCTTATAAATACTCCTCCCCTTTCTCTTTCTTACTTTTCTCTCTCCTCTCCCTCTGTGATATTTGTGCTCTTTCATTTTTCTCCAGTCCTTCCTCCTTCTTGCTTTGGAGCTTCGTTTTTGAAGAATTTTGAAGAACTTGGAGCTTTTCTTCAAAGGTAAATCATTTGTTGTTCTACAGCACTATTATCTTCCTCTAACTTCTTCGAGAAAAGAGGTTAGCTTTCTTTTCTGCTTATGTCATGTTTTCACTATATTAGAATTCATTGTTTAAATGCGAAATATATGCCAATGAACATGTGCTTGTTGATAGTCTTATGAAGGTTAAGGTGTATTTTTGCTATCGTATTGATGTTGTGATTCCCTGTGTGTGGTAGGATGCCCCCAAGATTACTGTGTTTTTCAAAGATTGGTTCTTTGTGGCTGTTGGTTGCACCTTTTTTATAAAAGAAAGTTTGCTTTATTTTAGACTTGTTGTAATACTTTCTTTTGTGTAATGTTGGTATATTCTTCTATATGTCTCATCTAATCCCCTCAAAAATGTCTTCCAAGGTTCTTGAGGATTTGTTGAAATGGGTAGACCTTTTGGTTCTGTGTTCGGTTCCTTTAATTGATAAAGTTTTTGTAGAGGAGTTCTGTAGGCATCATAGGATTTGTGGTTCTAGAGAGGACAAAGTAAAATACGAGATAGTAGCCGCTGACCCAGAAGACCGAGTTGATGAATCAGAAAAACATTTTTTCTTTATGTATGACTGTCTTTTCACCCGACTTGGGGTAGTTTTCCCTTTTTCTGACTTTGAGATAGAAGCCTTGTCCTATTGCAAAGTGGCTCCTTCCCAGCTCCATCTAAACTCTTGAGGATTTCTTAAAATTTATCAACTCATTAGTCATGAGCTCGGCTTTCCGATTTCTTTGAAGATCTTTTTCTTCTTTTTTCATCTTACTAAGCCCTTCAGTGCTTCAAATAAACAACAATCGGTTTCCTTCCGAGTTATCCAATGTCAAAAGGTATTCTGCATTTTTGATGAGTCGTTTCACAATTTTAAGAACTTCTTTTTTAAAGTTTGTGCTGTTAAGGGTCACCATCCTTTCTTTTTGAGTGAAAATAATTAGCCCTACTTCCAGTTATACTGGGTAGAGATAGCCACTGTTAAAAAATATAATTTGATAGACTTGGATGAAGTCAAGGAAGCTATAGTCGAGTTCTTTCAAGAGGCTTGGGGATGTGCTCCAAACATTGACACCAAGAAGTTCTTTTGCAGAACACCGAGTTATGTCCATATCAAGCTAGGTAGTTTTTACTACTATTTTATAGACAACAGCTCGTTTCCCCAAGTTGTTTGTTGATATCTCTTGTTCTTTTGCAGAAAAAATGAAAAGCGGTTCTAAGGACTATCAGAAAGTTCAAGAGGCCAAAAGAAACGCCTGAACTCGAGCTGCTCAGCTGCAAGAGAGTGGTAAGCCGTATACTCCTTCTCCGACCACGTCTGATTCGGGTACCTCTTCTCAAAACAAGCCAGTAAACCCTCTTCTTCTTCTTCCTCCTCCTCCTCCTCCTCCTCCTCCTCTGGTTCCTACCCCTTCTATTCCTCCCTTCTCAAAACCAATTTCTAAGAAAAGGAAGATCTCGAAATCCAGTTCCTTTAACATCTATGATGCTAGGTTTGATGGGGTGAGGTTTTGTGAGAAACACATCCTTCCCCATAGCTTCATTGCTATGGATGATGTTTTGGTCAAAAACCACCTTCAGGTCTTAATCCAAGGAGGGATCCAAACTACTAGGGTTTGCTCCACTTTGCTGAAAGAGTTGGAGAGTACTCCTCTAAATGCTACTCAGCATTCTTTGGAGGCCCTTCAGATTGAGGCGGCCTCTCTTCGGGAGGCAAAGAAGGGACTGAAGGAAGAGAAGATAAGGTTGGAAGCCGAGCTCCTTAAATCTCGTGAAAAGAAAAATTGAAAAACAATTCTCAGCTTCCTATGTTCTGGCCGAAGGGTTAATGAAGAAGGTTGAAGACAATTATGTCCGAATTTTTGGGGAGAACTTGGATTTGAAGGAGGAGGTGAAGCGACTTAGAGAGGATTATGTCGACTTAGAGGAGTCAGTTGCTGAGGGTACAGGTGTTTGAGGTTTTCAAGAGACAAGTTTGGGTTATTGCTCCCGACTTGGACTTGTCTCCTCTTAACCCCAACATGATAGTAGTTAATGGGAAGATCGTCACTCCCCCTCGCCATCCCACTGACTCCAAGCTCAACACTGCTGGGTAGCGTTTGGTTGAGTCTCCTCCTTCAGAAGTCGTTACTTCCGAGGAGTCAGTACCAAGTTCTTCTCAACCAGAAGTCGTCCCAACCGAGGAGAACCTTCTGACTTCCTCTGCCAAAACCGATTCCTTAGCAGCTAAAGATCAAAATCCTCTTATTGGCTTTATTTAGTACTTTGGTTAAGGCATGGCTTATGGGTCCTTTTATAGATATTTCTATTATGTTTTATGTATGTTTTTACACAATTTTGTTGACTCTGGTCCTTCAAAAAGGATCTTAACAACTCTTTAGTTTTTGTATTTTGTTATCATTTGTTGATGTTGATCCTTTGGATAGGTTTTAGCAACTTCTTTTGACCTTCTTTAAAAAAAGTTTTTGTGAATTTGAATTTCTTTTGTCTTAGGATTTTAAGATGATTGCTTTCATTGTACATGTCGGACAATTCATCTATTGATGAGCTATTTTTGTGACTATGTGTGAGGCCTTTGTGAAAGTCTTTTAACAAAATATCCTTTACCTTAGGATTTACAAAAAGGTTTTTCCATTACTTAGTGCGAATGACCAGCTTGTTTTGTTGCTTGGTCGTTTTTGCAACTTAGGTTGTTTTTGTGATGCATTCTATTTTGTTCAAATGCCTCCCAACTTATAAGTTGTGGACTAGCATATTCGTATTTTATGAACTCACGTGATCGTCATATATAGCCTCTTTACACCGACTTGTGCCTCGTCGCTTTATCTTGCCAACCTTGTGGGTTGGGCAACAGATTTACGCATTTTTTCGAGCTTATGTCGGTGTGTATCGTAGAAAACAGTAATGGAATAAAAAAGAGATATTGTTATTGATGAAGTGTAATTTACAAAAAAAAGATTTGCTACTAAAGGGATAACTTTCTTGCCCCTAGTCCTCGCTTTGATGCCTCTTTAAAACCCCCTTCAGGAAAACCCTTCTCGGAAAAAAAATCATGAAGTCGGGAAAAATGGTACATCAGGGAGCGAGGTGCGCTTCTAGCTATAATATCTCTTCAATTTGCATGCGTGCCATGACCTTTAAAGCTCGGCTCCATTCGAGTCAGACACTTTGTAATAACCTTTTTTCAAGACTTCGGTTACCCTGAAAGGCCCCTTCCAGTTAGCAGCAAGTTTTCCTTCGCCCAGCTTGTTTACCCTGATGTCATTTCTTATTAGGACTAGGTCGTTTGTGGCAAAATCTCTTCACATGACCTTTTTATTGTATCTGGCCGACATCCTTTGCTTCAGCAGTGCTTCTCTTATCTGGGCTTGTTCTCGAACTTCTGGGAGGAGTTTGAGTTCTTCTTTTTGGGCTTGGACATTCCCGACCTCATCATAGAATCTTACCTTCAAACTTTGTTCATTGACCTCTGCTGGGATCATAGCTTCTATTTCGTATGTAAGTTGAAAGGATGTTTCCCCAGTCGTGGAATGAGGTGTTGTTTGGTAGGCCCACAGTACTTGTGAGAGCTCTTCTACCCAAGCTCCTTTTGCATCCTGCCACATCTTCTTTAACCCAGCTAATATAACTTTATTGGCTGCTTCGGCTTGTCCATTAGCTTGGGGATGTTCTATTAATGTGAACTAATGCTTCATATTCATATTGGCTACTAAGTTCCTGAATGTAGAGTCGATGAACTGTGTACCATTATCTGTGGTAATGGAGTAAAGAACTTCGAACCGAGTAATGATATTCTTGTATAGGAATTTCCAACTTCTTTGAGTTGTGATAGTAGCTAGTGGTTCTGCTTCTGTCCACTTGGTGAAGTAATTCACTCCAAGAATAAGGTATTTAACCTGTCCAGAGGCTTAGGAAAAAGGTTTGAGTAGGTCCAACTTCCATTTCACAAATGGACATGGAGAGGTTTTGCTAATGAGCTCTTTGGGGGGAATGATGTGGAAGTTGGCATGCATATGGCAAGGCAAACACTTTCTAACAAAGTCGGTCGCATCCTTTTGCAAGGTCGGCCAGAAGAATCCAGCTCAGACCACCTTCCTAGCTAGAGATCGTGCTCTGAGATGGTTTCCATAGATACCATTATGTACTTTCTCCAAGACTTCTTCAGCTCTGCAAGTCGAAACACATTTCAACAAGGGTGCGGATACTCCTCTTCTGTAAAGGACATTTTGCACCAAGGTGTAGTTCTGTGCTTCCATCCAAAGTCTCTTTGCTTCCTTCTGCTCTTTGGGAATGATGTCGAATTATAGATATTCGATAAAGGGAGTCATCCATCCAAGATTTAAGCCGGAGACAGGTAGAATGTCTGATTTGTGTTCCGACTTCATTACTGAGGGCTCCTTAAGAGTTTCTTGTATCAAACTTCTGTTATTTCCTCCTAGTTTGGTACTTGCCAACTTAGAAAAGGCATCTGCTCTGTTATTATGTTTCCGAGTTATATGTCAAACCTCGGTATCATGAAATTACTGAAGATGTTCAAGTGTTTTCTCCAAGTATCTTTTCATATTGGGACCTTTTACCTGGTTCTCTCCATTGATTTGAGAAGTTACTATCGAGGAATCACTGAAGACTACCACATTGGTTGCTGTGACTTCTTTGGCGAGTTTCAAGCCTGCAATCAAGGCTTCATACTCGGCTTTGTTGTCGGAAGCAGGAAATCTATATTTCAAAGAAACCTCTATTTGAGTCCCTTCTTCATTGACTAGGATAATGCCTGCGCCACTTTCGACTTTGTTGGAAGATCCATCTACATAGAGGTTCCAGGTCATAGAAGTTTCAATCTTGTCACCTGTATATTCTGCTACAAAGTTAGTAAGGCATTGAGCTTTGGTGGGTGTTCGAGTTTCATACTTTAAGTTGAACTCGGATAGTTATATGGCTCATTGTGCCAGCTGACTTGCTATATCTATTTTCTGAAGGATCTGCTTCATTGGTTGGTTCATCCAGACTCTTATGATGTGTGCCTGAAAGTAAGGTCAGAGTTTTCTAGATGCTATAATTAAAGCGTATGCAAATTTTTCAATCTTTTGAAGCTACTGCCTTAACAACGATAACTAGGTACAAGACGAGCTCTTCTCCTATTTTTGGCCAGGTAAGGATGGGTGGTTTACTTAAGAATGTCTTGAATTCTTGAAAGGCTTCTTCACATTTAGAAGTCCACTTAAATTGGCATCCTTTTCTAAGTAGTGAGAAAAGTGGCAAGAATCTCAAGGCTGATCTTGCCAAAAATCTGGACAAGACTGCAAGTCGGCCATTCAACTGCTGGACTTCTTTCAAACAAGTCGGGCTCCTCATCTCTAAGATTGCTCTGCACTTGTCAGGGTTAGCCTCAATTCCGCTCTGTGTGAGCATGAATCCCAAAAATTTTTCCGTTTCTACTGCGAATGTGCATTTGGTGGGATTTGACCTCATCCCATGCTTTCTTATGGTACTGAAGACTTGTGAGAAATTAGACAGGAGATTTGCCTCATCCTTGGTTTTTACTAACATGTTGTCCACATACACTTCCATTAAGTTTTCGAGGTGAGGTGCGAACATCTTGTTCATCAACCTTTGATATATGGCCCCTGTATTCTTTAATCTAAATGGCATGACCATGTAGTAGTAATTTGCTTTGGGTGTGATGAATGACATCTTCTCCTGGTCTGACTTGTACATCAGGATTTGATTATATCCCGAGTACGTGTCCATGAAGGATAGGTATTGATATCCTGAAGAGGAATCGACCAAAGCATCGATATTGGGAAAGGGATAATGATCTTTTGGGCAGGCTTTGTTGAGGTCAGTGTGATCAACACACATCCTCCATTTCCCATTTTGATTACCAAGACCACATTTACTAACCACATTGGATACTTGACTTCCCTGACAAATCCGGGCTCTAGCAAGGCTTGGACTTGTTCTTCGACCACTTGAGCTTGCTCTAGTTTGAGCTTACGCCTTCTTTGTTGGATAGGTCGGGACCCAGGGTAGACTGCCAGCTTATGCGTCATGAGTCTGAGGTCTATGCCGAGCATGTTGGCAACCTTCCAAGCGAAGAGGTCGGAATTTTCCTGTAAGAGTTTTATGATCTCTTCCTTCAAATCTATTCTTATATTAACTCCTATGTTAGTATTTTTTCTGACTTCTTCTCTGATTTGGACTTCTTCTGTTTTTCTTTCAGGCTGTGGTCATAGCTCATCTCTTTCTTGGACACCTCCAAGCTCAATTGAACTGGCCTATTTACCTTTACCTTGTAGATTCAAGCTTTCATTGTAACATTTTCTTGCTAGCTTCTGATCTCCCTTATTGGTAGCAATTTCGTCCTGTATTGGGAATTTCATGCAGAGGTGGGGAGTGGAAACAACAGCTCCTAATCGGTTTAAAGTTGCCCTGCCAATTAGGACATTGTAGGCTGAAGAAACGTCCACAACAATGTAATCGATGTTTAGAGTTTTTGACTTCATTCCCTTTCCAAAGGTAGTATATAAGGAGATAAACCCTAAAGGTCTAGTCGGCGTATCCCCTTGCCCAAAAGAGGTATCCGGGTAGGATTTCAATTCCTTTAATTTTCTTCCAATCCTAACTTGTCGAATGCAGGCTTAAATAGTATGTCGACTGAACTTCCTTGGTCTACCAAAGTCCTATGTAAGTTTGCATTGAAAAGTATCATAGTAATTACTATGAGATCATCATTCCCAGATGCAACTCCCTATGCATCCTCTTTTGTGAAAGAGATGGTTGGGAGGTCGGGGGTCTATTCTCTGACATAATAGACCTCCTTCAAATATCTCTTTCAAACTTACTTTGTTACTCCTCGGCCGGCGAAGCCTCCTGCTATCATGTGGACATGTCACTCAGGAGTTGGTAGGGGCTTCCCTCTTCGACCGACTTCATAATTTCTCTTTCTCTTTCCATGATAGTCCGGCCTTTCCATGAGATATCTATCTAACTAACCTTTTCTAGCAAGTTTTTCTATTACATTTTTTAGGTTGTAACAGTTTTTTGTAGAATGCCCATATAACTTGTGGTACTCACAATACTTGATGCGGCTTTCTCCCTTTTTATTTTTTATTAGACGTGGGGGAGGGGGACTTCTTGGTATGACAAATTTCTCTGTAGACATGACGTGGCGGAAATTAGTTGATTAAGGATTTATAATGAAAGTAGCGTTGCAAGTATAGTTCTTAACCGACGAAAATTCGCTTATCAATTTAAAAGGGTTGTCACAAAACAAGAATAAAAATACTGAGAGTATGAATCCCAGGTCGTCTCCCAACGAGTTGCAGAGAGAGTGCTATTTATTGATCAGGAAGTTTCTGAGAAGTTTGGAGTTGGAGAATAGAATTAAAGCTAGAGAATTAACAAAAGATTTAATTAACTATGATAAAAAGGCCTTGACTGGGAGAAGATTAATCGGAAGTTCTATCCTTGTTGGATGTTCCCAAGTGTAATAGTGATAAGTTGTTGTTCTACTTAGTTATCCTTTACTGAATAAAGGAAAGTCAAGTAACTAGCTAATCAACTCTATCCTCAAGTCCTAATCCTCTCCGAAGGAAGGATTAGAGTTAGAGACTTAGAGAGTCAGCCAACAACTTCCAATTAGAATTAACACTTGAGTATTCCCAACTCAAGGGTCTCCTCTCAATCAACTCCCAAGTCAAGTTGGGAGTCTACTCCCTTGACATGAGTGCTACGTTCATAAGCATAAAAAGAGAATAAAGAGAAGACATGATAAATTCGATAATAAATGAGAATTAATTAAAGGTAAAAATAGTTCCTTACATTAATAAATCTAAAAGTCATAAACATACGTATCTGAACGGGGTGAATGGGCAATAAAAAGAGTAAAGGTATGCGGGAACAAACTAGAATAGTATAAACTTCAACGGAGGTACTCAATCTTCTCAATATCCAGATCAAAAGCATAGAACAAAGAACTATGAATGTGAAGAATCCTAGAGGAGGAATTGATTTCTCTCTCCCGGATTCAAAACTAAAACTAAAACTAATGAATGAGATTATTTTTGTGTCAATGTGTAAATCTCCTGAGTCTCTGCTGTCCTCTTGCTCTAATATGTGTTTCTGGGCCGAATACTGGATCTAAAACTGGCCCAAAATTGCCTCCAACGATTTTCTGCAATTACTGTACATCGCGCATATCACGCGTACGCAAAGGTCACGCGTGCGTGTCGTTTGTGAAAGCTTCTTGTCACGCGTATGCGTCACTTGTCCTGTGCGCTAATCCCCCGCACGCGTCAAGTGTGCGTGCGCATCGCTATGGAATGCTCCAAATCACGCGCACGCGTCAGCCATGCGTGCGCGTCACGTCTCGTTGGTCAGCTTCATTGTTTCTTTGTGTTCTTTCCATTTTTGCAAGCTTTCTTTCTGTTCTCCAAGCCATTCTTGCCCTATAAGGCCTGAAACACTTAACACATAAATCACAGCATCGAATGGTGTAGAGAGGGATTATAATCTAACAATTTAAAGGCTTAGGAAGCAGGTTTTCAATCATAGTATTAGATCAGGAAGGTAAATGTATAACATGCTAATTACATGGATAAATGTGGGAAAAATCTGATAAAAACCACTCAATTAAGCACAAGATAAACCGTAAAATAGCGGTTTATCAACCTCCCCACACTTACACATTAGCATGTCCTCATGCTAAGCTCAAGGAAACTAAAAAGAATGAATAGGGACAATAGGACTCATGCAATGTAATGCAATCTATACATATGAATGCAACTATATGATAAAATGTCTATGGCTACTTAGTTAAGAAAATAAACAAGTCTTCCAAGACAAACAGAAATCAAATTCTACTAATCCAAATCACACAATAAGAATAAGTGAACTTGTGAGAAGATAGCTTATGAAAGCCAGAAACATAGAGTCAAGCTTGAACCCTCACTAGGAGCGTGTATGCACTCTAGTCACTCAGGTATATAGGGTAATCCACTCTAGTCTCCTCCATTCATGCTTTCTAAAATTTGTTCTTTATCTTAACCAATAAACAAATATTTAATGCACATATGCAAATATCATGAGGTCTTTCTTAAGGTTGTAATAGGGCTTAGGTAAGGGTGAGGGTACATATATGGCTAAGTGAGCTGAAAATTGAATCATTGATTATCCTAAGTTCTCACCTAATACACACACATACACACGTTCTCTATGCTTCTAAAATCATGCCTAAATGCCCATAATCTCACTTTGTATGTTGTACCTACTCATGTACTTAAATGTTCTTTTATTCCACATCAAATACATTGATCTTTTTATTAACTTAGCATTGGGTGCTTCCTTTCCCCTAAAATTAAACTGAGACATACAATATATTTTTTTTTGAAAGCATTATAGCATCAATGCAATTGGTTTTCATAATTTCACATGAGTGGCATTCAAGCTTTTAATATTTATTAATTAGCATACATTCTTATTAACCCAAGTTCCTATAGTTTTTTCCACACTTGATTGACACACAATCTCTATCTTAAGCTAACCAAAGATTCAATTGGGATAATTACTTGTTTTTCTGCTTAAGGCTAGTGATGTGGTAATATAAAGAACAAAAGGGAATTAAAAGGCTCAAAGGGGTGAACAAAGGTAATTAGAATGGTAGGATATTTGGGATAGTGAGCTAATAACAATTGATGGCCTCAATCATACATATGCATGAATACATTAAACAATGGACATATAGAATGAAACAAACCATAGATTGCAATTATAGAGGAGAGAAAACACACAAGAATAAAAATAGTGGTTAAATAGTGCCTGTGATTCTGAGCGGACTCAGCTAGATCGCTGATCAGTTGCCACGCTTCTTCTGCGGTCTTGTACTTTTTCAGAGAATCATTACTTGCACCATCCAATGTAGTTTTATCCTGAGGCTTCATGCCTTGTGTGAAATAGCTGATCAACACCACTTTGTCAATCATGTGGTGGGGGCATGCGTCTAGGAGGTTATTGAAGCGCTCCCAATATTCGTGAAGAGTCTCGGATTCGCCTTGAATAATCATTGAAATTTCTTTCCTCAGTCTATCAGTAACTTCAGCTGGAAAGTATTTTTCCAAGAATTCTCTCCTGAGCATGTACCAGTTAGTAATAACTGCTTCAGGTTGAGTGTAGTACCACTGTCTCGCCTTCCCCTCAAAAGAAAATGGGAAGGCAGCTAGCAGAATAGAAGTCTCAGTTGCACCATTATGCCTAACATTAGAACAGGCTGTCTGAAAATCTCTGAGGTGCTTGAAAGGCTCTTGAGCAGGTAAGCCATGAAACTTCGGCAGTAGATTGATTAGTGCAGTCTTCAGTTCAATATTTGCACCCAGATTTGGATGACGCGCTTGGAAAGGTGGTAGTGTAAAGTCCGGAGCTCCTGCTTCCTGGAGAGTAATCATCCTGGGAGCCGCCATGCTCTCTGCGCATAAATCAACCAACTTAGAAAAAGGGAGCTTATTTCTTCCTTAAATGACGTTTCAAATTCGTCCTCAGAAAGGACTAACCGACGTCGAGCCCGCTTTATATGTGAAATAGTTCTTTCAATTTCAAGATCAAATGCGGGTAGGCTCGGATCAGGTAGTGAACGCATCATTCAGTGAAAGAAACATACAGCTCATGGTAATAAAATAAAAGAAAAAAATGCAAATAAATAAATTCCAACCAATAATTTAGCACACTATTACAACTCTCCGGCAATGGCACCAAAAATTGACGGGGTGAAAATTAGCCGATTAAGAAATTATAATGAAAGTAGCGTTGCAAGTATAGTTCTTAACCGACAAAAATCCACTTATCAATTTAAAAGGGTTGTCACACCAAACAAGAATAAAAGTACTGAGAGTATGAATCCCAGGTCGTCTCTCAACGAGTTGCAGAGAGAGTGCTATTTATTAATCAGGAAGTTTCTGAGAAGTTTGGAGTTGGAGAATAGAATTAAAGCTAGAGAATTAACAAAAGATTTAATTAACTATGATAAAAAGGCCTTGACTGGGAGAAGATTAATCGGAAGTTCTATCCATGTTGGATGTTCCTAAGTGTAATAGTGATAGGTTGTTGTTCTACTTAGTTATCCTTTACTAAATAAAGAAAAGTCAAGTAACTAGCTAATCAACTCTATCCTCAAGTCCTAATCCTCTCCGAATGAAGGATTAGAGTTAGAGACTTAGAGAGTCAGCCAACAACTTCCAATTAGAATTAACACTTGAGTATTCCCAACTCAAAGGCCTCCTCTCAATCAACTCCCAAGTCAAGTTGAGAGTCTACTCCCTTGACATGAGTGCTACGTTCATAAGCATAAAAAGAGAATAAAGAGAAGACATGATAAATTCAATAATAACTGAGAATTAATTAAAGGTAAAAATAGTTCCTTGCATTAATAAATCCAAAAGTCATAAACATACGTATCTGAACGGGGTGAATGGGCAATAAAAAGAGTAAAGGTATGCGGGAACAAACTAGAATAGTATATACTTCAACGGAGGTAGTCAATCTTCTCAATATCTAGATCAAAAGCATAGAACTAAGAACTATGAATGTGAAGAACCCTAGAGGAGGAACTGATTTCTCTCTCCCAGATTCAAAACTAAAACTAAAACTAATGAATGAGATGATTTTTGTGTCAATGTGTCAATCTCCTGAGTCTCTGCTGTTCCCTGGCTCTAATATGTGTTTCTGGGCTGAAAGCTGGATCTAAAACTTGCCCGAAATTGCCCCCAACAATTTTCTGCAACTACTGTACGTCGCGCATGTCACACGTACGCGTAGGTCACGCGTGCGCATCGTTTGTGAAAGCTCATTGTCACGCGTACGCGTCGCTCGTCCTGTGCGCTAATCCTGCGCGCGCGTCAAGTGTGCGTGCGCATCGCTATGGAATGCTCCAAATAACGCGCACGCGTCAGCCATGCGTGCACATCATGTCTCGTTGGTCAGCTTCATTGTTTCTTTGTGTTCCTTCTATTTTTTCAAGCTTCTTTCCATTCTCCAAGCCATTCTTGCCCCATAAGGCCTGAAACACTTAACACACATATCACGACATTGAATGGCATAGAGAGGGATTATAATCTAACAATTTAAAGGCTTAGGAAGCAAGTTTTCAATCATAGTATTAGATCAGGAAGGTAAATGTATAACATGCTAATTACATGGATAAATATGGGAAGAATCTGATAAAAACCACTCAATTAAGCACAAGATAAACGTAAAATAGCGGTTTATCAAGACATCCACAAGAGAAACTCGTAACGGGGTGTAGTTGTGATACCTCGTAGGTTTCTTCGAGTCATATTTTTCTTTCTTCTTGGGCTCCTTTTCCTTTTCTCGGGCTTGTTGCGGATGTCCTAGTCGCCAAGTTGGTTCTCGTAGCCTGGCGTTTTCTTCCATATTGATGTACTTTTTAGCTCGTTCTTGTACATCGCTTAATAAGGTCAGGTGTCTTTTTGAGATAGACTGGGAGAAGGGACCTTCCATGAGATCATTGACCAATCCCATTATTACTGCTTCATTGGGTAAGTCTTGGATTTCCAAACATACCTTATTGAATCTCTCCATGTAGTCTCTAAGGGATTCACCGACTTCCTGTTTGACTCTAAGTAGACTGGGTGCGTGCTTGACCTTGTCCTTTTGAATTGAAAATCATGTAAGAAATTTTCGCGCAAGGTCATTGAAACTAGTAACTGACCTAGGTGGCAGACTGTCAAACCATTTCATGGTCGACTTTGTTAAGGTTGTCGGGAAGGCCTTGCAGTGAGTAGCATCTGAGGTGTCAGCCAAGTACATCCGACTTTTGAAGTTACTTAGGTGGTGCCTCAGGTCGGTCGTCCCGTCATATAGATTCATCTTTGGGCTCTTAAAGTTTCTAGGAACTCTCGCCCGCATGATGTCTTCGGTGAAAGGATATTCTCCTCTTAACGGGGTGTCTTCCCGAGTTGTGCGTGAATTCCTGCCTCAGAGGTCAGATTCTAACTTTGAGAGCTTTTCTTCTAGCTCTCTTTGCCGTTTAATTTCTCTTCTCAGGTTTCTTACTGCCTCCCGCTGTCGCTCTAACTCTTGCTCTAGCTGTTCGAGTCGGCCATGATGTCCATGTAACAGCCCTATAAGGTCAATGGAATGGGGTTTGTTTTCTCCTTTCGAGTGGTGGACCTCAAAAGGAATTCTTTTGGTGGTGACGATCGCTCGACGTGCCTTTACCATGCGGTTCCTCCATCCTTGGAGGAGGTACCACAAGGTCTTGGTCGTTGTTGATCTTGTTTTGGTATTCTAGATCCGATTCAGACGTTGTACGTCCGTCTCTGGCAACGACACCAATTTTCCGAGGATTACTTGAAACTGGATCATATGTTCGGCCTGAATGTAAGGTCCAAGCTCTCAGTGGGATGGGTTTCGACATAACCTGCATTAAGCAACTGTCGTTTGAGTTGTTTGTGAGGAGGTAGGGGGTGGTACCTACAAAACACTCCGATGCCTAAATCAACAAGGGTCTTAGCAGGTTTTAAGTGTATTGGACTTAAGTATACCTAAGGGGTGTTAGTGTTTTTATAGGTGATGAGTCAATAACCACCATTGAAGTAGTTCCACTTCTGATAGTGGATAACTGTCCCTTTATCTAGGGGTTGTTGGGATCTCTCTTCTAGAAGTGGAAAAAGAGATATTAGGGGTTGGTTATAACTCTTTCAGGGATGAAGGGCGTTACATTGTAGGGATACAGGCGGGGATTGAAATATCTATTCCACGGGGATTCGCAAAAAAATTTACTTAAATGTCTTTATATATATAAGTTATGTAAATAACTTTAATTTATTTTATTTTATTTACATGTTAAAAATTTTATATGTATGTTATTATGTTAAATTTATATTTGAATTATGTTTGATTTGATATATTAGATTTTATTATAGTTGTGTTTATTTTTTTAAAAAAAATAAAATTTAATAATATCCAATTATCTATGAAAATGCGTGAATTACTCATGGGTATCCGCTTCTCTCGCAAGGAGAAATAAACAGAGATCCATAATAAAGATGGAGCAGAAACAAGAGACATTTTAGTAAACAAAAATCTGCCTCTACAAAAATCTATTACCATCTCTATTTATAACTATTAAAGAATATTAAAAAGTACTCTTTTCTTCTAACTTTAAGTATGTATTTAAATAAAAGGCACAATAATGTGCAATTGTTTAGCTTTAAATTTTTTTCAAGAGATCATAATTCAAAATTAATTTACTTAACATAATATTTATAATTTTTTTGACTCTGCTAGATAGATAATGAAAAATCTAAACAAACGTGAACAACAACTGATTTCTTGGTCCATTGAAGATAAAAAAATTTAAACCCAATCAAGTAACAAAAAATTCTTTTACCTTACTTTTTCAAATTTTTAATCATCTGCCACTACTGTCTCTCCTGAAAATCCTATCAGCGCCATTGTTGCCCAACCAATTTCCATTGGATTTATAGCAAGAACAATCATCCCTTTTACATGTAGAATGAGCATCCATTTTTTTGTTTGTAAACTAAAATATAATAATGGATTTGTAACAAGAACAACCATCCCTTTTGTATGTAAAATCACTACAAGATTTCTATTTATTTATGGGATTTTTTTTATGGAGGTTTTCTAAAACCTCCCCTATCTATTTTATTTGTGGCATAATCTGAAACTCCCATTAATTACTGCTAGTTAAAATTTAAAATCCTCAAGTCCAAAATAGTCCAAAATCCAAATCAATGTTTGTGAGATCTGAAACCCTAGATCTACCGTCACCACTTTCATCTCTTCTCCATTATCACCATCAAGCTCGCTCCAGTGTTCGAGATCAGAGGGAGAGTAAGCTCGCCACTGTCACCATTCATGTCCTGGTCGTTGCCGCCATCAAGCTTCTATGTCAATGTGTTGTTTCCTTTGTCTACACGCCATAGCTTTTGAGATCAGAGAAAGTGAGTTCGTAGCCACCGCCGGCGCCTCCATCAAGCTTATCCGTCGACGCGTTTGATTTTCTTCTTAATCACCTAAGTTCAATTTCTGTTTGTTCTTTTTTTTCTTTTTCATTGTTATTTATTTAACTCAGTTTGGATATTTTTTTGTTTTTCACTTTTCCTCTACATTTTTCATGCATATATAGCGTGGTTAGAATTTGTTATGAAGAAAGACGCAGTGGTAGTAGTGCGGCGGCGGTGATAGTGCGATAGCAATGGCGGCGGTGGAGCGAAGAATGGCTCTTCATAGAGCGCAACAAGTGAAGAAAAGTAGACATGGACCGAGGTCGCGAAGCTCAGAGTATAGCGGCGTCACCTTCTATTGAAGGATCGGACAATGTGAATCGCATATTTGGTTAGCAATCAATAATTCAATTATAACTTTCTTGTTGAGTTTTATTTCTCCATTTTGATCATTTTATAATTGATGCTATTTTTATTTTATTTTATTCTTCCTTTTTCCCCTGATTCAACAACTCCATGCTCTGATTCATGATTATTGATTAATTATGCTCTTGATTCAACAACAGCATGATGGATTCTTCCCTTTTCTTGAAAATTGATGCTTTTCCCAACAACAACAGCACAGATTAGAGACCATTGGAGCAAAGCAAAAGCTGTTGATATTTGATAAGCACAACAATGACCCTCAGGTTAGTAAGTAGAACCATTTTCATTCATTTTATTTTTTCAACTCTTGTTTTCTTTATTTTATTGTATAAGTTGATTATAACATCTTTGCTCATGTCAGGATTAATACACTATCTAACTAACCTTGTTGTTGCAGTTTCTGAGGATGATGGTAATTAATGATGCAGTTTGCTTTAAGTTCAGTAGCAGGATTGATTTAAGACACTGAAACTTTTGTTTGCAATTGTTTGAACAGAGCATTCTAATTAGTTTGCACTAGTCACTTTTAAGAGATAGTAGTTAGAAAAGCTGTTCCAGTTTAGAACTGCTAGCATCCAAATTTTGATTATTCATTTCTTCAAGTTCATCTGATCCCTGTTTCTTGTCAGATATAATCTGTAACAGGTACAATATGCTTGATCAATATTTTGTTAAGAAATCGGTGTTTTCATTTTGGCTGAACCGTAACCCAGAGGAAGAGAATGGGGTGAACTTGTTTTTGGAGGTGTTGATCCCAATCACTACAAGGGAAAGCACACTTATGTGCCTGTGTCAAGAAAAGGTTATTGGGAGGTTAATCATTAAATATAGTCTTTATTCTTAAAAATTACAATGCATTTTTTATTTCCCTTCTTTTTTTTTACTAACTTTTATTCTTTTTTTTCTTCTTTGGAAAAGTTTGATATGGGAGATATACTTATTGGAGACAAAAAAACTGGTATGTGAAGAATAAAAAAATTAGTATAATTCTGCTAGTTTTTCATATGACATGATCATAAATGGTTCATGATTTCAGTTCTAATTTACTGACCTGATTACATTGCTATCTAGGAATTTGTGCTGACAGCTGTTCAACTATTGCAGACTTAGGGACTTCTTTGTTGGCAGGTCCAACGGTATGAATAAAATAAGTACTCTAACCATGGTTGCTAGGTTGTTCTTCAATTCCTTTTGTAGAATTTAGGGAGGTTAATGAAAGGTAGGTAACGAATTCCTTGATTTGGGATATACAAAAACTTGGCCCCAACTTGCCATTAGGAGCTGGAATTCATACACAAGAGTAGCAGCACTGTTGGCTATAGACCCAATGTCTTCTCAACCACTCTCTCCAATCTCATTGCCACCAACTCTTACCACTTCCTCATTCCCTTCATTCCCATTCGAGGTACTCTCTTTATCATCTTTCCCTCCATAGAAATTTCCAACCCCAACTAGTAAAAATATGAAAGATCTTGTTAGCATTTTCATGTGTTTTCTCTGTCTTTCTAATATCATCCACTATATTCTAATGATACTGATCTTTGTTTCTGGTGGTAACTTTTTGCTTTTGGCAGGGAAATGGCCAGTGTTGGTTTATCTGGAGCTCTTTCGTCAGGAATTGGAAATTTAAGCCATCTCTAAATATTGTGAGTGTCTCTCTTATTCTCCACATAAATTGCCTATACTTTTCAAACTTAATGGTGAATTGTGGTGTATTTTTTACTCAGAAGTATCTGAAAGATGCCTTGTTTATTATGCTTTTTGTACAAAAATAGTCATAATAATCTTCCACTAATTTTTAATAGATGCCAAATAACGGTAGGAGAAAAATAAGTAGTCATAACTGCAATGAACTCATTTTATCATGTGACTAAGTGAGTTTTTCATTGTTGAACTTATGTTACTGCAGAACAATCAGTTATTTGGTCCTATCCCAGCTGAGATAGGCAAGTTGTCAGAGCTTCAGACTCTAGACCTTTCCAGTAACCAGTTTGTTAGAGAAATTCCTAGTTCTTTGGGCTTATTGTCTCAACTAAGTTACTTGTGAGTGTGTCTTAACAAATAGATAGATGATGATGTTATTTTAACCCTGTTCTTTTTGTTCCCCTTAAATTTTAATTTTATTCATTAGTGTTTCTCTAACTCCATGGTTCCTAATTCAATCATGCCAAGCTTTTCAGGCGGCTCAACAAAAATAATTTATCTGAACAGATCCCTCCACTTGTTGCTAACTTGACAGGTCTTTCATTCTTGTATGTCCTCTACTCCTCTATGAAACTTTGTAATAACTTTACCTCCTAAATCAGTCCAATATAGTTTCATAACCTTATATTATTTGTAGGGACTTGTCATTTAATAATCTCAGTGGTCCTACTCCAAAAATTTTGACAAAAGATTACAGGTGAGTTCTTTAATTGTATCAGATTTTTGCCTAGATATGCAACAGCTAAATTCTGATTATCCAATGGTGCGTTTTTATAATTTTATATATTTGCATTGAATTATAGGAACCTTATCCGAGTGAGTACCAATGGCACAATCAGTGGCAGAGTTTGATGAGGTACTTTCATTTGTAATGTGCACCTCACCTGATATTTCTTTTTGTACTGTATTAAGGTGAAAATGTAATTTTAATATTTCTAAATTTTAGTGACTTTTAGACAATTGAAGTGTGTTTGATACCTCCACCGGTAACACCCTAAACAATAATAATAATCATCCTAAAAAATCTGCCTCTGTAGTTCATTATTATTAGCTATCTATCTAGTTGCATTAACGCTAATTACTATTTATTAGTGTTATATGTGACCAAGTGTTTAAAGAAACAGTTTATATTAGTCTTTAAAAAACAAAATATGACCAAATTTCTATGAACACTTGAAAACTATATTTCATTGATTTTGAACAGTAAATAGCTAAGTTGCATTGCAGGTCAAGTAGCAAACAAAGTACGAAGCTTTTTGTTTTTAAACTTATTATTATTATTTTGAAAGTAGAAATAAAGCAAAAAAAGATTTGCAAGTATATATCAGGTGACTGAACAATTTAAATGTTTCAATAGATGCAGTTCAAAAATTTTAAAACAAAAAACACTATAAAAATAAAGTTTTTACCCCCAATAATTTATCTTGATTATGGTTTTGGTTTGATTGTACTTTATTGTTGTTTTGGTAACCAATTTTGTTCTTTATTGTTCTTGACTGTCTATTAGTACTATTGTATTACAAATTAATGGCTTTTTAAGCTAACTAGCTACTATGCACATCAATCAAGTCCTGCTGCAGTTAAGCTTAAATATGAGAGAATCTGAGTTAATATGCGATTCATTCTTTTACTATATGTTATTAGTGAAGATCAGCTTTCAAAAAGTATTAACATTTAACATTATAAGCTCTCTGCTATTTATTATAAGCTCTCTACTAAATTAACATTTAATACAATAATAAGAGATATATATTAAGTGTGTGACATGTTAAGTATATTATTTTAATCCTAAGTGGGTTTGTGTGGCAGAAAATTAAAATAATGTGTGATATTTTATATTCATCTTGAGGCACTTCAACATTTTGCTAGGGGTGCTGATATTAAGGTAAATAGTTTCTACAAATATGTTACTAATCCAATCCTATTTAGCTAATCCCATTATGATAAGATTGTTTATATTTTATAGGGCTGAAAAGCTGTGCTGGACAAGGCCGTGCATACTGATCCAAATTGCTCAGGGTACTCAAAATACTGATCTAAATTGCAGTTGCTGTTTCTCAAACAGTTTCAATTATATGGGAAGCAAGTAGTTCATTCGAGGTTTAGTTACTTTAAAATTCTCTGTAGTTTCATTGAACTTCCATGTTGGATTTGAAATAGCTTTTTTTGTGGATATTATTACAAGTTAGTGGAAAAACAAACCTGCTTCAGTTGCTCAATTTTTGAAGAACACTCCCAATCTGGATAAGGTTGTAACTTTCATGTAGTGCAATTGAATTCTAGATTCATGTTTGTTCTTGTAATATATACCTCTTGGTTGTATTGGGGTAAAAAATTATGAATGGAAGTTCCATGGAATTGATCCATGTGTATTTTGACTCATGTACAAAAAACACTGTTGGTGTTGAATTTTGATAGAAAATTCTATGATTGATAAGTAGCTAATTAATGAGATGAGAGTATGTAAATGAGATGAGATTAATGAATGATTTGAAATTAAAAATAAATAAATAATTATAGGATTTGTGGAGGTTTGAAAATCTCACAAAATAGTTAAATTTTTTTAAAATTAAAAAATTAATTTGTGGGGGTTTTAAACCGTCACAAAAGTAATTTAAAACTGCCACAAAAATACAATATAAAACCCCCGCTAAACACACACAAAACCCCCACTAAATAGATTGTGGAGGTTTTTAAAAACCCCCACAAAAGACCTCGTGGCACCTCAAATTTTGGAGGTTTTGGAAACTCCCACAAACTATTTGGTGGGGGTTATAAACCTCCACAAATAGGAGAAAAAACCTCCACAAATAAACAAAAATCTTGTAGTGAATGAACATCCATTTTTTTTTATGTAAAATAAAATATAATAATAGATTTACAACAAGAACAATCATCTCTTTGGTATGTAAAATGATGAACATTCGTATGCAAATAAAACCTCCAATAAATACCTTGTAAAAAATTTGCGCTTCTACATATTATCATTTGAGTGAGTATAATGATCACTGATCACAAAATATAAGAACACTAAATTCTTTGTCTCTATCTTTTATGTCTTATTTTTTGTTTCTTATCTTATCCTGTTCTTATAAACAAATGCAGGTTAAAATTTAGTAAACAAAATTAAATTTTAAAATTTATATAACCATGATACATACATAACATAAATTAAACTAAAAATATAAAAATAATACAATATCAAACAACAACAACAACAACAACAACAACAACAATATAATAATAATAATAATAATAATAATAATAATAATAATAATAATAATAATAATATATTAGATTGATAAAACCGAATATTTTTTAAATCTAATTCTGTCTCACTTAAGATTACACCTTGTTAAAAATTCACCTCACACTGAATCGGATAATTACCTATTTCAATCTGATAGAGACAAGTCACATACCTGCTAATTCAGGTAATATTATCATCGGATTGTTTATTTTAATAAATAAATAAATATAATAAATAATGAATTAAATCATTTTAAAAGTTATTATCGAAATTTGTCTACCTCTCTTATCTCGTTTACAGTGTAAACGAGATAAGATATGTGGACGTGACACGTGTATATCTCGTTTATATTGTAAACGAGATACGTGCAAGCTTATCTCGTTTACAGTATAAACGAGATAAGCTTGCACGTATCTCGTTTACAATATAAACGAGATATACACGTGTTATACAGTGTAAACGAGATAAGGCTGGGTGACGGCTATAAATATAACTCGTTAACAGCATTTGACTGGACCTCAATTTGAACTTTTCAACCACTTTTTCCTCTCTTTTACCCCTCTGACCATATTACTGATAAATACGATGATGGCGCGTGTAGCTGGTAACGATAGAGATATTAACATGTTGAACGAGGCTTTGCATTACGTCGGAGCAGCCGACTTTGCGGTTAGTTCTGTTGTGTTGAATATTATGCAATTCCATATACATATATATGTGTATGTAGCCATAGATAGGGTAGTCACCAAGGACTAGAATATAGCTTGTATCCTTACGAATAGGTCATTAGTAGAAATTTGTAACTCTATTTTATTTCACTTGTGTTAGATTGTTACTATATAATTATTAGTTTGGAACTCTATTTTATTTCTTATAGTTTCATCAAATTTATAATTATATTTTTATATTTTTTTAATTTAGTTATTATACTACTTTTAATTTTATAATTATTTTTTTTATATCAAATATATCAAAACTAACAGAATAATATTTTTCTAAAAAATGTGTAACTAAATATGTAATTATGTTCTTAATTATAAATATCATGAATTTATAAAAAAATATTTATTTAACTTTAATATCTTTTATACTAAAAAGATCTAATTATAAAACTAAAAACAGTGTAAGAATTTAATAAAAAAATATAGAAACCTATTTAAAAATTTAGTGATATTATAAAGATCTTTAAATTTCAAAGAAATAATAAAAGTTTTAAAATTATTTATTGATAATTGTGAATATATATATATATATATATATATATATATATATATATATATATATATTTTAGAGGCATCGCCTTAGCTTCTACTGCCCCGGCGAGTGAATCATGCCCTTTCTCCACCCGACGCCATTGTCCCATATATGAGGGAGGCTGGATTCGGCGACATGGTGCCTCTCAGGAATTTCACATTCGACAATTCCCTGATTACGATATTCGTGGAGCGATGGTGTCCGGAGATTCACACGTTCCATCTCCTGTGGGGTGAGGTCACTATCACCCTGCAGGACATGGCATACCACCTAGGGCTACGCACACACGGAAACCCTGTTGGGGGGTGCTTCTGTGACTTCGCTAGGTGGTACCAGACGGAGACATGGTAGTTAGTGGAGCAGCTATTGGGTGCCAGGCCTCCGGTGGCTCCATAGCAGGCGGCACAGAGGAAGGAGTCATTCATACTGAATTTCGTATGGCTGCGAAACCGTGTTCGCCAGATGCCCCTGATGGACGACCCAAAGACCATTCGATAGTATGGTAGATGCTACATCATGTTACTGATTGGAGGCTATCACAATGAGTAATACGCATCTTCAGGATGCCTTCTCTATTCTTTTCAATGGCTGCCATCAGCCTCTGGGAGAAGCGGTTTTCAGCAACCAGCTGTGACTGCGCCTCCCTGCACTTTGTGATGAACAACTTGTGCAAACGTTCGTATGTGATGCGCACGAAGGTAGAAATCGACAAGTATCGTGTACCCTTGAGAATTGCATTGATGTACTCCGATAGATTTGTTGTCATGTGACCAAACCGCCGACCACTGTCACAGTGTTGTAGCCATATCTCTTTGTTGAAACGACCAGCCCAATCTGCCATCTCCAGTGACACTCCTCTTAAGGTATCCATGTACCACTGACACCTAGCCTTGCTTGGACTGTAAGCGGCGTTTATAAGGTATATCTTGCCCTCGGCTGACTTAAAACAAGTCATGAAGTTTGCGGTCATGTGTCTAATACAGTAAGCGTGGAACGCCCAAGGACGATGTGCCAACCACTATCATCGGCACTGAGTGCACCCTTGATGGCCTGCGAACTGTCGGAGATAACCAGTAGATCTTCTTGTGGGGTGACATAGCGTCTCAGATTAGTAAGGAAAAATGACCATGACTCGGTACTCTTGGACTCCACAATGGCAAAAGCAATAGGCAGGATATTGTTGTTGCTGTCTTGTGTCACCGCAATAAGCAACATCACACCGTATCTACCATATAGATGCGTGCTATCGTCGGAAACAAACGGCTTGCAATGCTTGAAAGCCTCAACACAAGATGGAAAATCCCAAAATACTTTATCGAGCATGCTACAATCGCGGACCAGAAAGTGCTCGTCGTAGTACAGTACGGCCCGTAGCTCACAAATAGTTCCCGGGAAACAACTCTGCAACGCTTGAAGTAGTTTCGACGCCTTGTTGTATGACTCCTCCCAATCCTCGTAGATCTAAGCAATTGTCTTCTGCTTCACCATCCACACCTTTCTGTAGGAGAGTTTGAAGTGATAGCTTTGTCGGACCGCACCTTGCAGGACAGGGATGCTGACAGAGGAGTTGGACTGTATGAACGGCAAGATGACTTTGCAGATGAGACTGCTATCCAACTGTCGATGGTCCTGGGACATGGTGGGTGCTAAACAAGTGTGCGCTCTACCAACCCTCCGGACCTCCCTGACGAAATAAAACAACCATGTTTCAGCCATGGTTCAAAACTACTTAATATATAGCAACCATAAATGAGTAAGTACGCCTCAATTAACTTGAACTTACCAATATCCGAGATTCTGTCGAAGGGCAACACGAAGACTCCATGGACAGCCATTTGTAGCTTGACGGCACATGGTACTTTAATCAGTCTAATTCGACCACCTGATACTCAGCACTCCTGCGAATACTGTAGTTCTTCACACCCTGCATCACTGCATCTCAGCATTTGAATCTGTGGCCGACCTGAAACTCTATCCTACCGTCTAGGTTGTAATCCTCTTTTCCCGTATTGAAAAATGGAGTTCTCTCATGCATGGCGTCCAGATCCATTGTATGATAGTGACTTGGTACATCTGATAGCGCCGGAACTTGGTGGGGAGGGGGGGACAAAACATAGGCTGCTGTCTCGGCGGGCATCTCCGGTACAAACTCCTCCTCATCACCCCCTTCAGAAGAATCACTATCGATACTATCGGCAACATACTCTTTGTCGGAGTTTTCCTCACCCACCTCCATGTCCTCCACTGGAATGGCAACATGAATGGGTGGTGGTGCGAGAGGTCGGTCGTCTGTATATAGGTCGAGTGTATAGAACCACTACCACCAACATCTCCAACCTCGGCAGAAAGCTCCATCACTTGTTCTACCATGATTCTCCCATGGATGTCGAACATGAGTCACACATACTCGTCCCCTACAAGTCGAAATAGTCGAAACCAGAAAACTCCATTACCCAACGGTGCCAGCAACCTATACCCCACCCTTCTGATCTCCCTCGTTTCTGTGCCACCAAGGTTGCTCAATATCAAACTCTTCAACTCGGACAACGAACTCACACGCTGAGTGCGCAACAGTATTGGATTTTCACAATCAAATATCACTTCATTGTCGCCATTTCTCATACGACAATTGGGGTAAACACACACAACTATGTATACGCTATTACTGGCCATTGTTGCCTTCTTTTTGTGAGAAAAACGAGACAAAAGAAGATATGAAATATATATGGAGAATGCCAAGGATTACACATCCTTTTATAGCTGCTGAAAAATTATCTCACTATATCTCGTCTACAGTGTAGACGAGATATACACGTATCACGTCTCCGTGTCTTATCTCGTTTACACTATAAAGAGATACGTGTAAAATTATCTCGTTTACAGTGTAAATGAAATATGAAAGATTGACGGATTTTGATAACAACTTTTAAAATTATTTAATTCAGTAATTATTATATTTATTTAATTTATTAAAATAAAAAATGTTATTATCATCCCTAGACATGATGTAACTTAGTTTTGAGTCCGTTAAAAATTGATTCAACGACTATAAATTGTTCCCTAAGTATTCAATGTATAACATTATTATTTTTATTTGACTGGAATGGTCTCTTATTTTCCCAACTTATTTTTCTTTTCTATATTTTTTCTATACTTTAATCCTTATTTCCAAAACACTGTATCAACACTCAAATCGCTCTCTTGTCTAATTAAGCATCTTATTTCCTCTAATTCTATGTATACTTGGTAATATTCTGTCATCCATCTTTGTGTAGCTTACCTACAAGAAAAAAAAAAAACCCAAGATTGAAGTACGAAGATAGTTCTATTTGCATATATAAACCATTCCACGAATCAATGACACGTTAAGTCTTATTCACTAAGACATTAAAATTTAGTACACAAGATTGGAATGTTTCGACTTAAAAATATTAAATGATGTAATTATTATCAGGGAAAAAAAAGTAATAATCATTATTTTTGTTTCAAATTTAAAATTTCTTAGTATGGTTTTAAATGAGATGCTATGCAATTTATTATCCAGCATATTATGAGATAATATACTTTTTTTATTAATATTTTTGTTTTTCTTAATATTTTTTATTAATAAGATTTTAATAAAATATTAGTCTCCCACTAATATTGGACAACTAATATGGGGACATCTAAGGAGAGTGTTATTCATTTATTATTTAGGACACCCTAGATTATAACTAAAACATATATTTTGAATTGATAGGATCAATTAGTTACAGATATAGGTTAACTGAGTCACCTACCACTGAAATCCTTAGCTACAAATAATGGGTTAATTTATTTTTTATTTTTTTGAATGGACGTGCAATGGATGATATTTTTTAATATGATACTTTTAAATGTTTTTAAAAAATGTGAAAGATATAAAAATTATTGAATCCCATTTTTGTATCTTAAATTTTTTATTAAAGTAGAAATTAAAATGTCTAATTTTTGTATCTTTTATAAATTAGAGGATCTAATTTTTGTACCATTTATAAATCAAAAAATCCAATTTTTGTACCTTAAATTAATCGGTACCACATTTGAGAATAATACTCTAACAATGTATAATTCAAAAAAAATACTATTTATAATCCAATATAAAAAATAAAAAATAACAAATAATCTTTTAAGTATTCTATGTCATATAGTATTATTCTTTGATGAGATCATTTCTTATTCTCCCAATTCTTTTTTGTACTGAACTTTAATTTTTATTTCCATAACACTTTTATTATTATAAAGTACTTATATTTGTTTTTTGAAAAAATTCTACTCTCCCCTCTTAAAAAATGCTAAAATAATACTTCTATTCTTTTTATTTATAAAATGTATATTTTCTTTTCTTATAACTTTTAAAAGAAATTCTCTTTAACCCATTTTAAATTTTGTAACCATCATTAACTTTATCCATTTTTTTAAAAAAATAAATAAATTTTTATAAAAATATCCTTAGCTTTAACAAAAATTTAATTTTTTACAATTAAATTTTATTTACCAAAATATCTGTTAACAAATTATTTTTCTAGTGACTAAATTATATCTTTACCAAAATATATTTCATCAAAATATTTTTTATTGACTAATTTTTTTACTAAAATATCCTTCAATAATTTTTTAAGTTACTAAATTATAATTTTATCAAAAAAAATTTTAACAACAATTTTTTATATGTTTTACTGCTAATCTCATAATATCAATGCATATTATTAAACATAATTTTATAAGTTTGTTTAATATTTTTTATATTTTTATAATGCATTGATATCACAATTTAATTACTAAAAAATAATATTGAAGGATATATTAGTAAAAAAATAATTTAATCATTACCATATATTTTGAAAGATATTTTGGTACATACATAAAATTTAATCACAAAAAATAAAATTTTTATAAAATAGTATTTTTATAAAAAGTAATTTATTTTTTTAAAAAAGGGATAAAGTTGACATTATTTATTAACACAAATTTTTTTAAAAAAAATATAAAAAAGTATATATTTTATAAATAAAAAATATCACTTTAACATCTTAAAAAAAAGTGAAATTTTCTCTTATTTTTTTGAAAATATGCTATGTATCATTAACGATGCCCTTAGACTTATATATATTTGATTAAATCATAGTATTACTAGTACATTGGTTTTACATCAGGATCAAATTATACTCACATTATAATTAATAGAAAAATTATTAGGGGAAAAAGAGTCAAACGAGTCATCGAGAACTCAAAGTTCATGCATCCAACAAGGAAAGCGAATAGATTCCAACGGTAACTGCAGTGAAAATGAGATATCACACGCTGTATGCACTCAATTATTGAAAAAAGAAATGGATTGAATCTGAATAAACACGTAGTCATCATGAAAAAACAGAAAGTTAGTTGAGACTCGAGACGCAATGTGAAATGTCAACTCAAATGTGTGAATACAAATGATTCCTATGTGAGTTATTATACTGCACATACACAATGTGCCTTTGTTTTCTTTGTTTCACTCCTATGACTTCATTTTAAAGTGGGTCTTGATATTAGCTATTTGTATCGAAAAAAAAATAATTTTTATTTCACTACAAATATTTTTAAAATAAAAAAATTGCATCACGAGTTTTCTATTTTTTTTTCTATTGAGTTATTTTTCATGTTATAAATGACGTGACATATTATTTCTACACTAGATTAGACGATGCGATAAGATCTCGCTTTTAATTTTGATGCTAAATGTTTAATGACATGATGTTATTTAAATTTAATGAATCGCAAAATGCTTATTCTCAAAAAAAAAAAAAAAAGATTATGACCATTAAAATATTAGACACGATTTTATCAAGTATTTAATAGAAAAATTAAAATAACACCATTTTATCTAGTTTTATGTAAAAAAAATGTAGCATATCATTCACTGCCGATAAATAACTCGATTGAAAGGGAATGGAATTAATGTACTACCATTTTTTCAATTTTATTCAAAAAATTTTATGGTGCAATTGAAATTTCAAAAATCTTTTTAATACAAACAGCTAATCTCAAATATCATTTTACTGCTTCACTTTAATTGAAGATAGAAATTTGATTTTGTTGATAAATGTTTTAAGAGTCTTAGTATCATGTCATACTCTAAATTAAACTAAATCCATGATTTAAAGATATATATTTATTTTTCGATAAATGTAAAAAAGTGAATGAGATAATTAATTTGACAAGGACTTTATATATTCTTATTATCTTTTAAGGGAGCGGTGACACTGAAAACATGCATAAAAGTTTTTTAAAACATTTTTTTTATTTTTAAATCTTTAAACTATGTCTTTCATTAAGACATCTGCCAACAAAAGACACACACAAAAAAACTCAAAAATGGAGAAATATACAATATATTAAAGTAAAATAAAAAAATTCCATTATTTTCTATACAGATGTGGTTTTCTAAACTAATAGGAAAATTAATTAAAGCGATATAAATTAAAACTTGAAGTCGGCAAAATTATAAAAAGTAGTAATTTCAACTTCCAGAAACATTATATCATGCGGCTGCCAGTGGACCGGAAAATGAAAGAACGAATACGATACGCGCAAATGGAAGGAAAATTGGGTTTCATTTTTAAAGGCAAATTTGACTGAAAATGGACCTTCACTACTTGGATGAATGAACATAAGAACTTAGATGGAAATTGCTTCTTCCTAATTGGCCTATTATTATTATTATTATTATTATTATTATTATTATTATTATTATTATGAAAAAATTTTGATCACACTACTATGAAAAAGTTTTGTTATTCAACTACAATATATATTTGATTATTTTAGTTAATTAAAAGAAAATATAAAACAATGTGTTTAAATATACACATTTATATAATGACTAAATTTTAATATTGATGGATTATTTTTAATTTGTAAAGTTTATGACAACATAAAACTCTTGAAAATATATCTCTCCATCAAAAAATCATATAGGTAGTTGTTTCGAGAATTACCTGAAACGTTGATATGGGTCTTAACATGAGGTTCATACTTTTTTAATGGCAGCGACCGACTTGTTGGTGCCGAGGTGCTGCCTGTCCGAGTTCCTTATGAGGAGGTGGGGGGTGGTACCTGCAAGAGACTCCCATGCTTAAGTTAATAAGGGATTTAAGCAGGTTTTTAGTGGAGTAGAACGTGAATTATACCTGGGGGTGCCAGTGTATTTATAGTAGAATTGTTAACCACCTTTGTTGGGGTAATCTTATCTTTTCTGGTAGATTATCTTGGGAGTTCGTTGAGATTCACCTTCTAAACGATTTAGGAATTAGTCCTTCTGCTTTGGGCGAGTAGCGCTTTCGCCCTAGAGAGTCATTGTCCGACTTTCTGGAAGAGGTCAGGCTTCTCCTAAGGTCCACCTTTAATGGTGGGCCTTTTGGTGTTATTGGTCCTGGCTTTCATTTGTTAGGCCAAGTATGAATAGTGCCCTTGTTTGAGTCCGAGTCTCGATCTTGTCGGCGTGAAGAGGATTGTTCGCATTTTGTTGTTCTTTAGACGCGCTCTTCCTTTCTTCCTTACGGTCTTCTTCAAGGTTTGTTCCTTTTTATTTTCCTCAGGCTTCTCCTTTCTGATTGCACGCGACTTGCTTTGTTGTTCGCTTTGCTTTGGCTGTTTTTACATTTTTGTTGTTTTCAGAGGAGACTTTACGAGCCGTATTTGAAAGAAAGTGTTTTGCTGCTTAAAAGATTTGAAAATGGCTTCTTCTTTTCTTAAAAGGGTCGTTGTGTGTGCTATTATAACTATTGTTTTTTATGTGCTGTATTGCCCCTAATGGTGCCGCTTTTGACATAGTGTCAAGTCGAGAGGGCGCCATTTGGTTGTTATGTAGAAAAGATTTTTGCAATAGTAGCTTTTCCTTTATTTAGTTGTTTTGCTCGACTTGCATTGGCCGAGCTCCGACTTCTGTTAGTGACTGCCTGCTTTATTTTGCACTGTGTAGGTGTAGCGTTTATGTCTCGCAAGGTCATTTTGAACATGTCAACTAAGGTACCTCCTGTTCTTCGGGCCTGGGTAGATAGCATTGTTCTTAGCAATGTCCCTGTAACCGACAGAAAGTATTGTGACATGTTTTGTAGGTACCATAGCATTTGTGAAAATAGGGAGGATGAGAGAAACTATGCTTTAGAACCATCCGAACCTGAGGAGAGAGTTTGCTTCCCCCTATTGTAGAGTCTGAGCAGCCCTTCTTTTATGCCTATGACTGTTTCTTTACTAGGCTAGGTGTCCGACTTCCTTTTACCGACTTTGAGATGGAGGTCTTGCGATCTTCCAATCTTGCTCCTTCTTAGCTGCACCCAAATTCTTGGGCCTTTATGAAAATGTTTCAGCTCTTTGTCAAGGATTGGACGTTCAGCCTTCTTTGAATATTTTCTTCAACCTTTTTGTAGCCACCAAACCGTATAGTTCAACTAAGAAGTTGGGGTGGATATCTTTTCGAGCTGTACAAGGTCGGAAGGCGTTTTCCATCTTTGACGACTCCTTTCCCAACTTTAAAAACCACTTATTTAAGGTCAATGGTGTGGTGGGTGTCCGGCCTTTTTTCTTGTCCGAGAACCAAGAAAGCTTGTTCCCTTCGTATTGGCAGGACACCCTTGAGATTGTTAAGCGTGATCTTTCTTACTTAGATGATTTAGAAAGGGGGGTAGTAGACTTCATTCTGGGTACCTGGGGTCAAGATCCTCATTTGGACACAAAGAGGAATTTGGAAGATCCTAGCCTTCTGAAGTCGGACCATGGTAGTGCCTCTTCCTTTGCTTTTTAGTTTCTTCTTGTTTATTAGATGTTGATTTAAATTGTATCATGTTTTGTTATTGTAGAGGTTATGGCTCCTAAATCTTCTATGAAGTTTCTTTGGAACACCAAAAAGAAGATGGTGGCTCGGAACATACAGCTGCAAAAGGAGGTTGGGGAGGGTCCTCTACAGCAGGAGATCGGTAAGTGTACCTAATCTTCACCATAGAAGATGTCGGGATCGGGTCCTTCTGATCCAAAAATTATTATCCCAACCCCCCTTTCTCATATTACCTCTTTATACTCCACTCCTTCGTCCACAAAATTGCCTCCCAAAAAATAGAAACTTGATGAAGAAGAGAGCATCTATACCAAGAATTTTAATGCTCTGGCATAGGGAGAGGAGTACCTTGTCCCTCATCATTGCATGAGTATGGACGATGTGGCGATCCAAAATCATCTTCAGACCTGGGCTAGTGGGGGTCTTCGTCTCGTGGGAGTGTGCTCTCAACTTTCCAGGGAGCTGAAAAGTTCTCCTATTCAAGCTACTGATGGGGCTCTGGTAGCTGTCCAAGCCGATGTGGAGAGGCTAAGTGAAATCAAGGTGGAGTTGGAGAAAGAGAGGGACACCTTGAAGGCCGACTTGGAAAGAGCTCGGGAGAGGGAGAATAAGTCGGAAGCAACTACTGCATTGGCTGAAGAGAAAGCCATGAAATACCAAGAAAGCTATACTAGGGACTTTGGGGAGAGGCTGGCTCGGGAGGAGGAACTGGAGAAATTGAAGAAGGAGTTGGCTGGGTTCCAAGAGATGGTTGCCTTTGGTATGGATGAAATGTTTGAGAACCTTGAAGTCCAAGTTAAGGTTTTGGCTCCCGACCTCGATCTATCCCTTTTTAGTACGGATAATATAGTGGTGGACGGAAAGATTGTTCCTGCAGTTGATTCAGTGGATGAGGAGGTGCCTATCCAGGATCCGAAGTCTTCCAGAACTCGAGTTGGTCCATCTTCCACCTTGGGACCTCCGATAGCTCTGACTCCCTTCTTGGGAGCCTCACCTGAAGATATTGCTGTTGAGGCCTCCTCGGTTGCTGTATCGGCCATTTCTGTTTCCGTGCTACCTCCTTCTCCCAAAAGGGATGAAGCTATTGGCGAAAAACTTGACCTCTTTTTTGGGAAGGAGCCTTAAGTTCTCTTCAAATCTCTTTTGTTATTTTGTAGTAGCCCGACCTGTGGGCTTTCAAAATAATATGGTTTGTAGTAGTTGGTAGTTTCGTGAGCACTTTGCTTCTATTGTTTAGTTGTTTGTTTCACAACCTTTATTAAGAAATGTTTAGAACTCTTTTATGTAGTACCTTTTTGCCGTAGTAATGCATATTGTGTTTTAATTCTTGAGTTTTTGTTTGTTAATTTTCTTTAATAGGCCCAACTTCAAGTAGTCGGTCTTTTCTAAATTACTTTTGCAACTCTGTTTTTGTTCCAACCTGTTTTGAGGTCGCTTCGTATGAGTTACTGATGCGTGAGCATCTTTCCGATCTTTTCCTAGTGAATTTACATTTAATTTGTTGAGTTTAATCAAGAATTAATTATCTTTTAGCCACTATGGATGCTACTTTGAGTCTTGTGCAATTCTGTTTATTTTAGGTAGCATTCGGCTGGATTTGATGGAGTTTCTACAGAAGAAGAGATGAAGGCGAATGATGCTGTTAACCCTGATATCTCTGCACTCAAACCTGAATAACTCAAGCTACAAAGGTCCAATGGACGTGATCTTAGTGGTGTTGGAAAGCTAACTTCCAGAGCTTTCTAACGATATACAATAGTCAACACTTCTCTCCCATCAATTTGGCCAAGGCTGAAGGAGATGACCAACGAGGAGCGATGCGTGCGCGTGATTTGGAGAGTTGCACAGCGACGCGTGTGCGTACCTGACACATACGCGTGACAGGTGATGCGTGAGCATCTTTTCTATCTTTTCCTAGTGAATTTGCACTTAAATTGTTGAGTTTAATAAAGAATTAATTATATTTTATCTACAATAGATGCTATTTTGAGTTTTGAACAATTTTATTTATTTTAGCTAGCATTCGGCGGAATTTGATGGAGTTTCTGCAGTATAAGAATCAAAAGAGATGGCTGCGAGGAGCGACGCGCACGCGTGCCTGACGCGTGCGCGTGCATTAGAGGTATCCATGGCGACGCGTGCGCGTGACTGACACGTACGTGTGATTTGAAGATTTGCTCAGCGACGCGTTCGCGTGACCGACGCGTCCGCGTGACTTGCGAAGAAGACTAGCGACGCGTACGTGTGACTGACACGTACGCGTGACGTGCTCGATCTGCAGAATTTACAGAAATCGCTGACGTGGATTTTGGGCCGCCTTTTGAACCAGTTTTCAGCCCAGAAAACATAGATTAGAAGCTGCAGAATAGACAAATCAAGTGGTCCCCACCCATCAACGGAAGACTTGTTAATTAATTCGAATTTAAATTCAAATCTGAATTTTAGGAAAAGATATTATTTTTAGATAATTAGATTTTAAATTTATTAGGATTAGTTATAAATAGGAACTCTGTACATTTAGACATGACACACACATTTTTTACCTGAATCCTTATTTTCCCTCTCAATCATGAGCAACTAATCCTCCATTGTTAAGGTTAGGAGCTGGTGGACGAAATTGCGATTCCTTTGTTATTGTATTTTGTAAAATTCATTGCTTTTTCAACTATGTGTGGACACAACTCCGTTCAACTTAACTAGCAAGTGTACTGGGTCATCCAAGTAATACCTTACGTGAGTAAGGGTCGATCCCACAGAGATTGTTGGTATGAAGCAAGCTATGGTCACCTTGTAAATCTCAGTTAGGCAGATTAAATGGTTATGGGTTTCGAAAATTAATAATAAATAGAAAATAAAAAGGGATAGAAATACTTATGTAAATCAATAGTGGGAATTTCAGATAGGCGTGTGAAGATGCTAGAATCCTTTCGAATCTCTACTTTCTTATTGCTTTCATCCAATCCTTCTTACTCCTTTCCATGGCAAGCTGTATGTAGGGCATCACCATCATCAATGGCTACTTTTAATCCTCTCGGGAAAATGGTCCTATGCGCTGTCACTGCACGGCTAATCGTCTGGAGGCATCACCCTTGTTGATAGCTACATCCCATCCTCTCAGTGAAAATGGTCCAAATGCTCTGTCATAGCACGACTAATCATCTGTCGGTTCTCAATCAGGTTGGAGTAGAATCCCTTGATTCTTTTGCGTTTGTCATCACGCCCAGCCTTCAGGAGTTTGAAGCTCGTCACAGTCATTCAATACCGGAATCCTACTCGGAATACCACAGACAAGGTTAGACTTTCCGGATTTCCGGGATCCTACTCGGAATACCACAGACAAGGTTAGACTTTCCGGATCCCCATGAATGCCGCCATCTATCTAGCTTATACCACGAAGATTCTGTTGGGGAATCTAAGAGATATGCGCCCGGCCTAAGGTAGAACGGAAGTGGTTGTCAGTCACGCGCGTTCATAAGTGAGAATGATGATGAGTGTCACGGATCATCACATTCATCAAAGTGTTGTGCAACGTATATCTTGGAATAAGAATAAAAGAGAATTGAATAAAAAGTAATAGTGATTGTATTGAAACTTGAGGTACAGCAGAGCTCCACACCCTTAATCTATGGTGTGCAGAAACTCCACCGTTGAAAATACATAAGTGAAAGGTTCAGGCATGGCCGAATGGCCAGCCCCCATGATTTAAAAAAGACTACTAATACACTAGTAAAAAGTCTTATTTATACTAAACTAGCTACTAGGGTTTACAAAGGTAAGTAATTGATGCATAAATTCACTTCCGGGGCCCACTTGGTGTGTGTTTGAGCTGAGCTTGATTTATCCACGAGCTGAGGCTTCCTTTGGAGTTGAACTCCGAGTTATAACGTGTTTTGGACGTTCAACTCCGGATCATGACGTGTTTCTGGCGTTTAACTCCAGATAGCAGCATGTACTTGGCGTTCAACGCCAAGTTACGTCGTCAATTTCCAAATAAAGTATAAACTATTATATATTGATGGAAAGCTCTGGATGTCTACTTTCCAACGCCGTTGAGAGCGCGCCATTTGGAGTTCTGTAGCTCCAGAAAATCCATTTTGAGTGTAGGGAGGTCAGATTCCAACAGCATCAGCAGTCCTTTTGTCAGCCTTTTTCAGAGTTTTGCTCAAGTCCCTCAATTTCAGCCAGAAATTACCTGAAATCACAGAAAAATACACAAACTCATAGTAAAGTCCATAAATGTGAATTTAACATAAAAACTAATGAAAACATCCCTAAAAGTAGCTTGAACTTACTAAAAACTACCTAAAAACAATGCCAAAAGGCGCATAAATTATCTGCTCATCACAACACCAAACTTAAATTGTTGCTTGTCCCCAAGCAACTGAAAATCAATTAGGATAAAAAGAAGAGAATATACTATAAATTCCAAAATATCAATGAATATTAATTCTAATTAGATGAGCGGGACTTGTAGCTTTTTGCTTCTGAACAGTTTTGGCATCTCACTTTTTCCTTTGAAGTTTAGAATGATTGTCTTCTCTAGGAACTTAGAATTTTGGATAGTGTTATTGACTTTCCTAGTTAAGCATGTTGATTCTTGAACACAGCTACTTATGAGTCTTGGCCGTGGCCCTAAGCACTTTGTTTTCCAGTATTACCACCGGATATATAAATGCCACAGACACATAACTGGGTGAACCTTTTCAGATTGTGACTCAGCTTTGCTAGAGTCCCCAGTTAGTGGTGTCCAGAGCTCTTAAGCACACTCTTTTGCTTTGGATCATGACTTTAACCACTCAGTCTCAAGCTTTTCACTTGGACCTTCATGACACAAGCACATGGTTAGGGACAGCTTGAATTAGCCGCTTAGGCCTGGATTTTATTTCCTTGGGCCCTCCTATCCATTGATGCTCAAAGCCTTGGATCCTTTTTACCCTTGCCTTTTGGTTTTAAGGGCTATTGGCTTTTTCTGCTTGCTTTTTCTTTTTCTTTCTATTTTTTTCGCCATTTTTTTAAGCTTTTGCTTTTCACTGCTTTTTCTTGCTTCAAGAATCAATTTCATGATTTTTCAGATCATCAATAACATTTCTCTTTGTTCATCATTCTTTCAAGAGCCAACAGTTTTAACATTCATAAACAACAAGATAAAAAAATGCACTGTTCAAGCATTCATTCAGAAAACAAAAAGTATTGTCACCACATCAATATAATTAAATTAAATTCAAGGATAAATTCGAAATTCATGTATTTCTTGTTCTTTTGAATTAAAACATTTTTCTTTTAAGAGAGGTGAAGGATTAATGGAATTTATTCATAGCTTTAAGACATAGTTACTACATACTAATGGTCATGAAGTAGAGACACAAAACATAAATAAACATACAACATAAAAACCGAAAAGCAGAAAGAAATAAGAACAAGGAATGAATCCACCTTAGTGGCGTCTTCTTCTTGAAGGACCAACAATGTTCTTAAGCTCTTCTATGTCCCTTCCTTGCCTTTGTTGCTCCTCCCTCATTGCTCTTTGATCTTCTCTTATTTCATGGAGAATGATGGAGTGCTCATGATGTTCCACCCTTAATTGTTCAACATTGTGGCTCAAATCTTCTAAGGAAGTGTTGAGTTGTTCCCAATAGTTGTTGGGAGGAAAGTGCATCCCTTGAGGCATCTCAGGGATTTCTTGATGATGAGCTTCCTCATGCATCTCTTGAGAACCGTGGAGGGTCTCTCTTGCTTGCTCCATCCTCTTCTTGGTGATGGGCTTATCCTCTTCAATGGAGATGTCTCCTTCTATGATAACTCCAGCTGAGTAACATAGATGGCAAATAAGGTGAGGAAAAGCTAGCCGTGCCATGGTGGAGGGCTTGTCGGCTATTTTGTAGATTTCATTGGAGATGACCTCATGAACTTCTACTTCCTCTCCAATCATGATGCTATGAATCATGATGGCCCGATCCACAATAACTTCAGATCGGTTGCTAGTGGGAATGATGGAGCGTTGAATGAACTCCAACCATCCTCTAGCCACAGGCTTGAGGTCCAGTCTTCTTAGTTGGACTGGCTTGCCTTTGGAGTCTCTCTTCTATTGAGCTCCTTCCACACATATGTCCATAAGGACTTGGTCCAACCTTTGATTAAAGTTGACCCTTCTAGTGTAGGGGCATTCATCTCCTTGCATCATGGGCAAGTGGAATGCCAATCTCACATTATTCGGACTAAAATCTAAGTATTTCCCCCGAACCATTGTGAGATAATTCTTTGGACTCGGGTTCATACTTTGATCATGGTTCCTAGTGATCCATGCATTGGCATAGAACTCTTGAACCATTAAGATTCTGACTTGTTGCATGGGGTTGGTTAGGACTTCCCAACCTCTTCTTCGGATTTCATGTTGGATCTCCGGATACTCATTTTTCTTGAGCTTGAAAGGGACCTCAGGGATCACCTTCTTCTTTGCCACAACATCATAGAAGTGGTCTTGATGGCTCTTGGAGATGAATCTTTCCATCTCCCATGACTCGGAGGTGGAAGCTTTTGTCTTCCCTTTTCCTTTTCTAAAGGATTCTCCGGCCTTAGGTGCCATTTATGGTAATGGAAAAACAAAAAGCTTATGCTTTTACCACACCAAACTTAAAATATTGCTCGCCCTCGAGCAAGAGAAGAAAGAAGAGAAGAAGAAGAAGAAGAAGAAAATGGAGGAGAGTGAGGGGAGATGGATTCGGCCAAGGTATAGTAGAGGGGGTAGTGTTGTGTGAAAATGAAGTGGAATGGAAGGGTATATATAGGGAGAGGGGAGAGGGTAGGTTCGGCCATTTAGGGTGGGATTGGGTGGGAAAATGTTTTTGAATTTTGAAGGTAGGTGGGGTTTATGGGGAAGAGTGGATGGATGTAAGTGGTGAATAGGTGATTGGGAAGAGAGATTGAGGTGATTGGTGAAGGGTTTTTGGGAAGTGTGACATGGGGAAGAGTAAAATAGGATTAGCAGGTAAGGTGGGAATATAGTAGGTGGGGATCCTGTGGGGTCCACAGATCCTGAGGTGATCCTGTGGGGTCCACAGATCTTGAGGTGTCAAGGAATTCCATCCCTGCACCAAATAGGCATGTAAAATGCCTTTGCACACCATTCTGGCATTTAAACGCCGAGTGGTGCATGTTCTAGGCGTTCAACGCCCATGCAAAGCATGTTTCTGGCGTTGAACGCCAGTTTCATGCTTGTTACTGGCGTTCAGCGCCAGAATGTTGCTTGTTTCTGGCGTTCAGCGCCAGATTCATGCTCTGTTCTGGCGTTGAACGCCAGCCAGATGCTCCTTACTGGCGTTGAACGCCAGCCTGTGCTTCCTCCAGGGTGTGATTTTTCTTCTGCTGTTTTTGATTCTGTTTTTAATTTTTATATTTTTTTTTCGTGACTCCACATGATCATGTACCTAATAAAACACAAAATAACAATAAAATAAAATAAAATAAAAATTAGATAAATAAAATTGGGTTGCCTCCCAACAAGCGCTTCTTTAATGTCAATAGCTTGACAGTGGCTCTCATGGAGCCACAAGGTGATCAGGTCAATGTTGTATAGTCCCAACACCAAACTTAGAGTTTGGATATGGGGTCTTAACACCAAACTTAGAGTTTGGTTGTGGCCTCCCAACACCAAACTTAGAGTTTGACTGTGGGGGCTCTTCTTGACTCTGAACTGAGAGAAGCTCTTCATGCTTACTCTCTTTTGTCACAGAGGGATGGCCCTGTGCCTTAAACACAAGGTAGTCCCCATTCAATTGAAGGACTAATTCACCTCTGTTAACATCTATCACAGCTCCTGCTGTGGCTAGGAAAGGTCTTCCAAGGATGATGCATTCATCCTCTTCCTTCATAGTGTCTAAGATTATGAAATCAGCAGGGATGTAAAGGCCTTCAACCTTTACTAACACGTCCTCTACTATTCCATAAGCTTGTCTCAATGGCTTGTCTGCCAATTTTAATGAGAACAAGGCAGGTTGTACCTCAATGATCCCCAGCTTCTCCATTACAGAGAGTGGCATAAGATTTATCCCTGACCCCAGATCACACAGAGCTTTTGCAAAGGTCATGGTGCCTATGGTACAAGGTATTAAGAACTTGCCAGGATCTTGTTTCTTTTGAGGTAGAATTTGCTGAATCCAGGTATCCATTTCACTAATGAGCAAGGGAGGTTCACTTTCCCAAGTCTCATTACCAAACAGCTTGGCATTCAGCTTCATGATAGCTCCTAAATATTGAGCAACTTGCTCTCCAGTCACATCTTCATCCTCTTCAGAGGAAGAATAGTCTTCAGAGCTCATAAATGGCAGAAGAAGATTTAATGGAATCTCTATGGTCTCTACATGAGCCTCAGAATCCTTTGGATCCTTAATAGGAAACTCCTTCTTGCTTGAGGGACGTCCCAGGAGGTCTTCCTCACTAGGATTTTCGTCCTCCTCCTCCCTTGTGCATTCGGCCACATTGATTATATCAATGGCCTTGCACTCTCCTTGTGGATTCTCTTCTGTATTGCTTGGGAGAATACTGGGAGGAGTTTTAATGACTTTCTTACTCAGCTGGCCCACTTGTGCCTCCAGATTTCTAATGGAGGATCTTGTTTTACTCATGAAACTGAAAGTGGCCTTTGACAGATCAGAGACTAGATTGGCTAAATTAGAAATGTTTTGTTCAGAATTCTCTGTCTGTTGCTGAGAAGATGATGGGAAAGGCTTGCTATTGCTCAGCCTATTGCGTCCACCATTGTTAAAGCCTTGTTGAGGCTTTTGTTGATCCTTCCATGAGAAATTTGGATGATTTCTCCATGATGAGTTATAGGTGTTTCCATAAGGTTCACCCATGTAATTAACCTCTGCCATGGCAGGGTTCTCAGGATCATAAGCTTCTTCAGAAGCTGCCTCTTTAGTGCTGTTGGATGCATGTTGCCATCCATTCAGATTTTGAGAGATCATGTTGACCTGTTGAGTCAACACTTTGTTCTGAGCCAATATGGCATTCAGAGCATCAATTTCAAGAACTCCTTTCTTCTGAGGTATCCCATTATTCACGGAATTCCTCTCAGAAGTGTATATGAATTGGTTGTTTGCAACCATATCAATGAGTTCTTGAGCCTCTTCAGGCGTTTTCTTTAGGTGAATAGATCCACCTGCAGAATGGTCCAATGACATTTTCGAAAATTCAGATAGACCATAATAGAATATATCTAATATGGTCCATTCTGAAAATATGTCAGATGGACATCTTTTGGTCAGCTGCTTGTATCTTTCCCAAGCTTCATAGAGGGATTCACCATCTTTTTGTTTGAAGGTTTGAACATCCACTCTCAGCTTGCTCAGCTTTTGAGGAGGAAAGAATTTATCCAAGAAGGCTGTGACCAGCTTATCCCAGGAGTCCAGGCTATCCTTGGGTTGTGAGTCCAACCATATTCTAGCTCTGTCTCTTACAACAAAAGGGAAAAGCATGAGTCTGTAGACTTCAGGATCAACTCCATTCGTCTTTACAGTCTCACAGATCTGCAAGAACTCAGTTAAAAACTGATAAGGATCTTCAGATGGAAGTCCATAAAACTTGCAGTTTTGTTGCATTAATGCAACTAGCTGAGGTTTCAGCTCAAAGTTGTTGGCTCCAATGGCAGGAATGGAGATGCTTCTTCCATCAAATTTGGACGTTGGCTTTGTGAAGTCACCAAGCATTCTCCTTGCATTATTATTATTTTCGGCTGCCATCTCCTTCTCTTGTTCAAAAATTTCTGAAAGGTTGTTTCTGGATTGTTGTAATTTAGTTTCTCTTAGTTTCCTTTTCAGAGTCCTTTCAGGTTCAGGATCAATTTCAACAAGAGTGCCTTTTTCCTTGTTCCTGCTCATATGAAAGAGAAGAAAACAAGAAAAGAAGAGGAATCCTCTATGTCATAGTATAGAGATTCCTTTATGTTAGTAGAAGAAGAAAGGGGAGAAGAGTGAAGAAGAATGAATAGTCTGTATAAAGAGTAAGGATAGGGGAGGTGAAGAGAAATGTTAGTAAATAAATAAAATAGAAAGAGATGAGGGGGGAGAGAAATTCGAAAATAATTTTTAAAAAAATGTGTTAGTAATTTCAAAAATTAAAGGAAGAAATAAAATTAAAATTAAAATTTGAAACAATTAATTAATTAAAAAGAATTTTTGAAAAAGATGGAAGTATTTTCGAAAATTAGAGAGGGAAAAGTAGTTAGGTGGTTTTGAAAAAGATAAGAAACAAACACAAAGTCAAAGAGTTAGTTGAAAAAGATTTTAAAATCAAATTTTGAAAAGATAAGAAGATAAGATAAGCTAAGATATTTTTTAAATCAAATTTTGAAAAAGATAAAATTTTTGAAAAAGATAAGATAAAAGATAAAAAGATTTAATTCAAAAATTTGAAATTACTTACTTCACTAATAAGAAACTACAAGATAAGATTCTAGAATTTAAAGATTGAACATTTCTTAACAAGAAAGTAACAAACTTCCAATTTTTGAATCAATCACATTAATTATTAGTGAATTTTCAAAAATATGATATAAAGATAAGAAAAAGATTTTGAAAATATGTTGAAAAAGATTTTTGAAATTTTCAAAAAATAAAAAAAATTGAAAAAGATATAATTTTTTTTTTGAAAAAGATTTTGAAAAGATAAGATTTTTAAAATTTAAAATTTGACTTGACTTGTAAGAAACAACTAATTTTAAAAATTTTTTACCAAGTCAACCCAAAATTTCGAAAATTTGGAGAGAAAAAAGGAAAAGATATTTTTTTTATTTTTAAAAGAGAGAGAAAAACATAAAAGTGACCCAAAACATGAAAATTTTGGATCAAAACACATGATGCATGCAAGAACACTATGAATGTCAAGATGAACACCAAGAACACTTTGAAGATCATGATGAACATCAAGAACAAATTTTTGAAAAATTTTGATGCAAAGAAAACATGCAAGACACCAAACTTAGAAATCTTTAATGCATGGACTCTAACAAACGAAAAATGCATATGAAAAACAACAAACAACACAAAACAAGAAAACATCAAGATCAAACAAGAGGACTTACCAAGAACAACTTGAAGATCATGAAAAACACTATGAATGCATGAAATTTTCGAAAAATGCAAGAAAAATTTTTAAAGCATGCAATGGACACCAAACTTAAGAATTGACTCAAGACTCAAACAAGAAACACAAAATATTTTTGATTTTTATGATTTTATTAATTTTTTTTTGGATTTTTATTAATTTTTTCGAAAATAAAGTTTAGAAAAACGAGAAATAAAAGAAAAATTTTGAAAAAAATTTTTGAAAAGAAAATTACCTAATCTGAGCAACAAGATGAACCGTCAGTTGTCCATACTCGAACAATCCCCGGCAACGGCGCCAAAAACTTGGTGGACGACATTGCGATTCCTTTGTTATTGTATTTTGTAAAATTCATTGCTTTTTTAACTATGTGTGGACACAACTCCGTTCAACTTAACCAGCAAGTGTACTGGGTCATCCAAGTAATACCTTACGTGAGTAAGGGTCGATCCCACAGAGATTGTTGGTATGAAGCAAGCTATGGTCACCTTGTAAATCTCAGTTAGGCAGATTAAATGGTTATGGGTTTCGAAAATTAATAATAAATAGAAAATAAAAAGGGATAGAAATACTTATGTAAATCAATAGTGGGAATTTCAGATAGGCGTGTGAAGATGCTAGAATCCTTTCGAATCTCTACTTTCTTATTGCTTTCATCCAATCCTTCTTACTCCTTTCCATGGCAAGCTGTATGTAGGGCATCACCATCATCAATGGCTACTTTTAATCCTCTCGGGAAAATGGTCCTATGCGCTGTCACTGCACGGCTAATCGTTTGGAGGCATCACCCTTGTTGATAGCTACATCCCATCCTCTCAGTGAAAATGGTCCAAATGCTCTGTCACAGCACGGCTAATCATCTGTCGGTTCTCAATCAGGTTGGAGTAGAATCCCTTGATTCTTTTGCGTTTGTCATCACGCCCAGCCTTCAGGAGTTTGAAGCTCGTCACAGTCATTCAATACCGGAATCCTACTCGGAATACCACAGACAAGGTTAGACTTTCCGGATTTCCGGGATCCTACTCGGAATACCACAGACAAGGTTAGACTTTCCGGATCCCCATGAATGCCGCCATCTATCTAGCTTATACCACGAAGATTCTGTTGGGGAATCTAAGAGATATGCGCCCGGTCTAAGGTAGAACGGAAGTGGTTGTCAGTCACGCGCGTTCATAAGTGAGAATGATGATGAGTGTCACGGATCATCACATTCATCAAAGTGTTGTGCAATGTATATCTTGGAATAAGAATAAAAGAGAATTGAATAAAAAGTAATAGTGATTGTATTGAAACTTGAGGTACAGCAGAGCTCCACACCCTTAATCTATGGTGTGCAGAAACTCCACCGTTGAAAATACATAAGTGAAAGGTTCAGGCATGGCCGAATGGCCAGCCCCCATGATCTAAAAAAGACTACTAATACACTAGTAAAAAGTCTTATTTATACTAAACTAGCTACTAGGGTTTATAGAGGTAAGTAATTGATGCATAAATTCATTTTCGGGGCCCACTTGGTGTGTGTTTGGGCTGAGCTTGATTTATCCACGAGCTGAGTCTTCCTTTGGAGTTGAACTCCGAGTTATAACGTGTTTTGGGCGTTCAATTCCGGATCATGACGTGTTTCTGGCGTTTAACTCCAGACAGCAACATGTACTTGGCGTTCAACGCCAAGTTACGTCGTCAATTTCCGAATAAAGTATGGACTATTATATATTGCTGGAAAGCTCTGGATGTCTACTTTCCAACGCTATTGAGAGCGCGCCATTTGGAGTTTTGTAGCTCCAGAAAATCCATTTTGAGTGTAGGGAGGTTAGATTCCAACAGCATCAGCAGTCCTTTTGTCAGCCTTTTTCCGAGTTTTGCTCAAGTCCCTCAATTTCAGCCAGAAATTACCTGAAATCACAAAAAACACACAAACTCATAGTAAAGTCCAGAAATGTGAATTTAACTTAAAAACTAATGAAAACATCCCTAAAAGTAGCTTGAACTTACTAAAAACTACCTAAAAATAATGCCAAAAAGCGTATAAATTATCCGCTCATCAGGAGCTCTGTCTATTTGTATGGATTTATTCATTTGATCTTTCTAATTTAATCCATGTCTAGATTTATATTTCAATAATTGTTTTCATTCTTTATTTTATGAACATTGGGTGGAACGGAAGTATGACCCATGTTCTAATTACGTTCTTGTAAAACTTGAAAAAGCTCTTTACTTGAACAACAGCTGGAAAACATATTATACTGAATTTCTAATTGGTTGTATTTAACGGGATACGTGACATATAATCCCCTTATTTTTGGATAATTAGTATTCTTTTGGCATATAAACTAGAAATTGATCATCACCCTCTAATTGGAATTAATTGACCAAGGAATTGACAATTAATGAATTTTAGAGGAGACTAGGAAGGTCTAAGGAATTAGGGTCTAGTCATATATAGTTTGCCATGAAATTAAATCTTGCATGATTAAAATAGTTAGTAAGGAAAATAAATCCGGAAAAATAGATAACACTGAACCTTAACTACTTTCTCAAATATTTTATTCCCAACTCATTGCTGCTTGCTTTCTGAAATTCTTAAAGTACTGTTTAATGCTCTTTGAATATCTCAAAAACCATTTTCTGCTTACCTAACTAATCTTATCACTTAACCAATGTTGCTTGATCCATCAATCCTTATGGGATCAACCCTTACTCACGTAAGGTATTACTTGGTACGACCCGGTGTACTTGCCGGTTAGTTTGTGGGTTATAAAATACCGCACCAAGTTTTTGGCACCGTTGCCGGGGATTGACTGTGATTAACAACTATCAGTTGTTTGATTGCTTAGATTAGGCGTTTTATTTTTTCTTTATTTTATTAAAAATCCTTTTTTTTAGAAAAAATAATAATTTTCGAAAAAAATTTGAATAAATAAATAGCACCAATATTTTTTTAATTTCTGAAATTGAGTTTGGTGTTACCTATTTATTATTTATTTTATTTAGTACGTTTATTATATTATTTTACACAGATTACCTCACTGGGAATTCTCTGCACTCTGACATAGAGATTCCCATTCTTTCTTGTTTGCTGTTTGTTTATGTGCAGGAACAGAGACAAAGAACATCTCTTAGACTTTGATCCTGAACCTGAAAGGACTTTCAGGCGGCGTTTACAACAAGCAAGAATTTATAAGGCTGCAGAATCCACTATGGATCCGAATAATACTGATAATACCAATGCGGCAAACCCGAATGGGAATGAACAAAGGAGAGTACTTGGCTCTTTCTCTGCTCCTACCGCAGATCTGTATGGAAATAGCATTGTGGTACCTCTTATTGTTGCGAACAACTTTGAGTTGAAGCCTCAACTGGTCACTCTGGTGCAATAAAACTGCCATTATCATGGTCTTCTCCACGAAGACCCAAATCAGTTTATTTCTAGCTTTCTACAAATCTGTGATACTGTGAAGACAAATGGAGTGAACCCAGATGTGTACAAACTCATGCTCTTCCCGTTTGCTTTGAGGGATGGAGCAAAGCTATGGCTAGATTTCCAACCCAAAGAGAGTTTGGACACTTGGAACAAGGTGGTTACTGAGTTTCTCACTAAATTTTTTCCACCAAATAAGCTGACTAAGCTTAGGGTGGAGGTTCAGACATTCAGGCAGAAGAATGGTGAGACTCTGTATGAAGCTTGGGAGAGATACAAACTACTAATTAGGCAATGCCCTCTAGACATGTTCTCAAAATGGACTCAACTAGATATCTTTTATGAAGGCATGGGTGAAATGTCCAAGATGTGCTTAGACAATTCTGCAGGAGGTTCATTGCACAAGAAGAAGACACCAGAGGAGACTATTGAGCTTATTGAATTGGTTGCAAGCAACCAATATTTATACTCCTCTAATAGGAATCCTGTGAACTCTGAGGCTCCTCAAAAGAAGGGTGTCATGGAAGTGGAAGCTCTTAATGCTGTTCTTGCTCAGAACAAGCTTATGTCTCAGCAAATAAATCTACTTACTCAACACATGGGTGGCATACAAGTCTCAGCTATCAACACCCAAAATCCACCTCAAGAGATCTCTTATAACATGGCAGGACATTTAGTGCAGAATGACAACTATGATTATGCTCAATCCTCTTCTGAACAGGTCAATTACATGGGGAGTGGTTCTAGAAATCCCAATAATGACCCCTATTCTCAGACATACAATCAAGGATGGAGAAATCACCCAAATTTTGGGTGGAGGGACCAACCCCAGAAACTTCAGAATTTCAACAATAACTCTCAGAGCGATTTCCAACAGAACAGTTACAATAACCGCCAATCTCAGCCTCAGCAGGCTAACTTTAAATCCAAGAAAGATTTTAATTGGGAGATGATGGGGAGTTTTATGCAGGAAACCAGAGTCTCCATTAGAAACTTGGAAGTGCAAATGGGCCAGCTGAGCAAGTAAATACCTGAGAGGTCTGCAAGTACATTTCCAAGTGATACAGTGGTGAACTCAAGAGAAAACTGCAAGGTTATTCAATTGAGAAGTGGTAAAATAGCTGGCTCTGAGACAAGGGCCAATGAAGAGCCAGTTGAAAAGAAAGCTCCAGAAGAGAAAAAGGAAGAAGTGGAGCACGCCCCTCCAAAGCGTGCAGACAACCCATTCCCTAACTCTCTAGACACGTATCCTACATTGCCAAAGGCTCCTGAATACAAGCCAAAATGCCATATCCTCAAAGACTTCAGAAGGTTTCCAAAGAAAAGTAGTTCTCTAAATTTTTAGATGTCTTCAAGAAGCTACAAATCAACATTCCCTTTGCAGAGGATCTGGAGCAAATGCCTCTCTATGCTAAATTTATGAAAGAATTGTTGACCCACAAGAGGAATCGGAAGAAATAAGAGACAGTGGTGTTAACCAAGGAATGCAGTGCCATTATTCAACACAACCTTCCTGAGAAGATGCCAGACCCAGAAAGCTTTATCATTCCTTGCACCATTGGAGATGTCACCATTTAGAGAGCTTTATGTGACCTTGAAGCTAGCATCAATCTAATGCCACTTTCAGTAATGAAAAAACTTCAAATTGAGGAGGTAAAACCCACTCATATTTCTCTTCAACTTGCTGATCTTTCTATTAAATTACTTGTGGGTGTGGTTGAGAATTTACTTGTTAAAGTAGGACCATTTATCTTTCCTGTTGATTTTGTTATATTAGACATGGAAGAGGAGGTGAAATCCTCTATAATACTTGGTAAACCCTTTTTAGCTATAGGTAGAGCTCTGATTGATGTACAAAACGGTGAATCAACCCTGAGGGTCAATGAAAAACAGGTGGTCCTTCATGTTTTTGAAGCTCTCAAGCACCCTAATAACTCTGAAGGGTGTATGAAAGTAGATGTTATTGAACCACTTGTTCAAGAGGTACTGAAGGCTGAGGTGCTTGATGACATTCTGGATCCTATCTCTGATTATGAATTAGTTGAAATTGATAATTTACCACCCCAGAAGGCTATGGTTCACACGCCTAAAGCAGAGGAGAAAGTCTCCAAGCTTGAGCTCAAATCCTTACCCCCTTCTCTGAAATATATGTTCTTGGGTGAGAATGACTCATATCCAGTAATTATAAGCTCTTCCCTGAAGTCTGAAGAGGAAGATGCGCTTATTTCAGTGCTCAAGAGTCATAAAATAGCTCTTGGGTGGACCATTAGTGACTTAAAGGGGATTAGTCCAACCAAGTGTATGCACAAGATCCTCCTTGAAGATGATGCTAAACCAGTTGTGCAACCACAAAGGAGACTCAATCCAACCATGAAAGAGGTGGTCCAAAAAGAGGTAATGAAATTATGGGAAGCAGGAATTATTTATCCTATTTCTGACAGTCCTTGGGTAAGTCTTGTGCAGGTAGTTCCCAAGAAAGGAGGGATGACAGTGATCAAGAATGAAAAGAATGAGCTTATTCCCACAAGAACCGTCACTGGATAGAGAATGTGTATAAACTACAGGAGGCTCAACACTGCTACAAGGAAGGATCATTTCCCCTGCCTTTCATTGATCAGATGCTTGAGAGGTTAGCTGGTAATGCATTTTATTGTTTTCTAGATGGATATTATGGCTATAATCAAATTGCAGTGGACCCTCAAGATCAGGAGAAGACAGTATTCACATGCCCTTTTGGAGTATTTGCCAACAGAAGAATGCCTTTTGGACTTTGCAATGCCCCAGCAACTTTTCAGAGGTGTATGCTTTCAATTTTTTCTGATATGGTTAAAAAGTTTATTGAGGTATTTATAGATGACTTTTCTGTTTTTGGTAATTCTTTTGAATCTTGCCTTAGGCATTTATCTCTTGTCTTGAAATGGTGTTAAGAATCAAACCTTGTTTTAAATTGGGAAAAATGACATTTTATGGTTACAGAAGGTATTGTTCTTGGACACTGGATTTCAAGTAAGGGAATTGAGGTTGATAGAGCAAAAGTGGAGGTAATTGAAAAATTACCACCACCAACTAATGTTAAGGCAGTTAGGAGTTTCTTGGGTCATGCAGGATTTTATAGAAGATTTATAAAAGATTTTTCTAAAATTGCTAAACCTCTAAGCAACCTCTTGGTTGCTGATGTTCCTTTTGTCTTTGATTCTGATTTTTTGCATGATTTTGAAACCCTGAAAGCAAACCTTACCTCTGCTCCCATTATAGCTCCCCTGACTGGGATCTACCATTTGAATTAATGTGTGATGCTAGTGATTTTGCTATAGGAGCTGTTTTAGGACAGAGGCATGGTAAGCTTGTACATGTCATTTACTATGCCAGTCGTGTGTTAAATGATGCCAAAAAGAATTACACAACTACAGAAAAGGAACTATTAGCTGTTGTGTATGTTGTTGATAAGTTTAGGTCCTATTTACTTGGTTCTAAGGTTATTATTTATACTGATCATGCTGCTTTGAAGTGCCTTCTAACCAAACAGGATTCTAAACCAAGATTATTCAGATGGGTGTTGCTCCTTCAGGAGTTTGATATTGAGATAAAAAACAGGAAAGGGTCAGAGAATCAAGTAGCTGACCATCTTTCCAAAATTGAGCCTGAAGCAGGAGTACAACCACCCACAACTGTGACTGAGACATTTTCAGATGAACAATTGTTCCTCATTCAGCAGGCTCCATGGTTTGCAGACATTGTGAATTATAAGGCCATGAATTTTATCCCAAGGGAGTACAGTAGGCAACAAGTAAAGAAGCTATTGACTGATGCAAAGTACTACATTTGGGAGGAACCATACCTTTTTAAAAGGTGCTCAGATGGAATCATCTGGAGATGTGTCACAGATGAAGAAAAACAGCAGATTCTTTGGCACTGTCATGGTTCTGAGTATGGAGGCCACTTTGGTGGTGAAAGGACAACTACAAAGGTCCTTCAGAGCATGTTTTACTGGCCGACTCTCTTCAGGGACTCAAGAGCATTTGTAAAACACTGTGACAGATGTGAAAAAGCCACGAATCTCCCTGCCAACCATGAAATGCCACAGCAGGGAATTCTTGAGATTGAGTTGTTTGATGTGTGGGGTATTGATTTCATGGGACCTTTTCCACCCTCACATTCAAACAACTATATTCTAGTGGCAGTTGACTATGTTTCCAAGTGGGTGGAAGCCATGGCTTTGCCCACCAATGATGCCAAAGTGATAATGAGCTTTCTTCAGAGATATATTTTTAGCCGGTTTGGTGTCCCAAGGACACTCATTAGTGATGGAGGAAGCCACTTCTGCAACAAACAGTTGGACTCTCTTCTGCTGAGATATGGAGTCCGTCATAAGGTGGAAACCCCCTATCACCCTCAGACAAGTGGACAGGTTGAAGTTTCCAACAGGAAACTTAAGAGGATTCTAGAGAAGACCGTCAGTGTTTCCAGAAAGGACTGGTCTAGGAAGCTTGATGATGCTCTCTGGGCATACCGGACACAGTACAAGACTCCTATTGGCATGTTCCTTATCAGTTGGTCTATGGCAAAGCCTGTCACTTGCCAGTTGAGCTGGAGCATAAAACTTACTAGGCAACTAGATATCTGAACCTTGATTCAGAAGCTGCAGGAATCAAGCGAATGCTCCAGCTGAATGAGCTTAATGAATTCAGATATTCAGCCTATGAGAATGCCAAGCTCTATAAGGAAAGAACTAAGCTACTGCATGACAAGAAGATTGCCATCGGAGTCTTTGAGCCAGGACAAAGAGTGCTTCTATATAATTTAAGGCTCAAATTCTTTCCCGGGAAGCTGAAATCCCGATGGTCAGGACCGTTTGTGGTTACCAGATCTTCACCGTATGGTCATGTGGAAATACAATAAGAGAATTCTGACAGAAAATTTATAGTGAATGGCCAGAGGTTGAAGCACTATCTTGGAGGCGAGATTGATCGCCAGAGGTGCACTCATCTGCTGAACTAGCAGAGCTGACCGTCAAGCTAGTGACGTTAAAGAAGCGCTTGTTGGGAGGCAACCCGATAAATTCGTATCCTTAGCTATTTTTCGTAGTAGTAGTTTTCTTAGTTATTTTATTGAGTTCTTACTAATTTCTGGTCATGCAGCTATTTTATCACAGGAACCAAACAGCTCAAATATTTCCAAAAAAAAGAAGAGAAAGAATGAGCACACGACGCGCAAGCGTCACTGACGCGAACGCGTCAATCATATGTGTGTGAAAAACAATAATTGACAGAGAGTTACGCGGGAATGGCGCTGGACTCATGCTTGGCACACAAACATCACCACGCGTATGCGTACCCCACGTTTGTGCGTCGTTTGTAATTTTCGCCATCCACGCATGCGCGTCACTAACGCGGACGCGTGACCTGCAAAATCGATGTAAAAGAATGTTTGGGCAGAGAGTTGTGCAGGCTTGGGGAAGGAAGTGTACTAAAAGCACAAATTTGGGCACGCGGACGCGTGACTGACGTGTCCGCGTCAATTGCACTTATGGCCATCCACGCGACTGCGTGCACGGCGCGAACGCGTCGTATGAAAATTTGGCTTCCAAGCCATACGAACAGAGAGTCGCACAGGCGCTCGGCTGGCTTCGCGCGAATCGCACAAAATCAAGGGCACGCGGACGCGTGCCTGACGCTTACGCATCATTATGAAAAATTCGCGACCCACGCGTACGCATGCTGCACGCGTACACGTCGCCATCGCCGCACCGTTTTCACTTTTCTCTCTCTCTCTCTCTCTCTCTCTCTCTCTCCCAATCCTAATTCTCCCTTATTCTTTTATCTTTATATTCTTCTTTCCTCTCACTATTTATTCTTGTTTTCAGTTCTTCTTTGCTTGAGGACAAGCAAACCTTTAAGTTTGGTGTTGACGCTACGCTTATGGGTTTTCTGGCACAAAAGGGAGGCGAATCATCTTCACTGAGGAACACAACCTGAAAAATAAAGTGACCGCTAGGATAACTAAGGTGGTTGAGTTCCTTTCATTTTTATTCCTCCCCTCTTTTTTCTATGTTATGTTCCGGTTTTCTGCTATTTTGCTTTGTCTGTTGCATGATCCTTTATTAGTTAGAATCCTAGGACTAGTTTAGTTTTCTTTTAATTGCTTTAATGCTAAAAAGATGTTTCATGTACCACTCACTGAACTTAAATCTAAAAAGAAAAGAAAAAGAAGTGATGTATTGTATGAGAAATTGAGTTAATTTTAAGAATAGTCTGTTTTACTTAAAGGTGGTAGTATTTTCCGTGATTTTTGAATGCATGATATGAACAGTGCATATTTGAACTTGAATCAAGGGATGTTAATGTATAAGGAACATGAATTTAGAAAATTATTATGACTTCTCTGAAATTTAGAAAAATTTAATCCTTGAAGCAAAAGAAACAGCAAAAGAATAATATATATATATAATAATAATAATAATAATAATAATAATAATAATAATAATAATAAAAGCAAGGTCCAAGGCTCTGAGCATCAATGACTAGGGAGGTCAAACATGATTAAAAGCTCAAAGAGTTATTTCCCTAGTCATATGCTTGTGGTGTGATTGTGTCAAGTAATCCTTGAGACAGAACACTTAGAGTCGAGACCAAGTGCGTTTAACAGAGTATGCCAAAGGCTTTGAGCACCACTGTCTGGGAGTAACTGAAAGAAAAATCAGAACTCAAAGAGAGTTCCCCAGTTAAGTGCTTGTGGTGTTTTTGTATCAAGTAATCCTTGAGATAAAACATTTAAAGTCACGGCTAGGCTCAAGGTGCAAAGCACCAAAGAAAAATAAATTAAACTAAATTTTGCTGTGTTCAAGGATTAAACTGAAATATAAAAGATCAGAGAATTCATAATATTATCCGGATTCTAATTCCGAATAACAATGATATCCTCCTGATGCAAAGGAGAGTGAGATACCAAACCTATCCAGGATTACAGTTATAAACCCCACTATAAAAAGAGACATGAGCTTAATCGAACTCTCATTCTCATGCAAATTCACATCCTATGTTAGTTTTGGTTGCTTGAGGACAAGCAATAGTTTAAGTTTAGTGTTGTGATGCGTGAGCATTTTTTCTATCTTTTCCTAGAGAATTTGCACTTAAATTGTTGAGTTTAATAAAGAATTAATTATATTTTAGCCACTATGGATGCTATTTTGAGTTTTGGGCAATTCTATTTATTTTAGGTAGCATTCGGCGGAATTTGATGGAGTTTCTGCAGCACAAGAATCAAAGGAGATAGCTGCGAGGAGCGACGCGCACGCGTGCCTGACGCGTGCGCGTGCATTAGAGGTATCCATGGCGACGCGTGCGCGTGACTGACACGTACGTGTGATTTGAAGATTTGCTCAGCGACGCGTTCGCGTGACCGACGCGTCCGCGTGACTTGCGAAGAAGACCAGCGATGCGTACGCGTGACTGACGCGTACGGGTGACGTGCGCGATCTGCAGAATTTACAGAAATCGCTGATGTGGATTTTGGGCCGCCTTTTGAACCAGTTTCCAGCCCAGAAAACACAGATTAGAAGCTGCAGAATGGACAAATCAAGTGGTCTCCACCCATCAGCGGAAGACTTGTTAATTAATTCGAATTTAAATTCAAATCTGAATTTTAGGAAAAGATATTATTTTTAGATAATTAGATTTTAAATTTATTAGGATTAGTTATAAATAGGAACTCTGTACATTTAGACAGGACACACACATTTTTTACCTAAATCCTTATTTTCCCTCTCAATCATGAGCAACTAATCCTCCATTGTTAAGGTTAGGAGCTCTGTCTATTTGTATGGATTTATTCGTTTGATCTTTCTAATTTAATCCATGTCTAGATTTATATTTCAATAATTATTTTCGTTCTTTATTTTATGAACATTAGGTGGAACGGAAGTATGACCCATGTTCTAATTGTGTTCTTGTAAAACTTGGAAAAGCTCTTTACTTGAACAACAGCTGGAAAACATATTATACTGAATTTCTAATTGTTTGTATTTAACGGGATACGTGACATATAATCCCCTTATTTTTGGATAATTAGGATTCTTTTGGCATATAAACTAGAAATTGATCATCACCCTCTAATTGGAATTAATTGACCAAGGAATTGGCAATTAATGAATTTTAGAGGAGACTAGGAAGGTCTAAGGAATTAGGGTCTAGTCACATATAGTTTGCCATGAAATTAAATCTTGTATGATTAAAATAGTTAGTAAGGACAATAAATCCGGAAAAATAGATAACCCTGAACCTTAACTACTTTCTCAAATATTTTATTCCCAACTCATTGCTGCTTGCTTTCTGAAATTCTTAAAGTACTGTTTAATGCTCTTTGAATATCTCAAAAACTATTTTCTGCTTGCCTAACTAATCCTATCACTTAACCATTGTTGCTTGATCCATCAATCCTCGTGGGATCGACCCTTACTCATGTAAGGTATTACTTGGTACGACCCGGTGCACTTGCCGGTTAGTTTGTGGGTTATAAAATACCACACCAACAGGCGAAGAAGACCATCGACACGTATGCGTGACTGACGCGTATGCATGACATGCGCCACGTGCAGAAAAATACTGATTGCTATAATTAATTCTGAATTAAATTTAAATTTTATTTTAAAATAAGAAAAGATATTATTTTAATTTTAGAAATTAGATTTTAAAATTAATTAGGATTAGATATAAAAGAGAAAAGAAACTTCTCTTCTAGGGGATTCTATTTTGATAATGTAAATTACAATTTACCTAAATCCTAGTTTTCCTCTCTAAACCATGAGCAACTAAACCTCCGTTGTTAAGGTTAGGAGCTCTGTCTATTTGTATGGATTGATATTATTATTTTTCTATTTTAATTCAATGTACTGATTTATAATTCAAGAATTGTTTTCCTTTTTTATCTTCTGAAATTGGGTGGAACGGAAGTATGACCCTCTTTCTAATTGAGTTCTTGTATAACTTGGAAAAGCTCTTTACTTGAACAACAGCTTGAAAATACATTCTCCTAAATTTCTAATTATCTAGATTTAACGGGATACGTGACATATAATCCTCTTATATTTGGATAATTAGGATTTCTGTGGCATATAAACTAGAATTGAATTTCACTCTCTAATTGGAATCAATTGACCAAGGAATTGGCGGTTGATGAGAGTTAGAGGAGACTAGAAAGGTCTAAGGAATTAGGTCTAGTCACAAATAGTTTGCCATGAATTAAATCTTGCATGATTAAAATAGTTAACAAGAAAAGTCAATCTGAAAAATAGATAACTCTGAGCCTTAACTGCCTTCTTCATATTGTTTTCCCAACTTATTTATTGCCTGTCTTTTGATATTCTGAATTTACTGTTGATGCTTTTAAACACCAAAACACTCTTTTCTGCTTGTCTAACTAAGTAAATTAATTAACCATTGTTGTTTAGTCCATCAATTCTCGTGGGATCGACCCTTACTCACCTGAGGTATTACTTGGTACGACCTGATGTACTTGCCGGTTTGTTTGTGGTTGTAAATTTCGTACCAGTTGCTTGTATAACTTCTATAGTGGAGCACAGAAGAAATTACTCCAGCCTATAGAAGAGGAATTGCATGTCTTGGCTAGACATTCAAAAGAACCACATTTGGTGCATTGGTGATGGTTCTAAGACCATATTCTCGAACCATAATTGGGCTCCTACTTTGAGTCGGCTAGAGTATACGCTCTTCAGGTAAATATGCTGATGAACTAATCTAGTCTTATAACTGATTTTTCTTAATGTTTTAGGTAATTGGGACAATGTCAAGCTAAAGAGTTACTTGGTGGATGATGTTGCCAACAAAATTGTGGCCCTTGCCCCTTCCCTGCCCCCCATCCACTTGGAAGAATTCATACCATGTAGTTTGAAATCTCTCTTCAGACGAGCCTTTCAACCTCAAAACAACTTATCAATCTCTAAATATTGATTGTGGCCTCCCTTTAAAAGTGTTCATTCCTATTTGGAGTTAGAAAGATCCAGGGCGGATTTGAACCTTCCTATGCCTGACGACATAAGGTACTATTCTCACCAACTTGGAGAAAACGAGATGACGCACCTCACAAACAATACTTACTGCCTGAAGTGTAATCTTTATGATGAATCTGTTGTTCATGTTTCTTAGGATTGTGATTTTGCAAGAAGTGTCTGGTTCCCTATTAGTCCTTAAGTCATGCATGACAACTTCTTCACTCTCAACATCCATGACTGGCTCATGGACAATTTTTGCCTAGCTAGGCGGCATGCTTTTTTGGTATGGTAGCCTTCTCTTTATGGTTTTTCAGGAATAAACTGGTGTTTGAAGGTACTATCACCTTTACCAATGAAGTGCTCTCCCAAAAATTAGTGGCAAAAAATGAAATCATCAAAGTGTCATATTTTAACGTCCACCCTCAACCCTTTCCCATATCCTCTAAGTCACTGATTTCCTGGAATCTGCCCCAAGAAGACTATGTGCAGCTGAACATGGATGATTCTCACATGTCCCAACTGTATAATGTCACATATGACGGTGTTTTTCGAAATCATCTTGGTAAATTTTTTATTGGTTTTGCCTGTAAAAGTTTGTGAATGGCTTAGAGAAGGGGGTTGAATCTATGACCTCCTTTTAAACTTCTTTTCTCTTTGCTTCTAACTAGATTTAGAACTTAGTTGTTATTAAGTCTGTCAAGTTGAAATTTTAGGAGACAATTTTATATTGTCTCTTCACGATATGATCAAAAATAGAGAAACTCTTTGCTTTTGAATAATTGTGACTTCTGCGAAATAAGCTATGTAGGAAACACTTTTATTTTGTCTCAAATCGAAAAAAACAGAAGAGTAGAGAAGAGAAAATCACACAGCCAATTATCTTGGTTCAATCATCATGTGCAATATGACCTACATCCAGTCTCCCCACAACAGTAGTGAAATTTTTACTATTGTTCACAATGATTACGAACACGATTTTTTCTAGGATTCAACCCAATCCTATCTGGGACAAACTCAGCTTCTACCTAAGCTAGATTTGGCTAGGTTCATTCTCTAGAATTTTAATCACTAAGTGCTCACCCAAGTTAGTAAAGAACTCTCCTCAGGATTATGTGTACAAAACAGAAAAATATACAAAAGAATTTTGACATAATTTTCTAGTTTTCTTATAACTCTTTTTGCATTTTCTCTCAATGGATTTTACTGATTCCTCACTTAATACCTTTTGTCCATTGAAAAGAAACAACAAAAGATGAACACTGAAGAATAAAAAATTTAACGTAAACTCATGAATGAGAAGAAGGGATAGCTTGAAAGCTTTGAAGACCCAAACTTGTGTGCTCACTCCTTACTCCAATCTCTGGTCGTTTACCCCTTTAATAGAGGAGTAAAGCTTTCAGAGTTTGAAACTTAATTTGAATAGCTTTGACTTCTTCTTCCCCAAATAACACAGCAATAGAAGTAGCACAGAAGAGAGATGGGACGACAACAGTGATTAAATTTAACATGCATTCTTACCTAGCTGCTTCTCTTTTTTTTTCTTTTTCAAATTTCTTCAAAAAACTGAGCCATTCATCAATACTTTGACTCCAAGTTTGATTCTTGACCCTTGATTTGTAGCGGATCTTCATAACCTCGATTTTCTTCAAGTTTCCTATTCAGTGCATGTAGGAGAAAAGTATATTCAACAAGCAAAAGTGAAACACAAAAATGGAAACAATTTTCTAATTTACCTCTTAATTTGTTCTTTGTTTTTATGCCCTAGCATCTAAGTTTCTTCTTCTTTCCCTTTTGTTTCTTGATTTTGGTAATCACTTTTTCTTCTTGATTTGAGCCCTAATCAGAGCTATCTTTTCTTGCCTACTATTGGAAGTAATCACGTGGGGAGAGAAGAGAGATATTGAGTTTAGTTACATTAGCTTTCGTTCATATGGGAATGTGTTGTTATGGTTAGTGATCAGCAACTATCACTTGGGCCATGAATGAGTGAGTTGAGTGCTTATAGGGTTGAACCATTATTGAGCCATATCAGCTTGATATTGGGCATGTTTTGATTTCTATAATTTTCTGCACAATGAACAAACTAATCACATACATAATTGGGCTTTAATCCAAGATAATAATATTTAGTCATTATCAAATAATTGTTCTTGTTTCTTTAAACACACAATCTCTCCTTTTATGACAAACATTATAAAATAAATTATAAATAAAAGAAATAAGAAGATTTTAATGAACATTTCTTTGATGATACAATTTTTAAGTTGAACTCTCCTTTTCTTTTATTCTTTTGATCTCCCTGAATGTTAGCATTTTCTTATCTTGTGATTAAAACAACAAAGTCTATGCAAAAACGTATATTCACAAATAATGCCAAATATCCAAGAGTAATATACAAGCAACTTTATATACCAATTAAACCAAATGAACCAACTTGATAAATCATTTTTCAAAAAATATTAATAAGGCTATCAATCCTCAAAAATCATCATTCAACATCCAGCAATCATAAGACCAATATATTAATCTAAAAAATGGTAAAAAAGCATTTCATCAAATCTGATCATTACTAACAGTTGCTTTAATAAGTCATTAGCACCAACAAAATCATTACTACTAAAACAAAATAGCACACCAACTAACCAACAATTCATTTTTCATACTCACACCCCTTTTTGTTATCAAGGAGAGGTAGCATTTCATGCACAAAAGTTTGTTAATTTTTACGAAATGTATCAGCTCAATTAGTTCAGAGTTAAATGTCTATAAATCACTATTACAGTTATTCAAAATAAACTAAAAAGTATCAAAGTAACATAATTTAAACTTTAGAAAATAGGTTTTCATAATAAAAAATAGTGGCAAAGGACTTGGACATCAGATCCCTCATTCTCAATTCCCAAGAAATGATTTAATGTACTCTAAAAGTACCTCAACTCGACTTTGGAATTTCCTCAAGGAATTTCATTTTGAATTGCAAGTCTCCTAGCTTGTTAACTTGAGTTGATCATGTGCTTGGCCAGATTCAGAAATTCCTGTAAGACATCTTTCACAATTCCATTGACCAAGTACTTGTTGGATGATAAGGTATCGGTAGCTGATGGAGGAGGGATGCTTTCATCTTCTTCTTCTTTCATAACTGTGTCTTTTGCATTCTTAATTAGTCTCTTTTTTTTTTTGTTTGACTGCACTACTGGCTTTAAGAGATGAAATTCTATTCTTTTGGGACTCGTTGTTCAAATCAACACCAAAATACTCAAAGAAACAAGTCAAAGATATGCCATATGATAATAAAACATTTTTATCACTTCGGATACAGCCATACATATAATATATCATCAGATATGCAAATGAAATTTCAGTATTGTTGATAATGGCATAGAGAATTAAGGTGTTGCACAGAGTAATCCTTTGATATGAACCGCTTTGTGGTAGGAGAATATAAGTAATGATACTATACAATTGGGCTTTAACAGGACCTAAAGATCGGTGGTTAGAGGTGACACTATCCATGAGTGAAATGTTCTCACATATGTTGGCCAAAATATCCTTGTGTGAAATTCCTAGATCATTGTCCCATTTACCAGTGATGTAGCCATTGACACAAAGATGATAGTAATCTAGGACTTCACCAATAGATTTTTTGTTCAAATGAATTTCGTGGCCCTTAACATACGAGTGAAATAGATTCTTCATGGTAGTACATATTGGCATAAAATTCTCGAAATAAATCGGTGTAAACTAGTTTTTGAATATCAAAAAGATTTTTTCAGTCCAAACAAACAATGTTATCAACAAATTTCACCTCCCTTTTAGCCAGAGTCTTTAACTCAGCCACATAGGTTGAGGACAAAGGATGGTTAGAAACCATAGCTCTATAAAATTCAAAATTCATGCTAGAGAAAAATTGAAGAGGACCAAAATGAGTGTGAAAGGTTACCGAAGTGAGATAATCCAACAGGATCAGGGTTTGCACGTTCTTTCACAGATTTAAGAAAGAGTCTATGGCTATCTTTGGTTGCTCTACTCGAGGGTGAAAAACATCTTTGTGGACGAGACAAAAAACGTGGAGGAGGAGACAAGGGTGGTTCTTCCTTTGTCATGGGCTTCTTCCCTTTAGCGGCGTTAGCCCTGGATGTTCCATCCTCAGGTGGTGTCGTTGATGGATGGCGAAAGGTTGTCTTCATTCTAGTTATGGTTTCTGGAACGAAAGAGGAATGCTAAGAGAAATGGGAGTGTATGTGGATGTGGATGTGTGCTTGACCTTTTGGTGGAGGGTTTCTAGGAGCTCAGTAGACACCATAGCCTCTTCTTATAACCACTTTCTTTCTCATCTTTATGAATGCAGTTTTTGAGAATTGATGAAAGTTGGAAGAGAAGATGAGAAGTTTTCTATAAATAACTACTATAAATGTGTAATATTAAAAACACAAAATGGTATTTAAAAAGGTGTTTCAAAAGAAAAGAAATGTTAAAATAAGCAAGTAAGCATTTGAAAAGACAAGTTAAAAAAAATCTTTATAAACCTATGATGAGCGGATAATTTATACACTTTTTGGCATTATTTTTAGTATGTTTTTGGTATGATCTAGTTAGTTTTTAGTATATTTTTATTAGTTTTTAGTTAAAATTCACTTTTCTGGACTTTACTATGAGTTTGTGTGTTTTTCTGTGATTTCAGGTATTTTCTGGCTGAAATTGAGGGACCTGAGCAAAAATCTGATTCAGAGACTGAAAAGGACTGCAGATGCTGTTGGATTCTGACCTCCCTGCACTCGAAGTGGATTTTCTGGAGCTACAGAAGCCCAATTGGCGCGCTCTCAACGGCGTTGGAAAGTAGACATCCTGGGCATATGCAATCGCTTTCACTGAGAGGATGGGAGGTAGCCACTGACAACGGTGAAACCCTACATGAGCTTGCCATGGAAAGGAATAAGATGGATTGGATGAAGACAGTAGGAAAGCAGAGAGACGGAAGGGAAGGCATCTTCATGCGCTTATCTGAAGTTCCTACCAATGAATTACATAAGTATCTCTATCTTTATCTTTTATGTTATTTTCGTTCATCACCATTATCCATTTGAGTCTGCCTGACTAAGATTTGCAAGATGACCATAGCTTGCTTCATACTAACAATCTCCGTGGGATCGACCCTTACTCACGTAAGGTATTACTTGGACGACCCAGTGCACTTGCTGGTTAGTTGTGCGAAGTTGTGTAATGCCATGGAATTGAGCTACCAAGTTTTTGGAGTTCATGACCGGGGATTATGAGAGTTGTGAAAAGTATTGTTCACAATTTCGCGCACCAAGTTTTTGGCGCCGTTGCCGGGGATTGTTCAAGTTTTGAGCAAGCTTTTGGTAACAATGCCAAGGATTGTTCAGTTTGGACAACTGAAGGTTCATCTTGTTGCTTAGATTAGGTATTTTTTTTTTCGAAATTCTTGAAGATGAATTCTAGAGTTTCATGATGATTTGTTGAAGTCTGGCTGGCTGAGAAGCCATGTCTAATCTCATTGGACCGAGGTTTCAACTTATCATCACAAGAGCTTGTTGATTTTTATCAATCTTGCTTTTGGAGCAGTGATCTGCTAAGGCTTGGCTGGCCTTTGGCCATGTCTAGTGTTTTGGACCGAAGCTTTCTTTGAAAGCTTGGCTGGCTGTGAAGCCATGTCTAATTCCTGGACCGGAGTCTTAGACTAGCATTGCACTGATTCCTGGAATTCTCATTAAGAATTTTGATACCTTTTTTCCACTTAATTTTCGAAAAACACAAAAAAAATTCAAAAAAATCATAAAACCCAAAAATTTCTTGTTTGAGTCTAGTGTCTCATTTTAAGTTAGGTGTCAATTGCATGCATTCATTCATGTGTCTTAGTAAACTTCAAAATGTTCTTGATGATTTACTTGCTCTGATCTTTGAATTCTATTGACTTGAAGTGTTTTGTGTGTCTCATATGCATTCTCATATTGTTAGTGTCAGTGGTATACAAACTGCTAAGTTTGGTGTCTTGCATGCATTGTTATTTGATTTTAGTTACATTTTGATTATTCTTTATTATTAAAAATCCAAAAATATTTTTAATTTGTGTCTTTTCAAGTCAATAATACAGAGGATTGAAGATTCAGAACATACAGCAGAGGAATTGCACAGAAAAAGCTGGGCGTTCAAAACGCCCAGTGAAGAAGGACAGACTGGCGTTTAAACGCCAGCCAGGGTACCTGGTTGGGCGTTTAACGCCCAAAAGGGTATAGTTTTGGGCGTTAAACGCCAGAATGTGCACCATTCTGGGCGTTTAACGCCAGGATGGCACAAGGGGGAGAATTTTGTTTTCAAATCAATTTTTTTCAAGTTTTCAAAGTTTTTCAAAATCAAATCTTTTTCAAATCATATCTTTTCAATCAAATGTTTTCAAAATCAATTCCTTTCCTTTTTCAAAGATACTTACTATCAATTAATGATTTGATTCAACATTTCAAGTATGTTACCTTTTCTGTTGAGAAAGGTTTAATGTTTGAATCATATCTTTTCTTGATAGCCAAGTTATTAATTTCTAAAATCAAATCTTTTTAAAATTGTTTTCAAATCATATTTTCTCAATCACATTTTTTTTTAAAACCAATCATATCTTCTTAACCACATCTTTTTTTTTAAAATAGTTTTCAATCAAATCTTTTTGATTTCTAATTTCAAAATCTTTTTCAAAAATCACTTTACTTCTCTCCCACTTTCATTTTCGAAAATTAAGTAATGTTTTTCAAAAATATTTTCAAAATCTTCCACTTAATTTTCGAAAATTACTTCCCTTCTCCTCACATCCTTCTATTTATGGACTAACACTATTCCCTAATGCAAAATTCGAACTCCATCTCCTTAGATAAGTTCGAATTTTCTACTTCTGTCTTCTACTCTTCTTTTCCTCTGACACTTCAAGGAATCTCTATACTGTGACATAGAGGATTCCACATTTTCTTGTTCCCTTCTCTTTCTTATGAGCAGGAGCAAAGACAAAAGCATTCTTGTTGAGCCTGATCCTGAACCTGAAAGGACCTTGAAGAGAAAGCTAAGAGAAGCCAAAGCACAACTCTCTTTAGAGGACCTGACCGAATTCTTCAAAGAAGAAGAACACATGGCAGCCGAAAACAACAACAATGCAAACAATGCAAGGAAGGTGCTGGGTGACTTTACTGCACCTACTCCCGACTTCTATGGGAGAAGCATCTCTATCCCTACCATTGGAGCAAACAACTTTGAGCTTAAGCCTCAATTAGTTTCTCTAATGCAACAGAATTGCAAGTTCCATGGACTTCCAATGGAAGATCCTCATTAGTTTTTAGCTGAGTTCTTGCAAATCTGTGACACAGTCAAGACTAATGGGGTTGACCCTGAGGTCTACAGACTGATGCTATTCCCTTTTGCTGTAAGAGACAGAGCTAGGATATGGTTGTACTCACAACCTAAAGATAGCCTGGACTCTTGGGAAAAGCTAGTCAATGCCTTCTTGGCAAAGTTCTTTCCACCTCAAAAATGGAGTAAGCTTAGAGTGGAAGTCCAAACCTTCAGACAGAAGGATGGAGAATCCCTCTATGAAGCTTGGGAAAGATACAAACAATTAATCAGAAAATGTCCCTCAGACATGCTTTCTGAATGGAGCATCATAGGTATTTTCTATGATGGTCTCTCTGAACTATCCAAGATGTCTTTGGATAGCTCTGCTGGAGGATCTCTTCATCTGAAGAAGACGCCTACAGAGGCTCAGGAACTAATTGAAATGGTTGCAAATAACCAATTCATGTACACTTCTGAAAGGAATCCTGTGAACAATGGGACTAATCAGAAGAAAGGAGTTCTTGAGATTGATGCTCTGAATGCCATATTGGCTCAGAACAAAATATTGACTCAACAAGTCAATTTGATCTCTCAAAGTCTGTCTAGAATGCAAAATGCACCAAGCAGTACTAAGGATGCTTCATCTGAAGAAGAAGCCTATGATCCTGAGAACCCTTCAATAGAAGAGGTGAATTACTTAGGAGAACCCTATGGAAACACCTATAATTCTTCATGGAGAAATCACCCAAATTTCTCATGGAAGAATCAAGAGAGACCTCAACAAGGTTTCAACAACAATAATGGTGGAAGAAATGGGTTTAGCAATAGCAAGCCTTTTCCATCATCTTCTCAGCAACAGACAGAGAGTTCTAAGCAGAATACCTCTGACTTAGCAACCATGGTCTCTGATCTAATCAAGACCACCCAAAGTTTCATGACTGAAACAAGGTCCTCCATTAGAAACTTGGAAGGACAAGTGGGTCAGCTGAGCAAGAAAATTACTGAACTCCCTCCTAGTACTCTCCCAAGCAATACAGAAGAAAATCCAAAAAGAGAATGCAAAGCCATCAACATGGCCGAATTCTGGGAGGAAGAAGAGGCAGTGAACGCCACTGAGGAAGACCTCAATGGGCGTGCACTGACCTCCATTGAGTTCCCCAATGAGGAACCATGGGAATCTGAGGCTCAAAATGAGACCATAGAGATCCCATTGGACTTACTTCTGCCATTCATGAGCTTTGATGAGTATTCTTCCTCTGAAGAGGATGAGTATGTCACTGAAGAGCAAGTTGCTAAATACCTTGGAGCAATCATGAAGCTAAATGACAAGTTATTAGGAAATGAGACTTGGGAGGATGAACCTCCTTTGCTCATCAAAGAACTGGATGACTTGTCTAAGCAGAAACTGCCTCAAAAGAGGCAGGATCCTGGGAAGTTTTCAATACCTTGTGCCATAGGCACCATGACCTTCAAGAAGGCCTTGTGTGACTTAGGGTCAAGTGTAAACCTCATGCCCCTCTCTGTAATGGAGAAGCTAGGGATCTTTGAGGTGCAAGCTGCAAAAATCTCACTAGAGATGGCAGACAACTCAAGAAAACAAGCTTATGGACATGTAGAGAATGTTTTGGTTAAGATTGAAGACCATTACATCCCTACTGATTTCATAGTCCAAGAGACTGGGAAGTGCATGGATGAATCTATCATCCTTGGCAGACCCTTCCTAGCCACAGCAAAGGCTGTGATTGATGTTGATAGAGGTGAACTGATCATTCAAATGAATGAAGAATCCTTTGTGTTCAAGGCTCAAGGATATCCCTCTATCACCATGGAGAAGAAGCATGAAGAGCTTCTCTCAAAACAGAGCCAAACAGAGCCCCCACAGTCAAACTCTAAGTTTGGTGTTGGGAGGCCACAACCAAACTCTAAGTTTGGTGTTGAACCCCCACATTCAAACTCTAAGTTTGGTGTTGGGAGGTTCCAACATTGCTCTGAGTATCTGTGAGGCTCCATAAGAGTCCTCTGTCAAGCTAATGACATTAAAGAAGCGCTTGTTGGGAGGCAACCCAATGTTTTATAATTAACTATTTTCTTTTGTTATTTTATGTTTTTTTGTAGGTTGATGATCATGAGAAATCACAAAATCAATGAAAAAAGCAAAAACAGAATGAAAAACAGGAAGAAAAACAGCACACCCTGGAGGAAGAACCCACTGGCGTTTAAACGCCAGTGAGGCTAGCAGTTGGGCGTTTAACGCCCAGTCTGGCACCATTCTGGGCGTTTAACGCCAGAAAGGGGCACCAGACTGGCGTTAAATGCCAGAAAAGGGCAAGAACCTGGCGTTAAACACCAGGAATGGGCACCAGCCCGGCGTTTAACGCCAGAAATGGCTCAAAACGTGATTTTGAATGCCATTTGGTGCAGGGATGACTTTTCCTTGACACCTCAGGATCTGTGGACCCCACAGGATCCCCACCTACCCTACCTCTCTCTCTCTTCTTCACCAATCACCTCCATACCTCTTCCCCAAAAACCCCTCACCTATCAAATCCCTTCTTTCTCTTCACCACTCACATCCATCCTTCATACAACCCCACCTACCCCTCCATTCAAATTCAAACCACTTTCCCACCCAAACCCACCCTCAAATAGCCGAACATCCCTTTCCCCCTCTCCTATATAAACCCTCCTTCACTCCTTCATTTTCACACACCTTAAACACCATCTCTCTCCCCTTTGGCCGATTACAAAGCCATTCCCTTTCTCCTCATTTCTTCTTCTTCTACTCTCTTCTTTCTTCTTTTGCTCGAGGACGAGCAAACATTTTAAGTTTGGTGTGGTAAAAGCGTTGCTTTTTCGTTTTTCCATAACCATTTATGGCATCCAAGGCCGGAGAAACCTCTAGAAAGAGGAAAGGGAAGGCAAAAGCTTCCACCTCCGAGTCATGGGAGATGGAAAGATTCATCTCAAGGGTGCATCAAGACCACTTCTATGAAGTTGTGGCCTTGAAGAAGGTGATCCCCGAGGTCCCCTTTTCACTCAAAAAGGGTGAATATCCGGAGATCCGACATGAGATCCGAAGAAGAGGTTGGGAAGTTCTTACCAACCCCATTCAACAAGTCGGAATCTTGATGGTTCAAGAGTTCTATGCCAATGCATGGATCACCAAGAACCATGATCAAAGTGTGAACCCGAATCCAAAGAATTATCTCACTATGGTTCGGGGGAAATACTTGGATTTTAGTCCGGAAAGTGTAAGGTTGGCATTCAATTTGCCCATGATGCAAGGAGATGAACATCCTTACACTAGAAGGGTCAACTTTGATCAAAGGTTGGACCAAGTCCTCACAGTCATATGTGAAGAGGGCGCACAATGGAAGAGAGATTCAAGAGGCAAGCCGGTTCAATTGAGAAGGCATGACCTCAAACCCGTGGCTAGAGGATGGTTGGAGTTCATTCAACGCTCAATCATTCCCACTAGCAACCGGTCCGAAGTTACTCTAGACCGGGCCATCATGGTTCATAGCATCATGATTGGAGAAGAAGTGGAAGTTCATGAGGTTATAGCCCAAGAACTCTATAAGGTGGCGGACAAGTCCTCTACCTTAGCAAGGTTAGCCTGCCCTCATCTCATTTGTCACCTCTGTTATTCAGTTGGAGTTGACATAGAGGGAGACACCCCTATTGATGAGGATAAGCCCATCACTAAGAAAAGGATGGAGCACACAAGAGACCCCTCTCATCATGAGATCCCTGAGATGCCTCAAGGGATGCACTTTCCTCCACAGAACTATTGGGAGCAACTGAACACCTCCCTAGGAGAATTGAGTTCCAACATGGGACAACTAAGGGTGGAGCATCAAGAACACTCCATCATCCTTCATGAAATTAGAGAAGACCAAAGAATCATGAGGGAGGAGCAACAAAGACAAGAAAGAGACATTGAGGAGCTCAAGCACTCCATAGGATCTTCAAGAGGAAGAAAGAGCCGCCATCACTAAGGTGGACCCGTTCTTTGATTTCCTTGTTCTTTATTCTTCTGTTTTTCGAATTTTATGCTCATGTTTATCCATGTTTGTGTCTTGTGATCATTAGTGTCTTAGTGTCTATGCCTTAAAGTTATGAATGTCCTATGAATCCATCACCTTTCTTGAATAAAAACGTGCTTAAATTGAAAAGAAAGAGAATTGCATGAATTTTGAATTTTATAATAGTTTAATTATTTTGATGTGGTGGCAATACTCTTGTTCTCTGAATGTATGCTTAAACAGTGCATATGTCTTTTGAATTTGTGGTTCATGAATGTTGGCTCTTGAAAGAATGATGAAAAAGGAGACATGTTACTGAGGATCTGAAAAATCATTAAAAATGATTCTTGAAGCAAGAAAAAGCAGTGAATACAAAAAAAAAAGAGAGAAAGCAAGCGAAAAAAAAAACGAAAAAAAAGAAAAAGAGAAAGAAAAAGAAAGAATAAAGTTGTGATCCAAGGCAAAAAGAGTGTGCTTAAGAACCCTGGACACCTCTAATTGGGGACTTTAGCAAAGCTGAGTCACAATCTGAAAAGGTTCACCCAATTATGTGTCTGTGGCATGTATGTATCCGGTGGTAATACTGGAAGACAGAGTGCTTTGGGCCACGGCCAAGACTCAATAAGTAGCTGTGTTCAAGAATCATCATACTTAACTAGGAGAATCAATAACACTATCTGGATTCTGAGTTCCTAAAGAAGCCAATCATTCTGAATTTCAAAGGATAGAGTGAGATGCCAAAACTGTTCAGAGGCAAAAAGCTAAAAGCCCCGCTCATCTAATTAATACTGATCTTCATAGATGTTTTTGGAATTCATTGCATATTCTCTTCTCTTTATCTTATTTGATTTTCAGTTGCTTGAGGACAAGCAACAATTTAAGTTTGGTGTTGTGATGAGCGGATAATTTATACACTTTTTGGCATTGTTTTTAGTATGTTTTTGGTATGATCTAGTTAGTTTTTAGTATATTTTTATTAGTTTTTAGTTAAAATTCACTTTTCTGGACTTTACTATGAGTTTGTGTGTTTTTCTGTGATTTCAGGTATTTTCTGGCTGAAATTGAGGGACCTGAGCAAAAATTTGATTCAGAGACTGAAAAGGACTGCAGATGCTGTTGGATTCTGACCTCCCTGTACTCGAAGTGGATTTTCTGGAGCTACAGAAGCCTAATTGGCGCGCTCTCAACGGCGTTGGAAAGTAGACATCCTGGGCTTTCCAGCAATATATGATAGTTCATACTTTGCCCAAGATTTGATGGCCCAAACCGGCGTTCAAAGTCACCTCAAGAAATTCCAGCGTTAAACGCTGGAACTGGCACCCAAATGGGAGTTAAACGCCCAAACTGGCATAAAAGCTGGCGTTTAACTCCAAGAAGAGTCTCTGCACGAAATTGTTTCATTGCTCAGCCCAAGCACACACCAAGTGGGCCCGGAAGTGGATTTTTATGTCATTTACTCATCTCTGTAAACCTTAGGCTACTAGTTTTCTATAAGTAGGACCTTTAGACATCTAGGAATCTTTAGACATCTAGGAATCTTTGGACATCTAGTTCTTAGATCATTGGGAGGCTGGCCTCACGGCCATGCCTAGACCTTGTTCTTATGTATTTTCAACGGTGGAGTTTCTACACACCATAGATTAAGGTGTGGAGCTCTGCTGTACCTCGAGTATTAATGCAATTACTATTGTTCTTCTATTCAATTCCGCTTGTTCTTTGTCCAAGATATCACTTGTTCTTCAACTTGATGAATGTGATGATCCGTGACACTCATCATCATTCTCACTTATGAACAAGGTGACTGACAACCACTTTTGTTCTACAAGCAACCAAGGCTCTAGTGAATATCTCTTGGATTCCTGATTGCACGATGCATGGTTGATCGCCTGACAACCGAGTGCTCGCCTGACAAACGAGCCAACCATTCCGTGAGATCAGAGTCTTCGTGGTATAGGCGAGAACTGATGGCAGCATTCAAGAGAATCCGGAAGGTCTAACCTTGTCTGTGGTATTCTGAGTAGGATTCAATGACTGAATGACTGTGACGTGCTTCAAACTCCTAGCAGGCGGGGCGTTAGTGACAGACGCAAAAGTATCAATGGATATTATTCCGGCCTGACCGAGAACTGACAGCTGAATTCCGCGTGCCGTGACAGGGCATATGCAATCGCTTTCACTGAGAGGATGGGAGGTAGCCACTGACAACGGTGAAACCCTACATGAGCTTGCCATGGAAAGGAATAAGAAGGATTGGATGAAGACAGTAGGAAAGCAGAGAGACGGAAGGGAAGGCATCTTCATGCGCTTATCTGAAGTTCCTACCAATGAATTACATAAGTATCTCTATCTTTATCTTTTATGTTATTTTCGTTCATCACCATTATCCATTTGAGTCTGCCTGACTAAGATTTGCAAGATGACCATAGCTTGCTTCATACTAACAATCTCCGTGGGATCGACCCTTACTCACGTAAGGTATTACTTGGACGACCCAGTGCACTTGCTGGTTAGTTGTGCGAAGTTGTGTAATGCCATGGAATTGAGCTACCAAGTTTTTGGAGTTCATGACCGGGGATTATGAGAGTTGTGAAAAGTATTGTTCACAATTTCGCGCACCAACCTACACTTGATTTGACTTGGTAAAAAATTATTAAAAAAATTAAATTTATGATTAAGAATCTAATAAGTCTCACTTCATAGAATAGAACTTTTCTTTTTTGGCCCAATAGTGGTTTTAAGGAAACATAAGGTACTACAAAAAATTCAACTTTGACCCATATTAATTCAAAAGTACCAACACTCTGCCTTATATCAAGAAAATCTAGAGGGATTCATCATCTGTCTAGTTTTGTCTCCTGCCAACTTGAGAGACAAAAATAACCAACAAACATCATCAAATTAATTTAATGAATAAGCACAAATAATATCCAAGGCAGTTCTCAACTTGCAAAATCTGTCTTCAGACAGTGGTTTTATAAATATATCAGCAAGTTGATCATTAGATTTTACAAATAGAATGTCAATGGTTTTCTTTTACACGTGTTCTCTAATAGAATGAAATCTAATTTCAATGTGCTTTGTTCTAGAGTACAGAACAAGATTTTTAAAAATGTTATTACACTCATGTTATCACATATCAAAGAAATATTATTTGACTAGCAATTTATAATCAGTAAGTTGGGTTTTAAGCCATAATAATTATGAACAACAAGAGGATGTAGCTATGTATTCAGCCTTGGCAGTTAACAAGGTAACAGTAGTTTGTTTCTTGCTAGACCACATGTTTAATGACTGTCCAAGAAAACAACAAATTCCTAAAGTGTTTCTTCGATCAACTCGATCACCGGTAAAATCTGCATCGTAATAACTTACTATACAAAACTCATCAAATTTAGGATACCAAAGACCAAAATTAGAAGTGTCATATATATATATATATAATGATTCTCTTGACAGCTGAGAGATGGGATTCTTTCGGGTGTGACTGAAATCTAGAGCAAACTCTAACACTTTGAACTATGTCCGGTCTAGAAGAAGTGAGGTACATGAGAGATCTGATCATTTCTCTATACCTAGTCTCATCTATATCTTTGTCATTTTTATCCTTTTCAAGTTTAGAGTTTGGATGCATTGGTGTGCTCATTGGTTTCGAGTTTTCTAAAATAAATAATTCTTTGGCATATTTACATTGGTGTACAAAAGTGCCACTAGGAGTTTGTATGATTTGGAGTCTTAAGAAAAATGTGAGTTCTCCCATCATACTCATATCAAACTCACCAATCATTAAATTTTTAAAATCATCACAGAAGACTTCATTAGCCGAACCAAACACAATATCATTCACATAAACTTAAACTAAAATGAAATGATCATTAGATTCTTTAATAAAAAGAGTTGTATCCATGGTACTTCTTTAAAAACTATTTTAAATAAGAAAGAGTTAAGTCTCTCATACTAAGCTCTAGGGCTTGTCTCAAACCATAAAGAGCTTTTGAAAATTTAAAAATATGGTTTGAAAAATTTTTGTTAACAAAATTGGGAGATTGAGCCATGTATACCTCTCTATCAATAATACCATTTAAAAAGGTGCATTTAACATCTATTTGAAAAAGTTTAAACCCTTTGTGTGCGGCATAAGTAAGTAACAATCTTATTGCTTTCATTCTTGCAACCGGAGCAAAAGACTCATTAAAGTCAATTCCTTCCTCTTGATCATACCCTTGAGCCACAAGTCTTGCTTTGTTTCTTGCAATGCTACCATTTTCATCCAACTTGTTTCGAAAGATCTACTTAGTTTCTGTCACCTTTTTCAGATTGGAACTTGGCACCAATGTCCAAACTTTGTTTTTCTCAAATTGAATTAACTATTCTTCCATATATTTGACCCATTTGGATCTTCAAGGACTTCCTCCACATCTTGTGGTTCGATTCGAGAAATGAAGCCAATGTCATTTTATTCCATCCTCCTTCTATTTAAAGATTTTGTGGTGAATCCTTATGATAGATCTTCGATTATAAATTATTGTGGATAGTTCTTCAAGAACTTTCATTTTTTTGTTTGGGTGATGCAATAGCAGATCCGGTCTGATTTGATTCAAGATTGTTGAGATTTGTAGAATCTTTGCTACTGCAAAAGATAAATTTATCTCCTACAATTTGGTCTACAGAATCAGAGTTAAGGAATTCTTGAAAGGATTCTAATTTGTCTTGAACTTGGGTCCCATTTAGGTTTTGTTTAGCTAGATTTCCTGCATCATTATCTTCTACAACACTTGAAATTTAGTTAGATTCACAGAAAATAACATGTATGGTCTCTTCAATGATCCTATGTTCCTTAAGGCATACTCTATAGGCTTTGATAGTGGTTGAGTATCCTACAAAAGTACATTCATATGACTTTGGATCAAAATTTTCAATATTTTTCTTTGTATTTAAAACAAAACATTTTCATCCAAAGACATGAAATTACTTAAGGTTAGGAGGAGTTCTTTTCCATAGCTCATAGGGGGGTTTTCTTTAAAAACTTCTGAATGATGGTTCAATTCAAAATATAACAAGTTGTATTCACAGTTTTAGCTTAAAAAAATTTGGGTATAGCACTTTCATAAAGCACAGCTCGAGCCATTTCTTGAAGACTTCTATTTCTCCTTTCTACAACACCATTTTGTTGAGGTGTTCTAGGACAAGAGAAATTGTGTGATATACCAAATTCATCACAAAATTATTCAAAATCTTGATTTTCAAATTCTTTTCTATGATCACTTCTAATAGATACAATCTTCAAATCTTTTTCATTTTGAATCTTTTTGCATAAAATAATGAAAGCTGAAAAAGTATCATTATTGTGAGCTAGAAAGAGAACCCAACTGAATATAGTGTAGTCATCAACCATAACTAAGCCATAGTGTATACCTCCTAAGCTTTGAGTTCTAGACTTCTAATAGGACTAAATAGATCAATATGTAGCAACTCCAAAGGTCTCCTAGTTGAAACATCTTTCTTGGGTTTAAAAAAACTTTTAGTTTGTTTTTTCATTTGACAAGCGTTAAGTGATGTCTTTATCGAATTGAATTTTAGGAAGACCTCTAACTAAGTCTCTTTGGACAAGCTTAGAGATTTAAAACATGCTATCGTGTCCCAATCTCTTGTGCCATAACTACTTTTTGGATTCCATGGAGGTAAAGCATGCTATATTTTGTTCTTTAAGTTCCTCCAAATAAGACCATACACATTATTACATCTTCTTGTAATAAACAAAAGATAACCAGAATTTTCACTAACAACTAAGCATTCCAACCTTTTGAAAGTAACCCAATATCCCAAATCACAAAGTTGACTAATGCTTAGAAGGTTGTGCTTCAAACCATCAACCAAGAATACATTATCAATGAATGTAGAAAAATTCTTACTAACTTTACCTACGGCTATGATTTTTCCTTTTTCATCATCACCAAAAGTCACAAAATATCCATCGTACTTATTGAGTTTGATGAAGAATGTTGACTTTCCGGTCATGTACCTTGAGCATCCACTATCCAAGTACCACATGTCTTTTTTCGTGGATGCAAGACAAATCTGCACAACATTTTTAGGTGATCTTAGGTATCCAAATTAATTTGGATCTTTTGATGTTAAGCCATCTTGATTGCCAAAAGTATTGAAATCTCTAACAATTTTGTACACTTTATTTTCAATTTTTCTTTCAAAAATAAAGCATTGATAAGATGAATGTCCATGTCCCTTACAAGTTTGACAATAATTCTACTTTGCTGATTTTTTAAAATAATGGGAGGTTTGAAATTTTTTATTTTGGAAGTTAAGGATTCATTTTCAACACTTGATTTTACAAAAACGGTTTTATATTTATCAAAATATTCCAATTTAGATTTTTTAAACAATGGTATTTGACTAGCTAGTAATTTGTTTAAACTACTGAAACTTTGAGCAAATTTATCTATCTCTTAATTTAAACCTCTAATTACTTTGTGCAACATTTCATTTTCATCAATTCGGACCAATAAATCAATAATCGAATGTTTTTCTTTAAGTTTTTTATTTTCAAGTTTGAGCTGCTTATTTTCTTCAAGCAAATCAACAGAGTTTTCGGTTTCATTCAACTTTTCTTTAAGGTATACATTTTCAGCTTTCAAAGAATTATTTTTAGCTTCAATTTCATAGCATATATTCAAAACTTTTCTCACATGTCTAATTAAATCATCAATCATTTTATAGAGTTCTTCATTAGTTAAAATAGAATAACCATTTACCTCTTTAGCACTACCATGGTCAGTCATGAAATAGACTTGAGCTTCTTGTTTAGAATCTTCTTCTTTAGAGTCATTTTCCAAGTCTTTCCAAGACGCTGTCAGAACCTTTTTCTTGTCCTTTCTTGTTCTATCCTCTTTCTTAAACTTCGTATAGTCATACTTGAAGTGACCAACCTCCTTATAGTGATGACAGATTATCTTGTTGAGGTCTCTCTTTTTTGTTCCTTCGAGCTTGATCTTTTGCTCCTTCTTTTGCTTCTCATGAGCCTCCTTAGCCTCCTAGCAAAAAATACAATTTCGTTATCTGATAAACTATCAACAGAATCATTTTCCAATGACTCAAGAGTAGATTTTAAAGTCACTCCTTTCTATTTAAGATCACGGTTCATGTGGGTAGTTTCATAGGCAAGGGGTTTTCCTCGCAACTCATCATATGATATCTGTTTCAGGTTACCACTCTCAGCAATGATGCTTTTCATTCTTTGGTGAGACTTCTAAGTATTTTTCTCACTAGCACTTATTCGGTGTGAGTCATCCCCATAACATCCAAGCTATTGATGATGACAGAAAACCTCTCGAACATTTTATCAATTGTTTCTCCTTCTATTATATCAAACATCTCATATTCTTTTTTCAGCATGTCGATCCTTGTTTCCTTCACTTGTTCTGTGCCCTCATATGTGATTTGGAGTTTATCCCAAATCTCTTTTGTTGTTTTGCACCTTGATACCTTCTGGTACTCCTCAAAACTAATTGAGTAGTGCATCATGTTAATAGCTTTAGCATTTAACTTCACCTTTTTCTTATCTTCATCATTCCATTCAGCTTCTTCTTTGGGTGTCACAACTCCTTCTGCACTTGTCTTAGTTAAGATTTGTGGACCGTTCATGATGATCTTTCAGATATTGTAGTCAACGGATTAGACAAATATCTACATTCATACCTTCTAGTAATTGTAGTTCTTGTCGTTGAAGAAGGGAGGTCTATTGTTGGACTGAGCAAGAGTGTAAAGCACTACATTCGAGCCGATGTTGTTGGCCATTTGGATCTTTTCTCCAAGATGTGAAGTTTGATCTCTTTGAGACCAAGTTCTGATACCAATTGAAGGTTTATGAAAAGCTTAGAGAAAAGGGTTGAATTTATGGTCTCCTTTTAAATTTCTTTGCTTTTTTGCTTCAGACTGGATTTGGAACTTAGTTGTTGTTAAGTCTGTCAAGTTGAAATTTTAGGAGATAATTTTATTTTGTCTCTTTACGATGTGATCAGGAACGGAGCAACACTTTGCTTTTGAATATCTATGACTTTTGTGAAATAGATAATGTAGGAGACACTTTTATTTTGTCTCATATCAAAGTAAAATAGAACAATAGAGAAGAGAAAATCACATGGCCGTGTATCCTGATTCAATCACCATATGCAATGTGACCTACATCTAGTCTCTTCCATAATTGTGGTAGAATTTTCACTATCATTTACAATGATTACAAACACTAATTTTTCTAAGATTCAATCCAATCCTATCTGGGACAAACCCAGCTTCTACCAAAGCTAGATTTGGCTAGGTTCACTCCCTAGACTTTCAATCACTAAGTGCTCACCCAACTTAGCAAGGAAATCCCCTCAGGATCATGTGTACAAAACAGAAAAACATACAAAAGAGTTGACATAATTTTCTGACTTTTTCTTATAACTCTCTTTGCCTTTTCTCTCAATAGCTTTTACTGATTCCTCACTTAATGCCTTTTTTCATTGAAAAGAATCATCGAAAGATGAATACTGAAGAACAGAAAATTTAATGTAAACTCATGAAGGAGATGAATGGATTGTTTAAAAGTTATGAAGAGCCAAACTTGTGTGCTCACTTATTTCTCCAATCTCTGACCGTTTACTCCTTTAATAGAGGAGTAAAGCTTTCCAGAGCTTGAAATTTGGTTTGAAAAGCTTTGACTTCTTTCCCAAATAACACAGCAGCAACAAAAGTGTAAAAGAGAGATGGGACAATAACAGTGATTAATTTTAACATGCATTCTTACCTAGTTGCTTCTCTTTTTTCTTTTTTCAAATTTCTTTAAGGATCTGAGCTATTTATCAATTTTTTTACTCCAAACTTGGTTCTTAACTCTTGATTTGTTGTAGAACTTCATAACATCTATTTTCTTCAAGTTTTTTGTTCAATGCATGTAGGAGGAAAGCATCTTCAATAAGTAACAATGAAACACATAAATGAAAATGATTTTTTGATTCACCTCTTAATTTGCTCTTTACTTTTGTGTCCTAGTTTCTGACTTTCTTCTTCTTTTTCTTTTTTTTTTATTTTGGTAATTACTTTTTCTTCTTGATTTGAGCCCTAATCAAAACTACTTTTTCTTGCTTATTCTTGGAAGAAGTAATTATGTAGATAGAGAAGAGAGAAGAGAGAGATTGAATTCAGTTACATTAGCTTTGGTTCAAATGAAAATGTGTTATTATGGTTAATGATCAACAACTATTTTTTTAGGCCATGAATAAATGAGTTGAGTATTTATGGAGCTGAACTATTATTATGCCTTATCAGCTTGTTATCAGGCTTGTTTTTTTTTTATAATTTTTTGCACAATAAACAAATCAATCACACACATAATTGAACTTTTAATCCATGATAATATTTTTTAGCCATTATTAAATAATTGTTCTTATTTCTTTAAACTCAACAACCTGTAACTTGGGTAATTGCTTTATCATATATACAGAATTTTGCGGTATAATTCATAGTCTGCAACTTGCATCTTCAAAGAACTATACCAACATTGTTGTGGAACCGGATTCTTTGGCGAGTATCAAGTTTATCACCAAAAGATTTTCCCAAATCCATGTGTTTTTGGGAGTGGATCCTCTCTATTGGAAAAAAAAAAATAGATGGTGTCAATTGTAATCTCTCACTCTTCATTGTTTTCTCTCTTATATTTATTTTTGATCCCACTTATAAAATTAATAATAAGAGATCACACTTTATTTTTTTAAGTGTTAAAAAAATTGGAGAGGATCCATTTCCATGTGCTTTCCTAGTCAATGATATCAGAATCTTGGCTATCTGCCTGGCATCCATAAGTACTCCATGAGAGAAGCTAATTTTGTCTCGATCGCCTGGCAAAAAATGGACAATCTCCACCCATGTATCTTCACATCTTTGAGACATCGTCCGGGCCACAAAACCATTCAAACCTTGGTTACAAACTGTTCTGTTGTTTCCATTCTCAGAGAGTGTAGTCAGTTTTTTCTCTTTTGTATTTTGGGGTCTTTAAATTTCTTTTCTAGACCCAAAAAAAAAAAGATATGTCCCATCAAAAGGGAGCATGAAAATTCTCATTAAAGACATTATTAACCAACCAAAATTAGTTGTTACAATTGTCATTGAAGACAATTTTTAAATGAAGAGCAGTTACGTTTGAAATTTGAATGCACTAAAACTCAAAGTTTGCGTCTCATTTCATTAATAATGAATACGTGCCGCATAAGTCTGGAAACTTATTCCTATCGTTAGTTGAGGATATTTATTGCACATTTGCACTCATATTTTTGGACAAAGTGTTAATATTAAGTTTAATTATTTTAGCATATATTGTTTTAGTGACTTGATTATTTTATATATAAGAATGAATTTGATTTTTTTTTTTTTTTTACATACTGATATTTGATTATTGTCGAGACGGAAATAGAAAAAGAATAAAAAATTGGATATTATCCGTTATAATGTTTGGACTTTGGTTTGGAGAAAAGTTGCATTTCGATTCTACTTTATTTCTATATACTTCGCTGGAGGTTTTAGCTGATCACAAAATAACACAAACTGCGGGACCTTAAGACTAGAAAAAAAAATTAATTTGTCCCTAAACCACATATATAAATTCATTCAAAATTAATATAATTTTATATGAAATTAAATTTTAATATTAGTTTTAAATTTTTTTAAAATTTCATATATATAACTTTTTATTTTTTAAACTACATGATAATATTTATTTTTTAAATATATTTCATTTTAAGAAATTCTATATGTATAAACTTTTTTATGAATTAAATCCAATCAAATTAAACAATAAAATTTGGACGAGTGGATAAATAAAAATGATAAAAATAATTTTTTAAACATATTTTAGTTGGATTTATTTAATAAAAAAATTTGTATGTATAGCATCATTCTTTTATTTTTTATCTATAATAAGATACCTGGAAATTGTGCAAGAGATAATGAGTAGGTTAAATATTTTCAAGACTCCTTTCAGGTTGGTAAAAGATAAGAACATGGTTGATTTATGGAAAATATCATCGACAGAAATGGTGCACTCAAATATTAGGATATCTCCTTCGGTCTTCAACTTGGTGGTATGCTGTTGAATCCTGACATTTGGGGGCAAAAAGGAATTATTTTTTGATAATTCAAGGCTCGTTCTTAATAAATCGTTGGAGTCTCCCATGATTTAGTTTTATTTATTTTTGCACATTAACTGCTGGAGCCTCCCATGGTTTACGCTTTTTTCTGTTTGCATGTAAATTCTTCTAAGGTCCCATGGTCTTTGTATTATTCACTACAAGAAAAACACCCATTCAAGTACACTTGAAAAGTGTAGCCAAAAGTGAAAAAAAATGATGCCTTAAGCTACGGCTACGCTTTCTGGGCTACGGCTACGCTTTTTGGGGTGATTCCTATTCGGCCGTTGCCTATTCTCAAAGGCTACGCTTTTCTGCACCAAGGGCTACGCTTTTGGCATTTGGGAATAGGGTACGCTTTTCAAATGATGCTGTCCAGGACCAAAGGCTACGCTTTTCAGCTTCTATCTTTACCAGAATAGGCTACGCTTTTCAGCGCTACTGCATCACCTGTAAAGCGTAGCCACATTGTATACTATGACTACCGTTTATAAGTGTAGCCTTAAGTCCCCCTTCTTTTTTTTTTATACCATAGCTACTGTATATAAGTGTAGCCTTAGGTCCCTCTGTTTTTTTTTTTAATTTTCTGTATATATATATTAATAATTTTTTTCTAAAACCTAATATTTAATAATATAATTATATATATAATCCTATATTTTTAATTAAATTAGTAAAACATTATAAAATAAAAATAAAAATAAATACATAATAATACTATGTAATATTCTTTAAATAATAAAAATTATCCTTAAACAAGATTTAGGTTGCCATAATAAATTAGCAGCCGTAAAATCTTCTATTTGGGAATAATACAAATTATTTCTCTAAAAATAGAATTTATTTCTCTAAAAATAAATTACTTCAAACATAAGATCTTCTATCTCGGAATAATACAAATTAGCAGCCATCATTCTAGCTAGTAAACAAATGTCACTTCAGGAGGTCACTCTCTGATTACCCGCTCATTTATCCCTATGTTCTTCATTTATCGTGGAAGTAGCTCATTCCTACTTTCATCTCATCTTGTGGTGTTGGAGGAGTTCTCCTGATTTCGTCCGTTCGAAATGCAGCTTGAATCTACACAAACAAAAGTTACATAAAGTAACAGAGAATTTGGCTATGGCTTCAGAATAACAAGCACCACAAAAATCTAAACTATTTGTTCTGCCCTAACTTAGAATTTTAGGAACATGAAGCTCAAATCAAAACACATGAAATTAATTAATAGATAGAGTAAAGAGGAGGTACCTGTCACAAATTTGAACTTATTCCATCATGGATGCCATTCTTTGCTGATCAGCTTCTAGAAGTGATTCCAAACTAGCTAACATGCTCTTATCCATGATTCAACCAGGGAGTTTGGCGAAGAAACTCAAACCCAAGGAACGAAATTGAAACGAGTTAACTAATAATAATATAGGATGAAACTAAAGACCAAAAAGAAATAGAAAGCAAACAAAACTTAACTAAAGATGAAGCAGAAACTTGTGCAAAAGATGAAGCTAAAGACCTTGTAGTTCTTCTGGGAATTTGTGCAGCTTCCTCTGAATTCACATTTCCTCTGATAAAATCAACAATGGAATCATCAATTTGGAATCAAAAGTGATCAGAAGCACTAAAAAAAATTAAATAAGCAAGAGTGATCAGAAGCACTAATAATATGTCTTATAATAAAAAATAATATGCATAATAAACTAAATTCACTAATGAAACCAGCAAGAATGATCAGAAGCACTAATGAAGCAGAGCAGTTTTTTTAAGAATTAGCAAGGAAAGAAAACTAGAGATGATAATAACATAAAAATTAGCATTTTTTTCTACTGAACTTTCATCATTTACAGTGTTGAAATAACATACGTTCAAATTTTGCAAGTAATAAAATTAAGAAAACAACAATAACAAAGGCAGTTTTAAAAACAGCACTAGAAAAACTAGCAGTACTATGTAAGAAACAGGACCAGTAACATTGCAACAAAAAATTTTTGCAAGTTTCTCTAGAATGACAAGGGCATTTCGATGATAGGCTCTCTCAGCATCAACCTATCAAATGGAAGAACAAATGAGAAAGGAAACATAAGGTTTAGAGTAGGAAAATACATGAAAATAATTTTTCTCAACTATAAAATAGTGCAAACCAATCAATAAATGACAGCTAACATCATATAAGAAGAACTAATTATATGATGAGAAATTTTACCATTATAAATTTAGATTTTCGTAAAGGTTATAACCCATGGTAGGATAGAAACCACAATTTATCACTATTTCACTATCATTCAAGTATACACTAAGGGAAGAATCGACTATGAATATAAAAGGAATCAAAGCAACTACAAAAATCATTATTTCTCTCTCTGCAGAATCTCCGCTGCTTTGATGAGACTTTAATCTGCCAAAAAAAATTGTCAGCATAACAAACCCAATGTTCAAAAAAATACCACATCAAAAGCAGAATTTTAAATGACTGAATCTGTCAACAAGAAATTGTCAGATAAAAAGCCAATGATAAGAAAGATGCCACATCAAAATAGAACTAGTTCTAGTATTCAATCAATGTACATGTGCACCATCAAAGTCACCGATGATTCCTTGTCTATAAACAAGAATGCTTAGATATTTAATACATAAATTCCTTCATAAACCTTGGATCAAATAACAGCTAATCTATCTGTATAAATTAATGTACCAACATTCTGTTGCAATATTAATTACTTGTATGAGATTCATCGTGTTAGCAGAAAGGACACTAATAACATTAAAATCGTGTGACTGCAAACACCTAAAGAGCCTCTGCATAAAGAAAAATGAGTCAGTTTAAAAACAAAAAATATTCATGATCATGCATGTACATTGCAAATTGCACAATAACTAAAAGTAGTAATGCTAGTTCAGTTTTCTTGTCCATTTGTAAATGCGTTGAAATGCTGGTTTACCGTCACAAGCACTTGATGGATCTTTGTCTAAATCAGCAAGCTTCTGAAAGAAGAAGCTATTGAAAAGGTATATTACTAAAGTTGCAAAAATTACAACACTAGCATACATATTGCTCACTCTTACAAAGATTTGCCCTCCTTCCTTCCCTGGATAATTGATGAAATACAAAGATAACACATATGCATGTACAAATGGGAGAGAAAGGGGGAGAAAACCAATTTCTGAATAATACAAGTAGTACATACTCATTAAAATTATAGCAACATTATAACTTCTATTATCATGCTTAATATAAAAGTCGATGATAGCATCATTAATGAATGTCTCTGGCTGTAAAAGCTCGACATCTCTCTTACTAATAGAAACAGCATTAGGTTCCCCGTTTGGAAAAATAACTTCATCAAAAGCCTTTTCAAAACTGCAGTATGTGATATTACGGTAAAAGTCAAGTCATTCCTCTTAAAAATCATCATCTTGTACTGATAACAATAACCATTGCCGAAAAAATCAAACAAAAATAAATTTAAGTCAAGATTTTAAATCTCAGACCAAGCTTTATACAGTGAAGCAAGCAATTCTAGTGCAATCTCTATTGGATTTATTTTCTGAATTAAAGTCATGTGAGCATATATAGAATTAAAGTGATTGATCATCACCATAAACAAATCCCATAAGGTCACTATATACCTTCAAAACCTAATTTGCAGTGCCTAAACTTTGGTTCTGAACTTGAAGAACAACAAGGAAGAAAGTATTGTCTCTACTGCACTTTTTAACCTACTCTAATGTCAATCTTTACCGTGACTGAGATTTTAAAACTTGAAAAATATAATTCTATTAGCACTAAAAATAAATCAAAGCTCATAAAAATACCAAAAAGAAAACATAAACATAAGAAACAAAAGAAGACATTAGAAACAAAATATAACCTGCATTACTTCTTACATCTTTGATCCAGGGATGTTCTTATCAAACAAATAAGTAACAAAACAAAATATTAGAAATCAATTTTCTCAAAGTGGTTTCACACAAGAGTATAGTCAATACATAAACCACCGTATTACAAGTAATGTTTCACTATTCAACATATAATCAGGCAAAAAACAAAGGAAGAGGAAAAATGGAAGCTTACTAGAGACGAAGGGAGCCAGAGCAGAAAGCAGCAAGTAAGGTTGCACTGGCAGAGATGATGAATGAAACTATTGCATCAGTGGAGAAGACGAACAAGTCCATAGAAGAAGATGACAAGACGCAACGCTCATGACGGAGAAGAGAGTAGACGGCGCAACGCTTGCGGCGAAGAAGATAGAAGATGCCATAACGCTAATGGAGAATGGAGAAGACGACACGAATGATGCCACAAGGAACCGATGAAGGAAGTGACGAACTGCGATGCGGCAAAAATCAGATACATGAAAAATTCAAAACAATCAAAATCAAAACCCTAAAACTCTGAACAAACAAATTAGAAGAATCAAAACCCCTAAAAAATTCATACGCACCATCTCAAAACCCCTAAACCCCTGAGGCATCTCCATTCTAGATGTAGAGATTCAGAGAGGATATAAAGTGAGACAAAGGTGACGATGGTGAGTAGCGTGAACACCCCGGGTGCGTTCTTGTGGAGGCAACGAACAGAGTGAAGCGCAGTGGCGGAGGGAGAATCGTCCTGCTAACAACATCGCTGGTAGCGGCGCTACGGTCGGGGTGCGCGGCGTACAGGGCATCAAAGGTGAATGTGAAGAAGATGAGGAGCGGTGATAGTGAGTGGTGAGAGAAGATGAAGACGAAGGAGAAGGGCGCCGGTGAGTGGTGGTGAGCGAAGGGGAGTGGTGGTGGTGGTGAGGTTTCTGAAGATGAAGGGCGCGGGTTTCTGAAGATGAAGGGCGCGGGTTTAATTTTGGGGGTGGTGTGAAAAGGAAACAAAAAATTCTCTAAGTGTAGTATATGTATTTGCCCTACATATATTAGAAAACACTTTTTAAGCGCACCCAAAACATAATAAATAAGTTACTTTTTAAAAACGTTCTCTTTGGTTAAAAAAGTGTATTCATAGATATCAACATACGGCTACACTTTATAAGTGATTTCTATAATACCTAAGGCTACACTTTTTAAATGATGCCACAATTGTGTTTCCTTTTCTCTTATAAAAAGGCAACACAGAGAAAAACGTAGCCTATTCTATGAATAGGCTACGCTTTTCAAATGTAGCTTAAAAAAAGTGTGGCTGAATGGGTATTTTTCTTGTAGTGATTTTGTAATCCGCTAAAAACTTCCAGTAGAGCAAATTATACAGAAACAAAATAGGATGAAAATGTGATCTATCTTCAAAAATTATAAACGAGTAACATTTGATTTCATTTAATTTAGGGTAAAATTACACTTTTTTTACATACATAAATTAAATTACTAGAGAATCAAATTCACATTATTTTCCTAAACAAAAATCAAATATGTATATTTAATTTTTACACAAATATGTATATTGATTCTCTAAAAATTTATTTATGTAAAAAAACTACTTTTATTTTTAACATTTGCAATTCATCAAATTTTGTATATAATATTTTTAATTTGTGTCAAAATTATTCTTAAATGTTTTCAATTTCATCTCTAATGATTTAGATGAAATTAGTATCCAAGGTTAATTTTGATGTAAATAAAAAACGTTAGGGACAAAATTGAATAAAATTAAATTTTGTTAGAACAAATAATTTTATAATCCAGATCATTCATATTAAACTATTAAAAATATATGTCACAATTTAGAAGTGTACTTATATTCATAAAAGTGACACAACAGTTATTTCGATCTTTCTTAACCAAAATCTTCTGTATCTCTAGTAGCCTGACTGAATTGCAACTTTTCTGATGGGAAAAGAATTGCAGAGGCAATTTTGATGTGTTGGGAATCGAAATCTTAAAGTCACTATTTATATTTGAGTATGACATTTATTAAATCTTAAAGTCTAAATAAAATAGTATCTCCGATTTTATTCTCACTTAATTTCATATAAAAAATAATCATAACTTATTTAATCTAACATTTATAATAATAAATAAAATCATTGATGTATAAATCATTTATTATGAAATAATTTAATTTACGATTATAATTGATATATGTATTTTTCATACATAGGTTAAAAAAATTAATAATTTCCTAACAAATTTAAGAATATTTAAAAAAAACACAAATTAAAAACAAAAAATATATTTTATCATTTAATTTATTTATGTAATTATTTATCGTCCCAATATATATTATACTTTATATAGTATTTATACTTATCTATAGAAATTGTTGTAGTGTGTTCTTGTTAACCATTAATTAACTGTATGTAAATAAAATTATTTTGAATTTAGTGAATAGAAAATAAGCTAAAAAATAATGCAAATAAGGACTAAAGCAGTCGACAACAAGATATTGAATGTCTTGTGTCTTAAATAATGGTTGCTCACCGAGTGTGGTTTGTAACCACACGGAACCCAAAACAGGGACTCTCTCCCCGGAAAATCCGACCAAGTCTCCATGGTACGGTTGCAAAATTTTGTTGCTTAGTTTCATCTTTTCGAATGTGGTGAAGAATAGGACATCTGCGCTACTTCTGGGATCGAGAAGTACTTTGCGGACTATTAAATCCCCCAACTGGATAGAAATTACCACTGGATCGTCATAATTAGTGTCGGTCTGATTAAAGTCGGTTGAGCCGAAAGTCATTTCTGGGAAGTCTTCGGCCGGCCGAGGAACTTTAGGGGCATCTGTGACGGCCAACATGGCTCGATAGGTCCTCTTCCGGGCTGAGCTAGTATGTCCACCTCCTGCATATCCTCCTGAAATACAATTGATGATTCCTCTGGGTTGGGCTGGTGTCTTATCTTTTTCTTTTGATGAGGGACCTGCTGCCGCAAGGTCGGAAGCCGAGGTTGTATTCTTCTGCATACGTCCGGCAATAAACTTGTCGAGGTGTCCTTGTCTTGCGAGGCGCTCTAAGAGATCTTTAGCGATCACGCACTCATCCGTGGTGTGCCCATGTTTCTGATGAAAGGTGCAATATTTGGATTTATCAACAGTTTTGGACTCTGGGTAAGCGCCGGCTTTACGAGGAGGCTTGATTAATTTGGAGTTGAGTATTTCCTTAATAATGTCATCTCTCTTTGTGTTGAACTGGGTGTATGACTCATAACGGGGAACTGGCTTGAATGCTTTCTTACTGTCTCGGGGCTTATCATCATCCTTCACCGCAGTTGATTTTTCCGTTTTGCGCGCTTGCCGAAATTCTTCAACATCTATCTGTCCCTTGGCCTTTTCACGGAATTCGGCCAAGGTTTTTGGTTTGCTCACAGCTATTGTCTCCTGAAATTTGCCCGGACGGAGGCCGCTCTTAATGGCGTGGAGATGGACTTCAGGATGAAGGTCGGGGATTCTCATGGCGACCTTTGTGAAGCGAGCGAGTGATATAGTCCTTCAGGCTCTCTTGTGGGCCTTGCTTGATGGTCGTCAGATAGTCAGAATCGTGGAGGTATATTGCAGATGCTGCGAAGTGGTCTTCGAACTGCTTTGCCAATTCCTGAAAACGCGATATTGAATCTGCAGGCAAAGAGCAAAACCAGTCAAGTGCAGGACCGTCTAAAAAAGATGGAAAACAACGACATAAAATAGGGTCGGATGCACCGTTAACAATCATAATAGATCGGAATTTCTTAATATGCTGCTTTGGGTCTCCTAATCCATCGTAAGGGGTCAGAGTTGTTGGCAGGGTGAACTGTCGGGGAAGTTGAAAATTCATAATTTCGGGCGTGAAAGGGCCGGCAGAATTGTCGCGCTCTTCTTCCTCAGCCTCTGGTTGGGACCTTTCAGTTCGGTGGGCTTCCTCCTCTTCTTGTTGGGGTGTTTCAGAAACATGGGTCGGGACTGACCGACGTTCATGATTTTCCTCTCGGTTATGGAGATCATCGTTGTGCTCCAGCCGATCAGTAACTAATTGGGCAATTTGTTCCTGCATTCTTCGGTTCTCCTCCGCCATTTGTTGATTTGCTTGTTGAAGCTCAGTCACCATTCGCAGGAGCTCAGATGGGGTCGGGGGAGGAACGTCAGCCATGGTAGTATTTTAAGGGTGTTTTGGGACCTTTGTGAATGGTTTTTCAAGTAGTCGGCCCCACGGTGGGCGCCAAATGTTCTTGCCTGATTACTCCGAGGTATAGCTCGTCCTTTGGTAAGGTCGGCGGACTCCTAGAGTGGACCGAGGTATACGTCGGCAACGGTTGAATGGCGAGGGTGGGTACCTGCAAAGGCACTCCGACGCTCAAGTTAGTATCAAATGGATGATAATTCTTAGTTTTGGAAATAATGACGTACCTTCTTTTTGTCTTTTGCCTGCTTTATATTAGCAGGAGAAGTCGGCCGTTATTCTTCAGATGTAACGTCTAGGAAGAGGATAAATTGTGAATCCGACGTTATTGACTTGGGGCCATTTATGGCCATGATGAAATCGTCGGTTATGATCGGGCCTGAAGTGTAACCGAGCTATAATGTGTAACCGATGTTTACTGGTCATATCACATATTAAAATATACACATTAAAAATAAATTAATTTATACATATATTTATACATAAATATATTGATAATTGTTATTGTCTTGACAAATAATATTTTTTATTATTAGGGCTTCTCTAGTCATTACAATAAACCTATCATCGTCACATGCATAGCTAGCTTGTCTTATATGTTCCATTTTTCCACATTATTCCGTCACTTTCCCATTATTAAAAACTGAAAAATCGGTTTGTCTAATTTGATTAACGTCTTTTACTAAACGACATATTGAAGTCTTCTTTCAAGTTCCTTTATATAAAAAATTCGGTTGTAGGAATTTTAAAATAGATGCATTACTTGCGTCCTTCCTTCTGCAAATTCTTTCGAATTAGCAGCATCCAACTAATGAGATTGAAATCTCATATAAAAAGAAGTAAAAATATTTGGACGAAGTTTCTTTTTTCGTTTTCAAAATCTGTTAACTAAAAAATCAAGATATGTATCATCACGAACTTGATCAATCTCACTTTTATTTTTATTTTTTTTTGGCAATCTAACAGGGCACAAAATTAAAGTGTTAATTAATCATAGTGTGGCATCTTTTGCCCACATTCTCATCAATACACAATAAAGAGGATTTATGCATTAACATTATCCATCACGATGAACGGTCGAATATGCTTGATCTAAAAGTTGATGGGGCTAACTAGATGCACCCAATTTGTGCTTTTGTCTTATCTGGGAAGACCATAAGCTGGTCTACGAGCTAAGTCAAGTCTTGCAACTACCACAATTCATATATGGTGGAGTAAGAATGAGATCACCCAGCTTACATAATCCAAACCTTGGCCATACTCCCCCTTTTTCTTCCCTTGCAAACTATCGTGGGTCTTGTAAGTGCAATAATTATTCATGTGTTCTTTTTTTTTCTCCCTTTTTTTTTATGTCTATAAATAATAAGACTATGTTTGTTCAAAGATACAAAATCATGTTTGACAAATAAGACATAAAAAAGAATATTTTGTTAAGAGATATTGAATTAGTATATTTTGTCCATCCTAATAAAAAGCTAAAGACACAGAAGCATTAACAAGAGATATAATTTATTTTTTATTTTTTATTATTCTTATTAATTTTTTATAATTATATTTATTATTATATTTTTCATCCCAACTTTTTTGAATAAAAAAAGAATAAATTAAATTTATATAATTTATTTTAATTTATTACCAAACAAAATATAAGAACACTAATCTTTGTGTCTTTGTCCTTTATATCTTATTCTCAGAACTAAACACAGCTTACGTATAAGTGTAATGGAAGTGTTGAATGTCAAATTAAATTGTATGTAACAAGAACATTTTTGAAGATGTTGGAAGAGCTGGATTTGGATGTCTGATTAGAAATTGTGATAATAATTGGCTATCATTACAAGAAAAACGTTGAATATCGTCGAATTTAGCATCGCACGTTAGCGGCGGCTTTACTGGTGGCGGAGGCGACAAATTCGTCAAGTCAAAGCATATTTGGTGGATTTCCATTTCCAACAATAAATTTTCCGGTAATAATTGAAAGAAAACATAAAATAACAGGCGCGAAAGCTAGGTGTGAATTTATTGGCGAATAAATCTTCCGGAAAATCCATTAAGTGGAATGTTGCATTTTGATGAACTTGAATACGTTACTGTCAGATTTATCCGCCGATCAATCCAACAGTAAGGATGCTATAAATTCAAAATCCGCGGCCCTCCCCTCATTTTCAAAAATCCTTTCTTTCTTTACGACTCTCCTCTCTCTTTCTCTTTCCCCTGCAACTACTTCTAGTAGTCCCTTCGACCATTCTTCGCCAGCGCTGACTACTTTCATTCTCCTCCAAAGAGTGTGTAGACTCGCCTTAAAGTTGTTTTGTGGCTTGAAACAAAGTTTTTCCTTCTATCTCTGTGGTAGGTGTCGTTGCCGTTGCTGCTCCCTCTGTCGTCGTTTGAGCTGCATCTCTCCTTCTTCTTTCAGGTAGTTAGGTTGCCATCATCCCTCTCCCTGTTCCTATTCCATCCCCATTTTTATTTTTTAAATAAAAAATCTAACCCTTTTTTAAATCGCCATTCAGTTCTGTTACCACGTCATCGCCACCACCACTGCACCCTCGTCGCTGCTGCCACACCGAAAAAGTATGCATACTCTCATTTTTACATTGAACTTTTGATTAATCAGTTATGTTTAATTAGGTTAGCAGATTGATTCAACTCAAATATTAGATAAAAAAATATTTTAGATGCATTGAGTTCAATTTAGTTTATCATATATTAAGATGATTTAATAGTATAAATTTAAATCATAAAAATAGAGTTTAGTTTTATACGAGCCATTTTCGTACATAATGTTTGATAAACTTTGATATAAATAGTGATTTGTAATTTTAGTAAAGTCCTAATTGTGATAAAGTGATTCCTACAAATGAAATTAAGCACTTGACTCCTTTAATAAATTTTATATAATTAAGTTAGATATCTAATTAGTACATCAAAATTAAAGAGATTAATCTCTTTACCCTAGTATTGAAATTTGAAAATAGAAAATGATTTTGGTGATGTAGTTTTAGGTTTGGTTATACTTGAATTATATCCATTATATATTGAACTTTGATTAATATAATACGTAATATTAACAAAGTTGTCTTGTATGTTGTACATAATCCATACATTTTTTTGTATTTAATTTTTTATTTAATGATTTTTATAATTTGCCAACTTTATTTATATTTTAAGACTTTCCTTACGTGAGAGGCATGACCACCATACTTAGTGGCTTCGCCCGGATATTAATAAGGCCCTCTACGTATATTGGGAGACTGATGAGGGATTCAAGCGTCGCTGAGCCACAAACAAGGATAACAGGGCATTGGCTAGATCGTCCATGTATACTGGTGGATTAGCTACATTTATAAAGACAAATGCCAGGCTAGTATGTAACTTGTTTTAGTATGTTAAGTTCGTTTTCTCTTTGACATATAATGTAATTGTCATTTGATTTAACATATTATTTCAATATGTACAATCTAAGTCATTGGATTGTAAGGCGACGATAGCAGAGACCTTCAAGTATGCTTACACCTTGAAAGAGAACAATGAGAGATTTGTCGATCATCAGTCTGTAAATTATTATGTGAGTAAACGTCGTGGTTTAAATTACAACATATATTCGTTTTCAATTAATTGTCGTCCTAATCACTTTTGCATATAATGAGATATGTAGGAATCCTACACGCAAAACTTAAAGGCCATGACCTAGCAATCTTAGTAGAGTGGGGAGGGCGACAACAACTTTGCTTCCTTCGTCGATCCAGATGCGATGTGGCTTGAGACCACATCTTAGCAACCTCCGCACCTCCACCTTGACAGTTTCATCCACCTCAGCCACCAGCCATGGCGATCCCGAGCATATCGATTTGCGAGAGCAAGTTCACAACCTCACCTAGAGCCTTCAGGACCAAGGTCACCAGCTGCACCTATTTGAGGAGAGGTATAAAGAGATTCTCATAAACATGGCAATGCGGGATACTCGCGATGCAGAGACAAAGTCTTTGAGGTAGGAGTTGTAGCAGATTAAGCGGATGCAGCGATAGATAGTGGTATACTATGAGCAGATGCGCACTGGTAGCAGCCTTAGCAGGACCAAGGGGATGACGATGACTATCAGGACCCATAGTAATTAGGGTTTTATTTTGCTTTATTTGATTATATCTTATTTCTTTGAGTTTTTATTCTGTACATTTGATATTTCACATTATATATAGCTGACTGTTTTTATTAAAAATACTCTTTGATTTCCAACAGGTTCAAAAAAATAATAATTAAATTTACTGTTGGATTTATCGTCAATTAATTTGCTGGTAGATTTTATTTAAATAAATATAAAATAATATTTTTTCATCGGACTTATCAGAGGATAAATCCAACAGAAATTTGGAACAAAACCATAACATGTTCCGCCAAAGTTACCGGCAGAAATTATCCGATGGTAACAACCTTCAATTTCTCACCACCCATTTAGCAGAATCCGCCGCTAATTTTGCCCGAAATTAACGACAGATTTCAAAATCTGGTGGTAATCAATTTTCGATGAGGACTTTACTGTCAGATTATTTCCGATGCTAAAACAGACGATAATAAAATTATCGGTATGTTTTTCTATAATTTCGCTAATAAATCTGGCAGTTTTTGGCAAGTATCTGTAGTGTACAAGGGTGTTCTAACAAGGTTTAGAAGTCTATTTTCGGAGCTAATTTTTTTGCTATTTGGTAGGGGTTGACTATTGGAAAACTTAGTTTAAGAATGTTTCGTATGAAACTAACTGTGCAGAGGTTTTTTCTTTTAGCTAACAATTGAAATGTATTAGATGATCATGGATTCTATTATTGTTCAAGAAATTTTTGAATTAAAGCAAATAAGAACTTGGGTTGTCCGTTTTGGTCTCGTTTAAAAGGATTTTAACAAAGTTGTAGACTTGATGATGAAAGGAGGTGCATAATTAGATTCTAATTTAGTGGATTAGCTTTGGCTACGTAGTTCTGTTGTGTTGGCTACGATGATTGATTGTGGTTTTCAATAATCAAGCTCATTTCTATTTTGTTCATCTTTTTTTGTTTTTCTTCAATCTTTTTATTTGTGCACTAAAACAACTATTGAATTTGATGTTCAAGGCCACTTGAAGATAGCAAAAGAATATACAGGATGAGTGACAAACGGACTTTTGCTAGTAAAGAATTTCGTAAAAATAATCACGTTGCAAGTATAGCTTCTAAACCAGCAAAGAATCCTTTCGTACAAAAATTTGGTTATCACAAGTAACAAAACCCAATAAACTTTATAACCGAAGTATTGAAATCTCGGGTCATCTCTCAAAGAATTGCAGGGAGGTGTATTTATTATATTGGTTATGAGTTTTGTGGAAAATTTGGAGTGTGGGCAATGGGCACAAAAATAATTATAAATTAAAGTAATGAAAATTAACAAGATGTTTTATGTAATTAAATTAAAAATCCTTGACCGGGGGTATGATTAATTAGAAGTTCTATCCTTGTTGGAATTTTCTCAAGTGTAGTATCAAAAAATTGTTATTTTCACTTAGTTAACCCTTACTAAATAAAGGAAAGTCAAGTGATTGAACTAACTCTTATTCGCAAATCCTAATCCTCTCCCTTGGGAAGGACTAGCGTTAGTAAATAGAGAATTAGCCAACAACTTCCAATTTAACTAATCACTTGAGCATTCCAACTCATGTGTCTCCTTTTAATCAACCCCCATGTCAAGTTGGGAGTCTACTCTATCAACATGCATACCATCTTCGTTGTTGGGAGAAGGGAGTAGAGAAGAGCCATGATAATAAAATTGAAAGCAATTAAATAAATAATAAAATTAAATGAAAAAGTACTATTTGCATTAATAATTTAAATAAACATTAAACCTGGAATTGAGAAGAAGCAATCCTAAAATTAAGAGAAATCCTAAATCCTAAATGCTAAGAGAGAGGAGAGAGCCTCTCTCTCTAAAAACTACATCTAAAACCTAAAATTGTGAATTATGAATGAATGTGTATGATGAATGAATGGATTTTCCCACTTTATAGCCTCTAATCTGTGTTTTCTGGGGCGAAAACTAGGTTAGAAACAGCCCAGAAATTGCTGGGGGCGAAATCTAACACGTGCAGGTCGCTGGTTTCGCGCAGATCCGTGCGTGCACGTCACTTATTCTCAGAAAAACTATGGCAATATATATATCATTTCGAAGCCCCAGATGTTAGCTTTTCAACGCAACAGAAACCGTCTCATTTGGACCTCTGTAGCTCAAGTTATGACCGTTTGAGTGCGAAGAGGTCAGGCTGGACAGCTTAGCAATTTCTTCAACTTCTTGTATTCCTTCCACTTTTGCATGCTTTCTTTCCATCCTCTAAGCCATTCCTTTCCTATAAATTTTAAAATCACTTAACACACATATCAAGGCATCCAATGGTGATGAAGGGAAATTAATTTTTGGTAATTTAAAGGCTTGGGAAGCATGTTTCCATTTATAGAACAAAATTAGGAAGAAAAATGTAAAACTATACAATTTATATGAATAAGTGAGTAAAGAGTTGATAGAAACCACTCAAATTAGCACAAGATAAACCATAAAATAGTGGTTTATCAATGAGTTTGGCATGTGTCGCAAAGATAATAGAGATAGAGACACAAAGATTAGTAGAGATAAAAAAAATATATTTCGTCTATGTTTTGTATAACAAAACTTAAAACTTGTTCATGTCTCATGTTTCGTAAGAGAAGACAAAGTAAAGAGATAAACATGTAAAAATTAGCAAAATTATTCTTTTCAATTAAAAATGAAATAAAAAAATCGTCCAACGCCATCTTTCTCTCTTCCAGGATCATCAACTCCATTTTCCACCCAACCATCACCATGCATGATACTACCTATCCTTCACATCCAAAGAATGGCATCAAAATAGGAGAGAAAGAAAAAGAGGAATGGGAGAAAAAGGGATGGAGGAGATAAAGGAGAAAGGGGATTGCAGACGTTAGTAAAAAAAGGAAGCAGTAAAGCAAAAGTGACAAAACATGAGAAAAAGGACACGTTGTAATTAAAAAAAAAGTGAGGATACATTAGTCCAAAAAAATTTATTAAGTTTGTGTTTCTGTCTCTTTCTCTCTTGTCTCGCTGTTACTCAAAGTACATAAATTCTACGTTCCTTTTGTCCTAGGACATACAAAAACTTTTGTCATTTTGTATTTCTTTCCTTGTAACCAAACATGATTTGTTCTTCTGTTTCTTTATCTCCAATATCTTGGAACAAAATAAAAAACACATACTAAAAGATACATAAAATTGATTTTCCAAAATGCTTTTGATGCAAGTATATATATTATGCGCGTGAAATCTGGTCCTTATATAACTTGGTACCTATTAGTTATAACTCGATGAGGCAATTAATGAGCGTTAGAGTTCTTATCGCAATTGCACCTTGGTTCCCGCACACGTCACCTCTAACAACTCAGTAATTGCACATATTTGAAAAACAATTATATCTTCATCAAGTGGTCTATATAAGGTAAACTAGAAAAAAAGGTATAAGGTATCTAACAACACAACAAAAATACTTGAAAAAATCATAATACCTTTTGCAAGTATCCCACACATCTGGTATTCTTTAAAGCTCGAATTATACCTTGTCTGTAGAGAAGACGAAGTGGCATCTTCCTTCTTGAAGAGACGAGATATATACCAAGCATCCTTTTCACATAAGAACAATGTGTGAGTGCGCGCGCGCGCTCTTTTTTTTAACTAAATAAAATAATAAAGATTTGAAATTACATGAATCTCTTAAATCGAATTTGGATACGTGAAAATCATCTTCCTATAATTATATAAATCATCCTAGGCACTTGTGTATTAGGATATCTACTAAAAGGCATTGTCCTGAGATGATTTATGAATTGGAAATCATTTCGGCAATGCAAATATATCGTCTTTGGGCAATGAGCTTCACAAAAGACACAAAAATCACGCTAGGAAAGAAAATCACGCTTCGAACTTGAAATCACAATAGACTAGGACAATTTACTCATTTACATACATCATGAAGTCCTAGGACAATTTACTCAAAGAAAGTAACACATAAAAGAGCAAGACAATTTATATGAAGAGGAGAAGCACAATACCATTTCGCAATTTATGTTTCAGTGTTGCAGAGGCCATTATTGTCACCATCGTAAAGATTGGAAAGGAGAAACCTGAGCAAGACGGAAGAGCAGAGTTAGAGGTAGCAGAGACCGGTGGCGGTGCAGTAAGGAGCAGAGCACAGTAGAGGAGTCAATTGCACCTAGGGAGAAAGATGGTTGTCAATGAGGGAGATGTTTACTACTTAAACAATATTATGCACATGGCCATATTTATCGACGAATAGGTTAGTTCTCATTTTTTTACAAGATCTACTTGATAAAATTAATCAAGATCTTCCAAATAGATCCAAATTAGAGAAGTCATGAGGATACTATCATGTCTGGGAGGTTGATTGGACTTGAAATCTTTCGACAGGTGTTGTGTCACCCTCACTATTGCTATCGTCACCAATAACGGATGGTTTTGAGCCCAATTCATTGTCTTCTATCGCGTTTGCCATTCCATCTATTTCTTTGACTTTCAAGAAGCTTGTCAATGAAGGCACACCTTGAAATACGGGTTTTTCTCTTATTACAACTGCAAGCTCCCCAAAGCTACGCACATCACCCAAGTCTTTCGCATCCTCGTTCTAAATAGGCAAATTTGCTGCAAATAGTAGGGACAACAGTGCTCCCTTCTATTCTGCCGGTTGGTGGATTCGGAGGAGATATGCTTAAGCTAGCATCTACATCTTTCATCTTGGAAAACAACTCTATAATACCAAAATCTGAGAATCTTGCTGGACTATGAAACAAAACTCACATGTCGTCATCGCTTTGGATAACATACTTTTCAAATTTTACATAACTTTGCCTTAGTGAGATTGCAATCCTAAATAGTATGTTCTGTACTATATTTGTAAATCCATAAAACTTGTTAACAGATTAACAAACATACCAATCTATTTTTTGTTAGAGAAAGTAACACCCTCACTCGTGTTATCATCAATTATTTTGCGATGATAAACTAACATAAATAGACTTTCTGGCTTTATCCTCCTTACTACACATTTGAACAAGATGAAATCGCACTACTTAATTTATAGATTTATTCAAATGTAATGTTTAAATGATCTGTGACTGCTCTGCTTTAGCTTTCTGAGCATAAATCGTCTTAACTTTTACAACTTTATATTTAGGGTTAAGTACAATTTTGGTCCCTATAATTTTGACCAAAAATCAAAACTGTCCCTAAGATTTTTTTGTGTTTAAAATCATCCCTAATGTTGAACATTATTTTAAAGTCATCATTGCTCTAACTTTTGGACAAAAGTACCCACATCTTTTCCATTCCTTCATCTTTCCAAAAAGAATAGTGCCCATCTGCATATTGCATAACACCTCCATCCAACCTTGAACTCCAGAACTAGAAATGAAAAATGTTCTTGCATATTTTGATGCTCTTGTATATTTAGAGGTAATTTCAGAGACAAACTGTACTCACTTCCCTAAACTTGATAATCCACCAATGGAAAGAAATACCATTTGGACAAATTTTTTTTCTTTCTAATTCCCAACAAAAATGTAGCAAACTTTTCACACCACAACTCAAACATAAACAAATTATAACCAACAAATCACCAAATCCATGAATGAAAAAAAAACAAAATTCATGAAAAATTGAAATGCAGGTTGCTATATATTGTTAGTGGTTACCAAGTAGAATTGATGAGATCCTTCCAGTTAAGAGTGGTCAAATTTCTTAGGCCAGAGACATGAAAGGCATAAAGGTGAGGTTTTTCATTGCGTTTTGCCATCAAATTGGTAGCAAAAGAACACCAACACACACCTTCAGTTCAATGGTTCTTTGTAAAAGTAAAATCATTTACACGGTGATGATTCAATGAGATTAAAGAAAAACAATTAGCAACAAAAAAGAAAGAAATAATAGCTTGCATACATGGGAAAAGAAAAGTGGTGCCAAGTTTCATCACCATCCACTGTTGCATTTTGGAGAAGATGTGGACTTGAGGAAGATGCGAGTATTTATGTCCAAAAATTAGAAAAGAAATGATTTTAAAAGAAATTTCAACGTTAAGAACGATTTTAAACGTCAAAAAATATTAGGAACAATCTTGATTTCGGCCAAAATTATAGAAATCAAAGTAATACTTAACCTTTATATTTAAAAAGTAAATCATCCCTAACTTTCATGCTTTAAATTATGAAACATAAATCTTCCATGCAAGCTTAGGACAATTCATGTGTAAATGGAAAGCTTTTTAGGACGATGTGGCATTTTATTGTCAATTCAAATCACATTTTGGGTGTAAATCTTCCTAGGTTATGGTGATTTACATTTAAAGATAAAGTTGAGTAACCTAAGATGATTTATATAAAAATATAAAGAGGAATTTCATGTAATCAAATTCGATTTAGGAGTTTTATGTTATATATATGAGAAAGTATATGTGAACAACGCATACAGTAAACAACGTGAACAACGAATTAAAAAAGGAAGGTTAAATTAATTTTAAATTTCAACAGATTCATAATTAATTAATTATTATCAGATTTTAAGATTTGAAAATTAAGGATTAGCACCCCTAAACACATTCACACTATGTATGGGTACTCCCAATCATATCGTAACAAAATTTTCAACGTCCGTCGCGCAGCCTACACAATGCCGCTCCGGTCCACATCCAAAATTCGCCATCAACGCCAGAGGCAAATTTGTGGCGAGGTGCCTTTCCTTCCAAGAGCGTCGCTGTCTTTTGAACCCTATGTAGCCGCAGTTGTAGTTGTTTCATGATCTTGTGCTTCCGTCTTCACTGTGGTTCACGACCCCAGGATCGCCCCAAATGTGTATTTTCATGTAGATGGGATGCTTATTTTTCATGCAGATGCGGATGGTTATTTTTCATGCAGATGAGATGGTTATTTTTCATTTGAGATGGGTTGTTTACCATTACCAGGGGTGTCGGTGGCAACTTAGGGCAGACGGTGTGATGAATCTGATTCTGCAGATCCAGCAACAATGCGAGATGAGTTCCTTCCAGGGGCCGATGGTGGCAATGCCGTCAACGGTAGGGATGCAGGAGGTGGCACTGTGGATGGTAAGGGCTTCAGAAAGAAGGGCGACATCGCAGCGAAATGATGGTGTGAACTAGATGAAGGGCGGCGGCGCTGAGGTCCGGCACAACAATAGTGGCTTCATGACGAAGACGACACGAGGCAGCACTGACGTGCTTCTCTGACAGCAACAACAACGGCGAAACAGAGAAAAAGAGTTAGCGATGCAATGGAGATGCGACGACATGACAGAGAAGATGACTCTGCGTTTGGGAGGCTGCTGTAAAAAAATGGGGAAATTATTAAAGGAAAAATATATGTACATCAGCCAAAGAAATCCGGTTTATATATTATTATCATAATTTTTTTTAAACTTAAGTTGATAGAAAAATATAGGCATACGAATAATTATTTCTCAAACACGTCTTTTCATACAAGAGTCATACTATGTCATGAAATTATTTTTTAAAAAGTTTAAATTACTTGAAAAAACATGTAAATAATTATATCTCTGACCATTATACTAATTGATGTTATCAGGAATTTATTGGTAATATGGTATAAATGTCATTTCTCGAATTAATTTTTTCGATTTCTCTTTTATAAAAGTTAGAGATCTTCCTTTAGTTAATGGTAGGCACTTAGTTAGGCTCATAAATGCTTTTTTATTAAAATATAAATTAAATAACAAATATATATGGGAATGTATCTTATGAGAATGTATTTATAGTCATTTGATTGATTTAAATGGGTTGAGATTAAAGGTGACTAATAAATGGTATAAGCAATGCATTTAATATAGTAATTGAATTTATACACTACAAGAAAGTTTTAGAATAGTGACCAATTTTAACGATCAACAAAATCGGTCACTATTAACGACTAAGACCAATCAACATTTTCTAGGACCAAAAAGAGTTGGTCGGTTGCTAAAATAGAAATTAGCAACCGATAACAAAGCCAATCTAGTCGGTCGTTAAAATTAGTAGCTATTTTTTAACTTAGCAACCGAATTAGCAACCAAAGCACAAAATACAGGCTTTTGGAGTCCGTTGATGGCTAAATCGATCGCTATTTTTAATTTAGCGACCAATTTTGTGATAGATTTAGCAATCAACTATAAAGTGCCGATTTTAAAGCAGTCGATTGCTAAATTGGTTGATATTTTATAATTTAATGACCAAATTAGCAACCGCCATCAAAATAGGTAGAGAAAATAGTTGGTCGCTAATTTAGTGGCTAAGGTAGCAGTTGCTAAATCGATTGCTAAGGGTTAATATAACAATCAATTTAGTGACCAAGTATAAAATCCTAGCGTTAGAGCAGTTGGTCGCTAAATCGGTCGCTATTGTAATTCTTAGTGACTGAATTTACGACCAACTAAAAAATAAGTTATAAATTAATTGGTTGCTAAATCGATAACTGTTTAACTACATTGAATAGGAAAAAATTAGATTTATTAATAAATTAAAAAAACATAACTTTTCAACCCTAATTTACCTTGAGTTCTTTCCTTACACACAGTGTCCCTCTCACTGCCTCAATCACTTTCCGGCAGAGTGGAGAGAGAAGTCACTTTCCGTCGAGTCCTAGTCGACGTTATTCACGTTGGTGCCATCTCACATCCTCAAGTCTTCATTGTCGTATGCCCATCACCGCATTCTTCCTCTGCTTGTTTTGCCACTGTGCAGATCATCGCATCCCTGGCCAGATCTGTCGTTGCTCGTATCGCGTTGTTCTTTTCTCAGTGCCACCTCCTGTGATAACTTCTTCTCTGGTAACAACAACAATAACAACAACAACAGTCTTCCGATTAAGCTGATTTTCTCCTTCAGTCAAGGTACTTCATCTTTGTATCTTTGATTTTTTTTCTCACTATAATTCCAAAGAATTTCTCACTATTTTTATTTTGATTTGGTTTTATCTATTAGGATACTAATTAAGTCTCTCTAATCTGCTATTGCTTATCTATTCCTTTTGTCTTTTTGTCTATTATGTGCTTTAATTTCAAATTATTAGCTTTGTCGCAGATCGTTGCATCGCCGTTCAAATCCTCCGTCTAAATCTGTCGTTGCTCATCATCCAAATTCTCTGGTGAAGCTGACAGGTATATAATTTTTTATTTTGTACTATTTGCGTTGTTCTTCACTTTTGGCGTTGTTCGTTTTCATCTAGTAGCCAAACTTGAGAAATTGAATCTCTATATTTGTGTTTTTTCGGTCATCTCTTCCTTCAATTGTTGTTGTTGTTCACTTCTACTTAATGTTCATGTTGCTAAGGTTTTTCTCCATTCATATCATTGCTTTTGTTTGCTTTCGCTTGATGTTCACTGTTCGCTAGTGTTTGTTGCTTTGCTATTCATTGTTTGTTGTTCACTATGGTTCTTCATTGTTCACGGCTTTCCTTTATCAATCAAGGAAAATAATCGTTGTTTTCTTTGAAATATGCTATCTTAATTTGATTATTCTAGTTCTTTGACCATCTTTTGTGTGTATTTTTACCATTCAACTAATAAAATACTGAGGTTTGGGATATTGAATAGAGCATAATTATGCTGTTCATGAATTAGAGAAAGAGTTGTTCATCCCAATAATCGTATATAGTTTTTGGCCTAATGATATCAGCTTTGATCTAATGCTATGCGTTATTTTCTTGCTCGACTATTTGCATGTCTTGTTTAGCTATGATCCCAAATCTGATTTCTTTCAAGCAAGGTAATTGGTGCAGAATTGCCTTAATTGTCTAATATTGAACTTATTGATATAGGTTTTGATGGAGTGATAAATTTATTGATTTGGGTTGTTGATGTTTGTACATAAAAAAAACCAGATGAATAATATGTTGCAATTTTTTAGATCTGCGGGTTAAGGCAGTTTTTAGGAAGGAAAAAGAATACGCTTGCTGAGATTTAGAGTATAAATACATTTTAGTTGCTAATTGCCAAGCCTGTCGTTATATATATATATATATATATATATATATAAAAGATTTTGAAGGTCTTTGGTTTTTTTACTCCTTTTCATGTAAATGAAATTCCTTTTTCTGTGCTTGTTTTTCGCAACATTTGAAGTTATTGACTATAAAAGCCATTAATGTATATCTTGATTATGAATCTAATCTATTTATTTGAAAAATTGATCTATCATTGATCATTTATATATTTTATTGAAATATAATTATTTATAAAAAATTAAGTTTTAATAGTGGAATAGGTGAAATTTAGTAAAAATCTATAATTAAAAAATCACTAATGGAAATCAATTTAGCAACCGATTTTAGAATATTAAATCAGGCATTAACGACTGATTTAGCGACCAATTTTGCGACCGAAAAATTGGTTGCTATTTAGCGACCGTTTTTCTTAGCCACCAGTTTAGTGATCGAAAAATTAGTCGCCATTTAGCAACCGATTTTCTTAGCAACTGATTTAGCAACCAATATCATTTGATAGTGGTTTGGTAGTTTTGGTTGAAAATCGGTTGATAATAGTTAGCAACCGACTTCGGTCGCATTTTCTAATTTAGCGACCAAGGTTATAGCGACCACCAAAATTGATCTCTAAATTGGTCGCTAAAGGATTAGTGACCGATTTTCAAGAAAAATAAGTTGCTAAATCGGTCCCTGTTCTGATAATTTCTTGTAGTGATGAGAGAGAATGCATTTAATAGCTATTGTATTTATAGCAATTCTCTTTGATTTTCTTAAAATATACCTAATAATTAAATTAAAATAATTAAAATTTACATAACTATAAAAATAAGGGTGTATCTATCTTGTACCCTAAAAGCACATGTTAAGTTTAGAAATTAAAAAAATTATTGAAAATATAAAAAATTTAAACTTTTAATCATAGTTATCAGAACCGAACCGAACTGGTAAGTTCAACCGAAAACCCGGTAAGCCAGTGGTCTGTCAGTTTGGTTTACGATGCAGACCGCTTCTGCAATTAACCCGGTCAATAGTGGTCAAATCCGTTAAAAATCAGACGGTTCAACACGAATCAGTGCGGTTCGGACTCATGACCCGTGCGTCTCCATGGTGCACCGGTAGGCATGCTGGATCACAGTAGAAGCACCTTGTGAATTAATTCACAAAAACGCAAGAACCTCGTGGGAAAGCTTCAGCGCTCTTGCCACTAATCCAGACATTCTTCTTTGATAATTATAGGCTAATAATAAAATATATAATAACAAAGTTCACATAAAAATGCTCTAAACCTACAACCATACACTAGTTCATATGTGTAAGATTAATTTTATTTATATGTAACTTTCTTTTAGATTAGACCCACTAAATTAAAGGATAATAATTTATATATAAGCTAATGAAATTTATATATAATTTATTTAAATTTAAATAATATGAAATATTAAACACTAATTTTTATTTTTCAATAAATATTGTATTATAATTTTATATATTTATTTAAGAGGTAAATACCAAATCGGTATCTAAAAGATTCTGACGCTGACAAAATGGTACCTGACTTTTGTTATTGACAAAATAATCTTTAAAATATTTTAAAATTTGACAAGTATACCCACGAATTCGCCGGAACACATCTCCAACAAGCACAATGCTTACATGGCCACTACGTTTTGGTAACATGGCAAAAGCCATCCCCCACCCTAATTATTCCTTTCCAACACACTTCTCTTTCTCCTTCTCCCTCCCCAACGCACTCCCCCCTTCCACTTCCTGAATGCACTCTCCCCCCTCCCTAACCCTAATCCTTCCCTCCCCCTCCCTAACCCTAATCCCCCATCCTCAACGCACTTCCCCCCTCCTCAAACCAAAATCCCCTTTCTGAACCCTAATCCCCTTCCTTTAACCCTTTGAATCCTAATCCCCTTTCCAACACAGTGTCTCACATTCTCAACTCACTCTCCTCCAAAATAGCAGTGAAGCTCAACCTTCTCAATTTTACAGAGCTAGTGTCATCGATACCGCATTGTCGCCATCTCGTCGTCGGGTCTTCTGCATCTGCTAGTGTCGTCTGTCTCCTTCGTGGCATTGTGTCATCCTTGCGCCTTCACCGCTGTCGTCTTCACTACTTGTATCTGCTTGCTGCTAGCCCCCAGTCGCTGCCATGCCTCCTTTATCTGGGTTCCATCTTGGCTCCACCATGTCGTGCCTCCTCTGTGTCTGGTGTTCTTCTTCTGTTCTTGCTTTGGTGGTGTCTGTATTAAATATATTTTATTTTATTTTATTTTATTTTTATTATTGTATATGAATTTAATTGTTTTTTCTGAATTTTATTGTTATTAATCTTTTTGAATGATAATTTAACCTAAAAATTTGGGACAATTCATGATTTGGACAACTCTATTGATGTTGAGGTTGTTGTTGCTATGAGTGGTGGTGTTGAGGAAGGGAGAGGTGAGTGTGCATTGAGAAAGAGGGAGTGGTGGAGATTATTCTTGCTGTTGATATTGAGACTGTTGTTACTGTGAATGGTGGAGTTGAGAGAGGGAGGGGTAATGTGCGTTGGAGAAGGAGAGTGGTGAAAGTTGTTGTTGCTGTTGATGTTAAAGTTGTTGTCACTGTCAATGGTCCATCGATTGAACAACTAACCCAATGACCCAATAACTTTATCGGGTCAATTGCCAGTTCGATTTTGATAACTATACTTTCAATGCACTTATTTTATATCCATTACATACAAATATTTAAAATTTTTAACTAATGGTAAACTTATTATTATGTGCCCTTAGCACATAAGTTAGCTATACCATATATAAAAATAACATAATTTAAAAAACGTATACGAGCGCGCAATATTTAAAAAAAAATTACATAATTAAAAATGTTTCATTTCTTCATTTTCTCAATTTCTCTATCTTGTCAAATGAGAGTAATGTTCAAATTACAAAGTATTAGAATACGTACTAATTAAATAAATTTAGCTAATTCTATAATTTTTCAATGATAACTATTTTGTTTTTTAATTTTGTTATCTCAAATGTCAATTAGTTATTATCAAGAGTGACGTTACCCTTCTTCATTTATAGGGTTATTGGTTGTATTAAATTAAAAAATTATGAAAAAGTAATAGTTTTTTAAATTTTAATTATTATCTAATTTTTTTATTGATATATATAAATCATTTGTATAATTTTAAAAATGGAACAACTTGATTCGCTATCTGTCTACCATCTTAAAATATGATATCCCTCAAATATGTGTTTGCATTGTTATGAAATTAAAGATTTTTTTTGGTGACTATAAAATTAAAGATTTTAATAACGTTGATTCACATCCTATAATAAGATAGATAATAAATTATGAAAGATATAATATAACATCAAATAGATTATAACATGCAAATGATATTTAAGTTTTGGTTTGTTTTAAAGTTAAAAAAATATTCTAAAAAATTATATTATCAAAAATATTATACTTAATTATTATAAAAAAATTGTTTATTTAGTATTATAAATGGATATATATAAATTATTTCTAATATTTTTAACACTAATTTAAGATACGTATATTTTATTATACATACTCTTGAAAATAAATTCTTAATTTTTAAAATAACATCCATACCAATAAAAAAACCTTTGAAAAAAATAATAATTAAAGTATATCATAGTAGTTTTATATCTCATTTTTTATTCTCTTGATGACATGAGATTATTAAATACCTACTTTTTTTTCAATGAGAAAAATAAAAAAATGAAATATTTTTAATTACGATGCCATTTTTTAAAGAATATTGTTTGTATACAATTTTTTAATTATGTTATATTTTTATAGTTATGTAAAATCTAATTATTTTAGTTTATTTGTTAAGTATATTTTAATGAAAATCAAAGACAATAGCTATAAATATAATGGCTATTAAATATATTCTCTCTCATAAATTTAGTAACTATATTAAATACATTGTTTATATGCTATTTTTAACTACATTTAATTTTGATCATTTAAATTAATCAAATAACTATAAATATATTTTCATATTTTCATATAAAAAATTTATTATTAGTGTTTATTTGGATGCTATTAAATTAATAAAAAAATCTTTTTAATAAAAAATATCTCTTTTCTCTTTTAATATATTTAGCAAATTTTTAATAATATAAATAAAAACACTAAAAAAATTAAAAAATATCTTTTTTGAGAAAGAATAATTATATTTTTTTAATGATTTTTTCTTAATAAAAATTATTTTTTACATAATAAACAAAAAAATATTTTTGTCTTATTGTAGTTCAAATATAATTAATAAATAAAATATTTTTTTATATAAAATATTTAAATATAAAATTATTTTTATTTTTTTTAAATTAATAATCATTCAAAAGAAAATTTTAAAATTTACCCAAACAAATCTATATAAGATGACATAAAGATCGTTGTTAGAATGTTCGGTAACTTGCGTTATTGACTTGTTTGGTAATGGTGTATGCAACCCAACATGATAACGATAACATCAATATTATGGAAAGCAAATGCCTTTGGAATTCGAGGTTACCTGATAGGCCAGGGCATAATTTCATATCTTTATAGGTCAACGTAGGTCAAGTACGTTATAGTGGTGGGGTTATATATATTTAAACACGCAATTCAATCAAAATATGCAGTTTGGCTTGATTTATTTAGTGTTATTTATGGCAATAAATTAATCAGAGTATAAATATAAATATTTTGTAGAATTAATGAGATATATATGTTCTTATTGTTAAGGAGTCTGTCCGAGATATGGTTCAGCACTAAAAAAAATGTTATTATATATGTCTTTTCTACGAATGAAATATATATCGGACTTCAAAGAATATTAAACGAAATGAATCTGACACTTAATTCAACAATAATTCAAAGAAACAAATAAAAGTGATGTAAATTAGTATTAAGTTTTTAGATATTTTCTATCTTTAATTTTGTTTTACCTTATATAAACTTACTTACAGAAAAATAATCATTTTCAAGTATCTTCAGTTGTCAAGATATTAGTGAGCTATGTGTGGGTTATAGTATAGTTATGTTTGAAGTACCAATGTCTATTTTGATTACTTCTTCGAACTATTAAGAGTGATGTGTGAGAAAGTTATCTTCTTGTTTTACTTAAATGATTATATATATTTGTTTGACTTGTTCTCCAAACTATAAATATAGTAGTTACTGAATAATATAGGATGAATCAGATTATAATGAACGATTTATAGGTATAACGGATGAGTTATTGATGAGCGGATAATTTATACGCTTTTTGACATTGTTTTTAGGTAGTTTTTAGTAAGTTCAAGCTACTTTTAGGGATGTTTTCATTAGTTTTTATGTTAAATTCACATTTCTGGACTTTACTATGAGTTTCTGTGTTTTTCTGTGATTTCAGGTAATTTCTGGCTGAAATTGAGGGACTTGAACAAAACTCTGAAAAAGGCTGACAAAAGGACTGCTGATGCTGTTGGAATCTGACCTCCTTGCACTCAAAATGAATTTTCTGGAACTACAGAACTCCAAATGGCGCGCTCTTAACAGCGTTGGAAAGTAGACATCCAGAGCTTTCCAGAAATATATAATAGTCCATACTTTATTCGGAAATTGACGACGTAACTTGGCGTTGAACGCCAAGTACATGCTGCTGTCTGGAGTTAAACACCAGAAACACGTCATGATCCGGAGTTGAACGCCCAAAATACGTTATAACTTGGAGTTCAACTCCAAGAGAAGCCTCAGCTCGTGGATAGATCAAGCTCAGCCCAAGCATACACCAAGTGGGCCCCGGAAGTGGATTTATGCATCAATTACTTACTCATGTAAACCCTAGTAGCTAATCTGGTATATATAGGACATTTAACTATTGTATTAGACGTCTTTTGACCACGTTTCATCTTTGGTCTCAGTTTTGTTTTATTCTTCATCTTAAGAGGCTATTGATCACGTTTTAGGGGGCTGGCCATTCGGCCATGCCTGAACCTTTCACTTATGTATTTTCAACGGTGGAGTTTCTGCACACCATAGATTAAGGGTGTGGAGCTCTGCTGTACCTAAAGTTTCAATACAACTACTATTACTTTCTATTCAATTTTCTTTTATTCTTATTCCAAGATATACGTTGCACAACACTTTGATGAATGTGATGATCCGTGACACTCATCATCATTCTCACCTATGAACGCGCGTGATTGACAACCACTTCCGTTCTACCTTAGGCCGAGCGCATATCTCTTAGATTCCCCAACAGAATCTTCGTGGTATAAGTTAGATAGATGGCGGCATTCATGAGGATCCGGAAAGTCTAAACCTTGTCTATGGTATTCCGAGTAGGATTCTGGGATTGAATGACTGTGACGAGCTTCAAACTCCTGAAGGCTGGGCGTGATGACAAACGCAAAAGAATCAAGGGATTCTATTCCAACCTGATTGAGAACCGACAGATGATTAGCCGTGCTGTGACAGAGCATAGGACCATTTTCACTGAGAGGATGGGATGTAGCCATTGACAACGGTGATGCCCTACATACAGCTTGCCATGGAAAGGAGTAAGAAGGATTGGATGAAAGCAATAAGAAAGTAGAGATTCGAGAGGAGCACAGCATCTCCATACGCCTATCTGAAATTCCCACTATTGATTTACATAAGTATTTCTATCCTATTTTATTTTCTGTTTATTATTAATTATTCGAAAATCCATAAACCAATTTAATCTGCCTAACTGAGATTTACAAGGTGACCATAGCTTGCTTCATACCAACAATCTCCATGGGATCGACCCTTACTCACGTAAGGTATTACTTGGATGACCCAGTGCACTTGCTGGTTAGTTGAACGGAGTTGTGACCACACATAGTTGTGAACCATGGTATTGGCATCAAGTTTTTGGCGCCGTTGCCGGGGATTGTTCGAGTATGGACAACTGACGGTTCATCTTGTTGCTCAGATTAGGTAATTTTCTTTTCAAAATCTTTTTCAAAATTTTTTCTTTTATTTTTCGTTTTTCCAAACTATATTTTCGAAAAATATTATAAAAAAATCCAAAAAAAATCATAAAATCATAAAAATCAAAAATATTTTGTGTTTCTTGTTTGAATCTTGAGTCAATTTTTAAGTTTGGTGTCAATTGCATGCTTTTAAAAAAAAATTTCTTGTGCTTTTCGAAAATTCCATGCATTCATAGTGTTCTTCATGATCTTCAAGTTGTTCTTGATAAGTCTTCTTGTTTGATCTTGATGTTTTCTTATTTTGTGTTGTTTGTTGTTTTCCATATGCATTTTTCGTTTGTTAGAGTCCATGCATTAAAGATCTCTAAGTTTGGTGTCTTGCATGTTTTCTTTGCATCAAAGATTTTTCAAAATTGTGTTCTTGATGTTCATCATGATCTTCAAATGTTCTTGGTGTTCATCTTGACATTCATAGTGTTCTTGCATGCATTATGTGTTTGATCCAAAATTTTCATATTTTGGGTCATTTTTATGTTTTTCTCTCTCATCATTAAAAATTCAAAAAAATCAAAAAATATCTTTTCCTTATTTTCCTCCAAATTTTCGAAATTTTGGGTTAACTTGGTCAAAAAATTTTTAAAAAATTAGCTGTTTCTTACAAGTCAAGTCAAATTTTCAATTTTAAAAAAATCTTATCTTTTCAAAATCTTTTTCAAAAATCATATCTTTTCCATTTTTTCCTTTTTTTTCGAAAATTTCAAAATTCTTTTTCAAAATATTTTCAAAATCTTTTTCTTATCTTTATATCAAATTTTCGAAAATTAGCTAACAATTAATGTGATTGATCCAAAAATTTGAAGTTTGTTACTTTCTTGTTAAGAAAGGTTCAATCTTTAAATTCTAGAATCTTATCTTGTAGTTTCTTGTTAGTTAAGTCATTTTAAAAAAATTAAATCTTTTTCAAAATATCTTTCTTTTAAAATTTTTATCTTATCTTTTTATCTTATCCTTTTCAAAATTTTATCTTTTTCAAAATTTGATTTCAAAATATCTTCTCTAACTTCTTATCTTCTTATCTTTTTCAAATTTGATTTTAATATCTTTTCAACTAACTATTTGACTTTTTGTTTATTTCTTATCTTTTTTAAAACCACCTAACTACTTTTTTCTCTCTAATTTTCGAAAATATCTCACCCCTTTTTCAAAAATTCTTTTTAATTAACTAATTGTTTCATGTTTTAATTTTAATTACAATTTATCTCTAATTTTCAAAAATCATTAACCCCTGTTTAAAATTATTTTTCGAATTTTCTTCCTCTTCTCTTCTTCTATTTAATTATTTAATTACTAACACTTCTCTTCACCTCCCCTATCCTTACTCTTTATACAGACTATTCATTCTTTTTCATTATTCTCCCCTTTCTTTTTCTACTAACACAAAGGAATCTCTATACTGTGACATAGAGGATTCCTCTTTCTTTTCTTGTTTTCTTCTCTTTCATACGAGCAGGAACAGGGAAAAAGGCACTCTTGTTGAAATTGATCCAGAACCTGAAAGGGCTCTGAAGAGAAAATTAAGAGAAACTAAATTACAACAATCCAGAAACAACCTTTCAGAAATTTTCGAACAGGAGAAGGAGATGGCAGCCAAAAATAATAATAATGCAAGGAGAATGCTTGGTGACTTCACAAAGCCAACGTCCAATTTTGATGGAAGAAGCATCTCCATTCCTGCCATTGGAGCCAATAATTTTGAGCTTAAGCCTCAACTAGTTACTTTAATGCAACAAAACTACAAGTTTTATGGACTTCCATCTGAAGATCCCTATCAGTTTTTAACTGAGTTCTTGCAGATCTGTGAGACTGTTAAGACGAATGGAGTTGATCCTGAAGTCTACAGACTCATGCTTTTCCCTTTTGCTGTAAGAGACAGAGCTAGAATATGGTTGGATTCACAACCTAAGGATAGCCTGGACTCCTGGGATAAGCTGGTCACTGCCTTCTTGGATAAATTCTTTCCTCCTCAAAAGCTGAGCAAGCTGAGAGTGGATGTTCAAACCTTCAAACAAAAAGATGGTGAATCCCTCTATGAAGCTTGGGAAAGATACAAGCAGCTGACCAAAAGATGTCCATCTGACATGTTTTCAGAATGGACCATATTAGATATATTCTATTATGGTCTATCTGAATTTTCGAAAATGTCATTGGACCATTCTGCAAGTGGATCTATTCACCTAAAGAAAATGCCTGAAGAGGCTCAAGAACTCATTGATATGGTTGCAAACAACCAATTCATGTACGCTTCTGAGAGGAATTCCGTGAATAATGGGATACCTCAGAAGAAAGGAGTTCTTGAAATTGATGCTCTGAATGCCATATTGGCTCAGAACAAAGTGTTGACTCAACAGGTCAATATGATCTCTCAAAATCTGAATGGATGGCAACATGCATCCAACAGTACTAGAGAGGCAGCTTCTAAAGAAGCTTATGATCCTGAGAACCCTACCATGGCAGAGGTTAATTACATGGGTGAACCTTATGGAAACACCTATAACTCATCATGGAGAAATCATCCAAATTTCTCATGGAAGGATCAACAAAAGCCTCAACAAGGCTTTAACAATGGTGGACGCAACAAGCTGAGCAATAGCAAGCCATATCCATCATCTTCTCAGCAACAGACAGAGAATTCTGAACAAAACACCTCTAATTTAGCCAATCTAGTCTCTGATCTGTCAAAGGCCACTTTCAGTTTCATGAGTGAAACAAGATCCTCCATTAGAGATCTGGAGGCACAAGTGGGCCAACTGAGTAAGAAAGTCATTGAAACTCCTCCCAGTATTCTCCCAAGCAATACAGAAGAGAATCCAAAAGGAGAGTGCAAGGCCATTGATTTAGTCAATATGGCCGAATGCACAAGGGAGGAGGAGGACGAAAATCCTAGTGAGGAAGACCTCCTGGGACGTCCCTCAAGCAAGAAGGAGTTTCCTATTAAGGATCCAAAGGAATCCGAGGCTCATATAGAGACCATAGAGATTCCATTAAATCTCCTTCTGCCATTCATGAGCTCTGAAGACTATTCTTCCTCTGAAGAGGATGAAGATATAACTGGAGAGCAAGTTGCTCAATACTTAGGAGCTATCATGAAGCTGAATGCCAAGTTGTTTGGTAATGAGACTTGGGAAAGTGAACCTCCCTTGCTCATTAATGAACTAGATACCTGGATTCAGCAAATTTTACTTCAAAAGAAATAAGATCCTGGCAAGTTTTTGATACCTTGTACCATAGGCACCATGACCTTTGAAAAAGCTCTGTGTGATCTGGGGTCAGGGATAAATCTTATGCCACTCTCTGTAATGGAGAAACTGGGGATCATTGAGGTACAACCTGCCTTGTTCTCATTACAATTGGCAGACAAGTCATTGAGACAAGCTTATGGAATAGTAGAGGACGTGTTAGTAAAGGTTGAAGGCCTTTACATCCCTACTGATTTCATAATCTTAGACACTAGGAAGGAAGAGGATGATTGCATCATCCTTGGAAGACCTTTCCTAGCCACAGCAGGAGCTATGATAGATGTCAACAGAGGTGAATTAGTCCTTCAATTGAATGGGGACTACCTTGTGTTTAAGGCACATGGCCATCCCTCTGTGACAAAAGAGAGTAAGCATGAAGAGCTTCTCTTAGTTCAGAGTCAAGAAGAGCCCACACAGTCAAACTCTAAGTTTGGTGTTGTGAGGCCACAACCAAACTCTAAGTTTGGTGTTAAGACCCCATATCCAAACTCTAAGTTTGGTGTTGGCACTATACAACATTGACCTGATCACCTTGTGGCTCCATGAGAGCCACTGTCAAGCTATTGACATTAAAGAAGCGCTTGTTGGGAGGCAACCCAATTTTATTTATCTAATTTTTATTTTATTCTATATTATTGTTATTTTGTGTTTTATTAGGTACATGATCATGAGGAGTCACAAAAAAATCAAAAAAAAATTAAAAACAGAGTCAAAAATAGCAGAAAAAAATTCGCACCCTGGAGGAAGCACAGGCTGGCGTTCAACGCCAGTAAGATGCATCTGGCCGGCGTTCAACGCCAGAACAGAGCATCATTCTGGTGCTGAACGCCAGGAATGTGCCCAGAGAAGAAAAGCTGGCGCTGAACGCCAGTAACAAGCATGAAACTGGCGTTCAACGCAGAAACATGCTTTACATGGGCGTTGAACGCCCAGAATGTGCACCACACGGCGTTTAAACGCCAGAATGGTGTGCAAAGGCAATTTACATGCCTATTTGGTGCAGGGATGGAATTCCTTGACACCTCAGGATCTGTGGACCCCACAGGATCACCTCAGGATCTGTGGATCCCACAGGATCCCCACCTACTATATTCCCACCTTACCTCCTAATCCTAGTTTTTGTGATCACTCTTCCCCATGTCACACTTCCCAACACTCTTCACCAATCACCTCAATTCCTCTTCCCAATTACCCTCTTCACCACTCACATCCATCCACTCTTCCCCATAAACCCCACCTACCTTCAAAATTCAAAAACATTTTCCCACCCATTCCCACCCTAAATGGCCGAACATACACTCCCCCCTCTCCCTATAAATACCCTTCCATTCTCCTTCATTTTCACACAACACAAACCCCTCTTCTCTCACTTAGCCGAACCTACATCTCTCCCTCTCTACCATATTCTCTACTTCTTCTTCTTCTCTTCTTTCTTCTATTGCTCGAGGGCAAGCAATATTTTAAGTTTGGTGTGGTAAAAGCATAAGCTTTTTGTTTTTCCATTACCATCAATAGCACCTAAGGCCGGAGAATCCTCTAGAAAAGGAAAAGGGAAGACAAAAGCTTCCAACTCCGAGTCATGGGAGATGGAAAGATTCATCTCCAAGAGCCATCAAGACCACTTCTATGATGTTGTGGCAAAGAAGAAGGTGATCCCTGAGGTCCCTTTCAAGCTGAAGAAAAATGAGTATCCGGAGATCCGACATGAGATCCGAAGAAGAGGTTGGGAAGTCTTAACCAACCCCATGCAACAAGTCGGAATCTTAATGGTTCAAGAGTTCTATGCCAATGCATGGATCACTAGGAACCATGATCAAAGTATGAACCCGAATCCAAAGAATTATCTCACAATGGTTCGGGGGAAATACTTAGATTTTAGTCCGGAAAATGTGAGGTTGGCATTCCAGTTGCCCATGATGCAAGAAGATGAACGCCCCTACACTAGAAGGGTCAACTTTAATCAAAGGTTGGACCAAGTCCTTATGGACATATGTGTGGAAGGAGCTCAATGGAAGAGAGACTCCAAAGGAAATCCAGTCCAACTAAGAAGACTGGACCTCAAGCCTGTAGCTAGAGGATGGTTGGAGTTCATTCAACTCCATCATTCCCACTAGCAACTGATCTGAAGTTACTGTGGATCGGGCCATCATGATTCATGGCATCATGATTGGAGAGGAAGTAGAAGTTCATGAGGTCATCTCCAATGAAATCTACAAAATAGCCGACAAGCCCTCACCCATGGCATGGCTAGCTTTTCCTCACCTTATTTGCCATCTATGTTACTCAGCTGGAGTTATCATAGAAGGATACATCTCCATTGAAGAGGATAAGCCCATCACCAAGAAGAGGATGGAGCAAGCAAGAGAGACCCTTCACGGTTCTCAAGAGATGCATGAGGAATCTCATCATCAAGAAATCCCTGAGATGCCTCAAGGGATGCACTTTCCTCCCAACAACTATTGGGAACAACTCAACACTTCCTTAGAAGATTTGAGCCACAATGTTGAACAACTAAGGGTGGAATATCATGAGCACTCCATCATTCTCCATGAAATAAGAGAAGATCAAAGAGCAATGAGGGAGGAGCAACAAAGACAAGGAAGGGACATAGAAGAGCTTAAGAACATCATTGGTCCTTCAAGAAGAAGACGCCACTAAAGATGGATTCATTCCTTGTTCTTTATTTCTTTCTGTTTTCGGTTTTTAATGTTGTGTTTATCTATGTTTTGTGTCTTTACTTCATAATCATTAGTATGTAACCATGCCTTAAAGCTATGAATAAAATCCATTAATCCTTCACCTCTCTTAAATGAAAAATATTTTAATTCAAAAGAACAAGAAGTACATGAATTTTGAATTTATCCTTGAATTTAGTTTAATTATATTGATATGATGACAATACTTTTTGTTTTCTGAATGAATGCTTGAACAGTGCATATGTCTTTTGATCTTGTTGTTCATGAATGTTAAAATTGTTGGCTCTTGAAAGAATGATGAACAAAGAGAAATGTTATTGATGATCTGAAAAATCATGAAATTGATTCTTGAAGCAAGAAAAAGCAGTGAAAAAGAAAGCTTGCGAAAAAAAAAAGTGGCGAAAAAAAATTAGAAAGAAAAAGAAAAAGCAAGCAGAAAAAGCCAATGGCCCTTAAAACCAAAAGGCAAGGGTAAAAAGGATCCAAGGCTTTGAGCATCAATGGATAGGAGGGCCCAAGGAAATAAAATCCAGGCCTAAGCGGCTAAATCAAGCTGTCCCTAACCATGTGCTTGTGTCATGAAGGTCCAAGTGAAAAGCTTGAGACTGAGTGGTTAAAGTCGTGATCCAAAGTAAAAAGAGTGTGCTTAAGAGCTCTGGATACCACTAACTGGGGACTCTAGCAAAGCTGAGTCACAATCTGAAAAGGTTCACCCAGTTATGTGTCTGTGGCATTTATGTATCCGGTGGTAATACTGGAAAACAAAGTGCTTAGGGCCACGGCCAAGACTCATAAGTAGCTGTGTTCAAGAATCAACATGCTTAACTAGGAAAGTCAATAACACTATCCAAAATTCTAAAGTTCCTAGAGAAGCCAATCATTCAGAACTTCAAAAGAAAAAGTGAGATGCCAAAACTGTTCAAAAGCAAAAAGTTACAAGTCCCGCTCATCTAATTATAATTAATATTCATTGATATTCTGGAATTTATAGTATATTCTCTTCTTTTTATCCTATTTGATTTTCAGTTGCTTGGGGACAAGCAACAATTTAAGTTTGGTGTTGTGATGAGCGGATAATTTATACGCTTTTTGGCATTGTTTTTAGGTAGTTTTTAGTAAGTTCAAGCTACTTTTAGGGATGTTTTCATTAGTTTTTATGTTAAATTCATATTTCTGGACTTTACTATGAGTTTGTGTATTTTTCTGTGATTTCAGGTAATTTCTGGCTGAAATTGAGGGACTTGAGCAAAACTCTGAAAAAGGCTGACAAAAGGACTGCTGATGCTGTTTGAATCTGACCTCCTTGCACTCAAAATGGATTTTCTGGAGCTACAGAACTCCAAATGGCACGCTCTCAACGGTGTTAGAAAGTAGACATCCAGAGCTTTCCAGCAATATATAATAGTTCATACTTTATTTGGAAATTGACGACGTAACTTGGCGTTGAACGCCAAGTACATGCTGCTGTCTGGAGTTAAACGCCAGAAACACGTCATGATCCGGAGTTGAACGCCCAAAACACGTTATAACTTGGAGTTCAACTCCAATAGGTGCCTCAGCTCGTGGATAGATCAAGCTCAGCCCAAGCATACACCAAGTGGGCCCCGGAAGTGGATTTATGCATCAATTACTTACTCATGTAAACCCTAGTAGCTAGTCTAGTGTATATAGGACATTTAACTATTGTATTAGACGTCTTTTGACCACGTTTCATCTTTGGTCTCAGTTTTGTTTTATTCTTCATCTTAAAAGGCTATTGATCACGTTTTAGGGGGCTGGCCATTCGGCCATGCCTGAACCTTTCACTTATGTATTTTCAACGGTGGAGTTTCTGCACACCATAGATTAAGGGTGTGGAGCTCTGCTGTACCTCAAGTTTCAATACAATTACTATTACTTTCTATTCCATTCTCTTTTATTCTTATTCCAAGATATACGTTGCACAACACTTTGATGAATGTGATGATCCGTGACACTCATCATCATTCTCACCTATGAACGCGCGTGATTGACAACCACTTCCGTTCTACCTTAGGCCGGGCGCATATCTCTTAGATTCCCCAACAGAATCTTCGTGGTATAAGTTAGATAGATGGCGGCATTCATGAGGATCCGGAAAGTCTAAACCTTGTCTATGGTATTCCGAGTAGGATTCTGGGATTGAATGACTGTGACGAGCTTCAAACTCCTGAAGGCTGGGCGTGATGACAAACGCAAAAGAATCAAGGGATTCTATTCCAACCTGATTGAGAATCGACAGATGATTAGCCGTGCTGTGACAGAGCATAGGACCATTTTCACTGAGAGGATGGGATGTAGCCATTGACAACGGTGATGCCTTACATACAGCTTGCCATGGAAAGGAGTAAGAAGGATTGGATGAAAGCAATAAGAAAGTAGAGATTCGAGAGGAGCACAGCATCTCCATACGCCTATCTGAAATTCCCACTATTGATTTACATAAGTATTTCTATCCTATTTTATTTTCTGTTTATTATTGATTATTCAAAAATCCATAAACCAATTTAATCTGCCTAACTGAGATTTACAAGGTGACCATAACTTGCTTCATACCAACAATCTCCGTAGGATCAACCCTTACTCACGTAAGGTATTACTTGGATGACCCAGTGCACTTGCTGGTTAGTTGAACGGAGTTGTGACCACACATAGTTGTGAACCATGGTATTGGCATCAGTTATACGCAACAATGTGAGTGGTGGTTGCTCATGAACTGTGAAAATCCTACCTTATAATCCAAGTTTAACCTGTTTATTTTTAAGAAAAGTAGGTTAAGCTTTATGAAAATTAAGTTATAATTAGGTAAGATATAAAAAAATGTGATTATGTAATAATTCGGAGGTATGAGGATTAGCTCTAAGATCAACTTGGTAATCTTGAATATAAAGTTGGATAAGCTTATCATTTGGAAAGGTGTTGCCATTGTTGACATTTTTTTCTGGCATCATTCACATTACGTCTATTCTATCGCTAAACTAATAGGTTAACCATCCTTTGGACATCAGCTTGTAGCACAACATTCATATCCAATAACTCGGCCTAAGTTGGGAGAAGAGGAGGAGGTGGAGTTTTCTCATTAACCATGGTCGAGATCTTGCCAAAAATAGAAATAACAAGTGGAAAAAAATGTGGGAAAACATTAAGGTCGGTCCTACAGTAGGCGTCAAATGTCCTTGTTCTTAAGCAGTCCGTCCGAGATATAGCTCGTCGCAGAAGGGGAGACGTTGTCCTGTCTTCTCAACGAATGAGGTATATGCCAGACTCCAAAGAACATTAGACATGATGGATACTTGTTAAAGATATTCTAACACTCAAGTCAGTAATAATTCAAAGGAGAGAGTGAGAGTGACATAAGTGAATAATAGGTTTTTAGACATCTACCTTTTATCTTTCTTTATCTTATATAGATTTTCTTATGGAGAAATGACCGTTTTTAAATATCTTCAGTTTCTAAGATATTAGTGAGCACGTGTGTGGATTATAGTGTGGTTATTTTTGAAGTATCAACTTTTATTTTGACTACTTCTCTAAACTATTAGGGATATGTGAGGAGTTATTTTTCTATTTTACTTGAATGATTATATCTATTTGTTTGACTTGTTCTCCGAGTTATAGTTACTGAATAATACGGGATGAATTACTAGGTTGTAATGGCCGATTTACAACTATAACAGTGGAGTTATGCGCAACAATATGAGTGATTATTGTTTATGAGTCATGAATAGTCTAACGTTCTTTTGACTTAATTTTCAAATTATAGCTAGTAGCCGTCAAGTTATAGTGAATATATATATATATATATTTGTGATGCTTCATTATACTTTATGGAAGATCAATATTGCACGTACGATTAAGTTGCAGGGTTTTCAATTATCGCCTAATGAGGCATTGAACGATGAATGTAAACTCAAAGAATAATTGGAAAAACGGTTATGGGTAGCTAAAAGAAGCGAGAAATATGAGTTGTGTTAGGTTAAGTAGAGAGGCTCTGCTTTTACTAGCTGAAGAACTGTATGTCTAGTCTTAATTGATAGGTTAGTGAGAATACCCCTATTCAATATGGTTGCTGGTGCGCGAAATTAGAACTCGCACAACTGAACCGGCAAGTGCACCGGGTCGTCCAAGTAATACCTCAGCTGAGTGAGGGTCGATCCCACGAGGATTGTCAAATTGAGCAAGCAATGGTTATCTTGCTGGACTTAGTCAGGAGAATAGAAGAAATAGTGGTTGTTGTAAACGCATGAAACAAAATAATAAAGAAAGCAATATCGAACTGGTGTAGAAACAATAATGAGAAATCAATTAAGGCCTCGGAGATGCTTATCCTTCTGGATTAATTCTTTTTACTGACTACTTTAACAATGAGTGATTCATTCAATGGCAAGGCTGTAAGTGATTAAAACCAAGGTAAGTGGTCATTAATCTCCTCTAATCCACACTAAACGTCAGGGTCAGTGGTCATTCGATCTAAACGAGGGTAAAGCTAACGCAATTCAATATCTGATGATCCTACTTAAATGCCACAGACAATGTCAAATCTTTCGGATTGGAGAATGAAGCTCAGGATTCTAGCCTTAGCGCCACAAAAACCTCAATTATCCATGAATAGCGAGATTTTATGTCACTTATCCCAATCAGCCCAGATACTCTGTTGGAATCTGTGATGCATTCTCAAGCTGCAACTCAATTCTATCCTGTCAGGGACTTGCAAGAACTCATGTAGAATAAAGGGTCGTACTTCCATTTCACCCCAGATTCATAAGGATGAAGAACGATAATGCATCATAGAATAGAATCAAACATATATTAAAATAGAAAAGTAATAATATTAATCCATGGGAATGAGCAGAGCTCCTATCTTTAACTTAGGAGGTTTAGTTGCTCATACTTTACAGAAAAATAGAGATATGTGTCTGATAGGTTCGAAGATCCTCTAACAATGGTGATCTTCCTTCTATTATACTAATAACTAGACCTAAAAAGATATTAATAATAATTATAAATTACAACAATGAAATAGACTAAGCTAAGGAGTGCAAAAATCTACTTCTGGGCCCACTTTGGTTGAGTGTTTCGTCCAAGCCTGGCGTTCAACTTGGGAATTGGCCGTTGAACTCCAGTGAAAGGGGTGAGTGCACTGCTTTGTGCTCCCTTGGTGGCGTTGACGCCAGTTTTGGGCATTCAACTTGGGTGTTGGTCCTTCTTGGGCGTTGAGCGCCAAAAAGGGGGTAAGTTGGGCGTTCAACGCCCATTTTAGGCAGTTCTTTCCAAAGAAAAGTATATACTATTATATATTGCTGGAAATCCCTGGAAGTTAGCTTTCCAAGGTCATTGAGAGTTTGTCAATTGGATCTCTATAGCTCAAGATATGCTCGTTGGAATGCATGGAGGTTAGGATTTGACAGCATCTGCTATCCTTTCTTTGCCTCTAAATCAGACTTTGCCAAAACTTGCCAATTTCATCCAAAAATCACCTAAAATCCTAAGAAAAACACAAAAACTCAAAGTATCATCCAAAAGGTGAAGTTTGCACTAAAACATATTAAAACTTAGTAAAACTTAATAAAATATAACTAAAAACACACTAAAAATGCTTTGAAAAAGGGTATAAGATGCTCCATCATCAAAACATCAAACTTAAACTATTACTTGTCCTCAAGCAACCAAAAACAAGATAAGACAAATGGAATAGAAAAATACAATAGATCTTAGAGTTTTCAATGAAGCTTAGTTCCAAATATTGAATGGGACTATTAGCTCTTTACTTCTGAATAGTTTTGGCATCTTACTTTCCCTTGAAGCTCAAAAATATTGACATCCCTTGGAATTAGAATCCGGATGATATTATTGATTCTCTTCTTTAGCTTTTCTTGATTCTTGAACACAGCTTCTTTTTGGTGCTTTGCACCTTTGAGCCTAGCCGTGACTCTAAGTATTTTGTTTTCAAATATTACCACCGGATACATAAACGCCACAGGCACTTAACTGGGGGAACCCTTTGGATTTGAATTTAGCTTTGCTTAAATTCCCAGACAGTAGTACCCATAGTTTTTAAGCGTACTCTTTAGCTTTGGATCACAATTTTAACTGCTCAGTCTTAAGCTTTTTACTTGACACCTTCACACCACAAGCATATAGTCAGGGATAGCAACTCAATTAAGCTTTTTAGGCCAATTTTGACCCTCCTAACCATTGATTCTCAAAGCATTGGATCCTTGCTATTTTCTTTTTCTTCTGAGCTTTTATTTTTATTTTTCTTTTTCTTTTTGCTGTTTTTTCTTGCTTCAAAAATCAATATTTTTCATTTTTCAGAGAATCAATAATACTTTTCTAAATTCACTATTCTTTCAAGAGTCAACACACTTAACTTCAATGTCAAATATGCACAGTTAATTCATACATTTAGAAAGTAAAAGCAAGGCCACCACATCTAATTAATTGAAATAGCTCATGATATACTCAAAACTTATGTATCTCACTATTCCTTTTCAATTAAATTTTTCTTTTTAAGCATGGTGAGGGATACATAGGATATCTTATAACCAGAACAAAAGAAAATAAAATAAAACTAGAAAAGAACAGATACTACTTGTGATCATGCATTAGAATAGAAAACAAAGGGTAAAATAAAGTACAATGGAAATGAACATAAGTAAAGGGGATAATGGAACTCAACAACCTTAGTGACAACGGCTGCTGCTTCCTTCGAAGAATCCAATGGAGCGTTTTAGCTCCACTATGTCTCGCCCCTGTCTCTACTGCTCCTCCCTCATGATCCTCCCTTATCTGATGGAGGATGGTAGCTTGATCTTAGTGCTTGATCCTCAGCTGATCCATAGAAGAATTCAGCTCCCCTAGAGATGTGTTTAGTTGGTCCCAATAGTCCCGGAGAGGGAAATACATCCCTTGAGGCATCTCCAGGATCTCAGGTACAGGTGGTTGTACAGGCTCATGTCATGGTCCGTGTGAAGGCTCCCAAGCAAACTCCATCCTCCTCTTGGTGATGGCCTTGTCTTCCTTAATCAGGGTGTCTCCTGCTACGCCTATTTTAGCTAAATGGCATAAGCGATAGATGAGGTAAGGGAATGCTAGCCTTGCTTGGGTGGAGGCTTTGTCAGCTACCTTGTAGATCTCTTGAGGTATTATCTCGTGCACTTCCACCTCATTTTTGAGCATAATGCAGTGAATCATTATTGCTCTCTCAATGGTAACCTCAGATCGGTTACTTGTGGGGAGGATGGAGCGTTGGATAAACTCCAACCATCCTCTAGCCACAGGCTTTAGGTCAAGTCTACCCAGTTGGTAGGGCTTGCCTTGTGCGTCCCTCCTCCGCTGAGCTCCTTCCACACAGATATCTGCAAGCACTTATCCAGCCGTTGGTCAAAGTTGACCCTTTGAGTGTAAGAGTGTGGGTCTCCTAGCATCTGAGACAATTGTAGCACCAACCTTACACTTTCTAGGCTAAAATCCAAGAGTTGTTCTATCACCATGGTGTGCCAATTTTTGGGCTTTGGGTTCACATTAGTGTCGTGATTTTTGGTGACCCAAGCATTGATAGCGTGAGGTTGTATTGCCAGTTTGGAATCACTCAAAACAAGGATCAATTCGTTAGTAGCATAGTCCAAACCAACAATGAATTCTCACAATCAAATGTTAAATTTAATACAAAATTACCGAGATCAAGAGTAATTCAACCTCGGGTCGTCTTTCCTAGGAGTTACAATTAAGTGTTCATCATTGGCTATGAGAGAGCATGGGGAATTGGGATTGCAAGAGAAGCAAGTAATGTAAATAGCAAGAAAGTAACTTAACATGCAAGAAATTAAAGTAAAAGCAATTAAAGGCAAGGGCAATTAAATGCAAGGAAAGGAGAATTAAAATGCAAGAAACCTCTTGGCAAGTAATTGAGGGCTAAGGTTACCTATCCTAGCCATTGACCACAAACACATGATGATTATGAAGAGTTAATCCTACTTAGTCAATCCTACATCGAGGATAAGTCAAATAGGCATAGTTGATTGCAATCCCTAAGTCATAAGTCAACACTAGTGGGTCACTTAGAGTCAAGAGAAACCTAATCAACTAACTACTCTAATGTATCAAACAAAAATAGACATCAATAGCTCAAGGATCACCAAAGTCATCAAATTCAAGCCAATAGTGTAGAAAAACTAAGTGGAAACTAAGCCAAACATTTTATCTAACACTTGGTGTGCATGAAAATAAAATAATATTAAATTACATTAAAAATAAAATTTAACTACCAAAAGCAAGAAAATAATAGTAACAACTAAAGAAAGCAATAAATGAACATAAAACATAAATTGCATTAATTGAAAGTAAAATTAACAAAAAGTGTTCATAACATAAAAATGGCAAGATAAAGGAAATAACAAAGAAAATGAAGAAGAACAAAGATGCAATAACAATAATTAATAAGTAAAAGTAAATGAAAATAAGAATTAAAAGTAGAAATTGCAAGAAATTAAACTAAGAAACCCTAATTCTAGAGAGAATGGGGAGCTTCTCTCTCTAGAAAATGAACTACATGATTAAAATCTAACCCTAATTGCTCCTCCCTTCACATGGAAGGAGGCCCTCTTTGATATAGCACTCAATCAGCTTCAGAAGGTCCAAAACTAGGCTTTGGAGGCCCAAAAATCACCCCCAGCGATTTGCATTAAATGAGTCACGCACTGGGACCTGTGCGTATGCACAGGTGTGTGCGTACGCACACTTGCTAATTTTCTTCTTGTGCGTATGCACAGGGAGTTGTGCATACGAACACATGGCTGAGTGGTTCTTATGCGTACGCATAGAAGGTTGTGCGTACGCACACTCCAGTGTGTGCTTCTCCTTTGATTTCTTCATGTTTTCTCCCAATTCCATGCTTTTCTTCCACTCTTATCAAGCCATTCCAACCTATTACACCTAAAATTACTCACCAAAATCATCAAGACATTGAATGGAATGAAAGTGGAATAAAAGTGATTAAATTAAGCATAAGATAGCATGTTTTCACAATTAGGCACAATTTAGGGAGAGAACACAAAAGTATGCTATTTGGATCAATAAATGTGGGTTTATGTGATGAAATCCACTCAAATCAAACCAAAATATATCGTCAAATATGGATTCATCAAGCATTGACATAGAATTCCTGTACCATGAGTGTTCCAACTTTAGAAATAGGATTGGTCAAAGTTTCCCAATCCCTTCTCCCGATTTCTTGTTGGATCTCCGGATATTCCTCTTCTTTGAGCTTAAAGGTGTCATCGAGGATCACCTTTTTATGTCTCACCACATCATAAAAGTGGTTTTGATGAACTTTTGTGAGGAATCTCCATGATTCCCAAGCTTCAGAGGTAGAAGCGAGGGTTTTTCCCTTTCTCTTCTTTGAGGATTCGCCGGTTTTTGGTGCCATAGAGAAAGAGTTGATGCAAAAAGCGGAGCTTTTCCAACATCAAACTTAAGGACTTTGCTCATCCTTGAGCAAAGAAAAACAAAGAGGAGAAGGAGAAGAAGGTTTCAGCCAAGTAGGGTTTGAAGAGGGAAGAGGGGGAGTGTGTAAGGTGTAGGGTGTAAGAGGGAGAGAATGTTGGGTAGGTGTGTGTATGAAGGGGTGATGGGGGGTATTTATAGGGTTGGGAGGGGGTAGGGTTCAGCTATGTGAGGGGAAGAATGGGTAGGAAAGGATTGAATTTGAAGTGGATGGGGTTGGTGGGAAATTGAAATGATGGGATTTATGATGGATTTTGGGAACAGGGAAAGGTGATTGTGTATGGGGAAGAGGGAAAGTAGGATGTGGTAATTAAGGTTGAGAATGTAGGAGAGAGAAGGAAAGGTGGGGTAGGTGGGGTTTTGCTGGGACCCACCAGCTTGTGACTTCAAAATCTTAGTTTTCCTGCCCCTGCTTGGGCATTCAGCGCCAGGACTGGGCATTGAATGCCCATAGGGGATCAAAATGATGGCCTTGGCTACTCCATAGGGGGCGTTGAACGTCCAAATTGCTCCTATTCTGGCGTTCAACGCCAGTGATATGTCCTTAATGGGCGTTGGACGCCCATTCTTCCTCCTTGTTTGGTGTTCAAGGCCAGTGATGCTCTCCCTGTTGGGCGTTGAACGTCCAGCTTCCTCCTTGTCTGGCGTTCAACGCCAACAAGGGGCTCTTCCCAGGATGTGTTTTATTTTTCATCTCAAACGTCTTTGTCTTTGTTCTAAGTGCTGCACATGATCACAAACATTAAAAAATAAGGGAAAACTATTGAAATCAAATAAAATGTAAGCAAATGGAGGTAAACAAAAGAAATAAAAACAACAATACTCTACTCATGGTTGGGTTGCCTCCTAACAAGCACTTCTTTACCGTTATTAGCTTGACGGACAGCTCCTTTACGGAGGTAGATAGGGGCTCAGATCTTCACCCCCTCATGGTGAACTTCTTTCCTGTGCTCTAATGAATGAGCTCCACATGCTCTAAAGACAGGATCATGTTCACTATGTGTGAAATGACTAGACTCTTAATGAAGACAACTCTCATGCTAGGTGAGAGGCCTTCAGTGGGAATCTTCTTATTCTTCCAGCCTTTAGGTACTTTCTTCTTGGTACCTTGTTCTTCAGTAGTGGATGATGGATGCCCAATACCAAACTCAGAATTGATGTCTCGGGGCTCTGTATAACTTTGTACCAAGCGAGAAGGTTGGAACATTAAGTGTTGCACAATGGTACCTCCTTTGTCAGAGGGAGATTGAGGGTTAGGGATCTTGAACAAGATGTGATCCTCCCACAACCTCAGAACTAGCTCTCCTCTTTTCACATCTATCAAGGCCTTTAGCGGTGGCTAAGAAAGGTCTTCTAAAGATGATGGAGTCATTTCTGTCCTCCCCAGTGTCTAGGATCACAAAATCTGCAGGGAGGTAAAGGTCTTCAACCTTCACAAGGACATCTTCCACCATGCCATATGCTCTTTTCAGGGACTTGTTTGCCATCTTCAATGGGATCTTGGCAGGCTGCACATCTTGAATTCCCAGCCATTTTATCACAGAGAGAAGCATAAGATTAATGCTTTAGCCAAGATCGCACAATGCCTTCTAAAAAATGATAGTCCCTATAGTACATGGAATAAGGAAGCTTCCAGGTTCAGGCAGTTTTTGAGAGAGCTTCTTTTGGACTAAGGCACTGCACTCCTTGGTTAGTACCACAGTCTCATCTCCCCTCAAAGCCTTTTTTTTAGAGATTACATTCTTCAAACATGCCATGGGGGGAGGGTTCTTCTCCAACGCCTCTGCATAAAGGGAATTAGCTTTCAACTTCCTGAGAATTGCCAAGAACTAAGCAATTTGCTCCTCCTTAGGCTCCTCTTGCACGTCCAAAGAGGGATGTTCTTTAGGCTCCTCTTTCTGCATAGGGGCATGCCTGGTGATATTCCCTGTCTCCTCATGAGCCTTATTCTCCTTCAGTTCCTCAGTAGCAAGCTCCGCCTTAGGTTCGGCCTCAGCTTCCACAGTGAGGGCCTTGCACTCTTCCTTTGGATTCACTTCCGTGTTGCTGGGAAGAGTGTTCGAGGGAATCTCTGGGATCCTCTTGCTCAGCTGAGCCACCTGTATCTCCAAGTTCCTGATGGATGACCTAGTTTCTGCCATGAAACTGTGAGTGGTCTTGGAGAGGTTAGACACTATAGTAGCCAGGTCAGAGAGGCTCTGTGTGGGAGTCTTCATATGCTGCTAAGAAGGTTAGAATGGTCTGTTGTTGAACCAGTTCTGGTTCATTCCACCCTGATTGTTACTGAAACCTTGTTGAGGCTTCTGTTGATCTCTCCACCCAAAGTTGGGGTGGTTCCTCCATCCCTGATTGAAAGTATTTGAATAGAAATTATTGTTGGAGTTTCTAGAGGAGTTTTTCATGTAGTTCACCTCCTCCATTGCGATCCAGGAGTTATCACCAGCGTCTACTTTATATGCTGTTTCTGGACAATAAGCAGCTCAATTCTTTGTTCCACTCAAGTGCTGAGAGATCATGTTGACCTGCTGGGACATGAGCTTGTTCTGAGCCAAGATGGAGTCTAAGATTTTCACTTCCAGGACTCCTCTCTTCTGAGCTGCCCCATTGTTCACAGGGTTCCTCTCAAACGTGTACATATACTGGTCGTTGGCAACCATGTCTATGAGTTCCTACGCCTCTTCAGGCGTCTTCTTTAAGTGGAGGGATCCACTTACATAGTGGTCCAATGACATCTTGGGCATCTCAGATAGGCCATCATAGAAGATTTCTAACATGGTCCAATCTGAGATCATGTCAGGAGAACATCTCCTGATCAGTTGCTTGTATCTTTTCCAAGCTTCATAGAGGGATTCACCTTCTTTTTGTCTGAAGGTCTAAACTTTCACCCTAAGCTTGCTCAGCTTCTAAGGTGGAAAGAACCTGGTCAAAAATCTATTGACCACCTTTTCCTATGTGTCTAGGCTTTCTTTACGCTAAGAATCCAGCCATAGCCTTGCTATGTCCCTTACAGCAAAAGGGAAGAGCATGAGCTTGCAAACTTCTGGATCCACTCAATTAGTCTTGACAGTGTCATAGATTTAAAAGAAATCAGAGATGAATTTGTTGGGGTCTTCCTGCAGAAGTCTATGAAACTGGTAATTCTGTTGTACTAGAGTGACTAGTTGAGGCTTCCGCTCAAAGTTACTTGCGCCAATGGCAGGAATGGAGATGTTACGCCCATAGAAGTTAGAATTGGGTGCAATATAAGATCCAAGGACCTTTCTTGCATCTCCTCCAGCTTCTAGATTAGCTGCCATTGTTGTATTTGTAGCTTCTTGCTCAAGAGCTTTTGTGAGGTTACCTCTTGCTCTACTAGCTTAGGCTTGCTGCAAACGTCTTCTTAAGAGTCTTTCAGGTTCAGGGTCAGGGTCAACAAGGGCTTCCGTATCCCTATTCCTGCTCATAAATAAAAAAAAAGAGACCAAGAAAAGTAAAAGAATGGAATCTCTTATGTTAGAGTATAGAGAGCTCCTTGTGAGATACTTAGGTAAAGAGAAAAGAAAAAAGAGGTGTCTTTGATTCAAAGGGAGTTTTTGAAAATAAAGAGAGAGAAAGAATTGAGAATTTTCAAAAAAGAAGAGAGAGAAAGAGGTAGGAGATTTGCAAAAAAAGAGGAGAGAAAAAGAAGAATTAAAGAGACACCAAACTTTTAAAATTAAAATAAAACAAACAAGTATCTAACAAGATTTTGAAAACAAAGATAAAAGATTTGATTTTGAAAATTAAAAAGAAGAAGTTTAAAAGGAATTTTTGAAATTCAAAAATTAAAAAGATTAGGCCAAAAAAGAGAGAAACAAGATAAGATAAACTAAGATTTTAAAAATTTAAGACATGAGATTTGATTTTGAAATTAAAAAGAGAAAGTCAAAGAAAGATTTTGAAATTCATTTTTAAAGAAAGAAGAACTAACCAAATACTAAATTTTTATAATTTGAGTTTAAAAAGAAAGATAATATAACAAAATTTTAAAATCAAAGAAAAAGATAAGATAAAGATTAAAGATAAAAATATAAACAAAAAATTAAATTAAATGAAAAGATATCAATAGGTCACCAAACTTAAAAATTTTGAAATTAAACAACAATAAATTCAAAAAAACTTAAAAGCAAAAACACTAAACTTAAAAATTTTGAAATCAAACAAGGAAAAATACAAAGAAAAATTCGAACACAAAGGAAGACAACAGGAACAATTTTCAAAAACTCAAGAAAAGAAACAAAAACCATAGGGACACCAAACTTAATATTTGACACAAGACTGGGACAAAAGAAAAAAAGGACTAAAGATGAAAATATTTTTGAAAAAAAAATTGTTTTTTAAAAAGGAAAATAAGAAACACAAAAAGAAAAATAGTAAAAAGTACCTGATCTAAGCAGCAAGACAACTGGTAGTTTGTCAATCACGAACAATCCTTGGCAGCGGCGCTAAAAATATGGTGCGCGATATTAGAACTCACACAACTAAACCGGCAAGTGCACTGGATCGTCCAAGTAATACCTTAGGTGAGTGAGGGTCAATCCCACAAGGATTGTTGGATTGAGCAAGCAATGGTTATCTTGCTGGACTTAGTCAGGCGAATAGAAGAAATAGTGGTTGTTGTAAACTCATGAAATAGAATAATAAAGAAAGCAATTCTGAACTTGTGTAGAAACAATAATGAGAAATCAGTTAAGGCCTCGGAGATGCTTATCCTTCTGGATTAATATTTTTTACTGAATACTTTAACAATGAGTGATTCATTCAATGGCAAGGCTATAAGTGATTAAAGCCAAGGTCAGTGGTCATTAATCTCTTATGATCCATACCAAACACCAGGGTCAATGGTCATTCGATCTGAACGATGGTGAAGCTCACACAATTCAATCTCTCAAAATGCCACAGACAAGGTCAGATCTTCCAGATCGGAGAATGAAGCTCAGGATTCTAGCCTTAGCGCCACAGAAATCTCAATTACCCATGACTACGAGATTTTATGTCACTTATCCAATTAGCCCAGATACTCTGTTGGAATCTGTGATGCATTCTCAAGCTGCAGCTCAATACTATCCTGTCAGGGACTCGCAAGAACTCATATAGAATAAGAGGTCATACTTTCGCTCCAACCCAGATTCATAAGGATGAAGAACGATAATGCATCATAGAATAGAATGAAACATATATTAAAATAGAAAAGTAATAATATTCATCCATGGGAATGAGCAGAGCTCCTATCCTTAACTTAGGAGGTTTAGTTGCTCATACTTTGCAGAAAAACAGAGATATGTGTCTGACAAGTTCGAAGATCCTCTAATAAGGGTGATCTTCCTTCTATTTATACAAATAACTAGACCTAAAAAGATATTAATAATAATTATAAATTACAACAATGAAATAGACTAAGCTAAGGAGTGCAAAAATCTACTTCTGGGCCCACTTTGGTTGAGTGTTTCGTCCAAGCCTGGCGTTCAACTTGGGAATTGGCCGTTGAACTCCAGTGAAAGGGGTGAGTGCACTGCTTTGTGCTCCCTTGGTGGCGTTGACGCCAGTTTTGGGCGTTCGACTTGGGTGTTGGTCCTTCTTGGGCGTTAAACGCCAGAGATGGGGCAAGTTGGGCGTTCAATCCTCGTTTTGGGCAGTTCTTTCCAAAGAAAAGTATAGACTATTATATATTTTTGGAAAGCTCTGAAAGTTAGCTTTCACACTCTATTGCGAGCATGTCAATTGGACCTCTGTAGCCTAAGATATATTCGTTGGAATGCACAGAAGTTAGGATTTGACAGAATCTTCTATCCTTTCTTTGCCTCTGAATCAGACTATGCCAAAACTTGCCAATTTCATCCAAAAATCACCTTAAATCCTAAGAAAAACACAAAAACTCAAAGTAGCATCCAAAAAGTAAATTTTGCACTAAAACATATTAAAACTTAATAAAATATAACTAAAAACACACTAAAAATGCTGTGAAAAAGGTATAAGATGCTTCGTCATCAGTCGCTAGGGAATGGACTTGCTTAGGAATATCATGGATCCAATTTGTCAGTGTTTTTCAGAGCACTGGAGGGCTCTAAATCAGTGTAGGTCAATCCATTGAAGTATGTAACATTATAGTCGTGGAAGATCCACCGGTAGGGGTTATACCATTGTTAGAGCAGGAGGGGTTCTTCACTGGTGCTATCATTGTGGGCATCTTGGTAAATTTATTGGAGAAAAATTCATTAGCATTAAAGGCAAATAAGGCCATGAAACATTAAAGAAATTAATGTTTTGCTTGAAGCACTTAATCAAGCAATTCAAGATAGAGTTCACATAATCTCTATTATTTCTCTAGAAAGTCTTAGAAGGCTAATTCAACACTTCATTCGTTAAGTACATTGGGAGTTTTGATGTGTTACAATTACTCAGTAAAATTATTAATAACATGGAATTGGTGCTAAGTATGTTATTGTCTTAATTGGTGATCTTTAATTTAATCAGTCTTAAAAATTGAAAAAGAAAAGAAAAGAAAAGAAAAATGGGGAGGTGCAGGGACGGATGTATTCATAAGGTAGTGGGGGCAACTGTCCCTAGTGAAATTTTAAAAAATAGAGAGTAGTTCTTAGTGAAATACCATAATTGTCCCTACTATATAATTAATTTTGCCCCCAACCCAAAGCCCCAAATCCCTAACTCTTCTTCTTCTCCCTTTCTTTCCAAATCCCAAACTGCTCCAGCCTTCACCCTCCAGCCTCCAGGCTCCAGAGTTACTGCCGCCAGCCCGCCACTCCGCGTCTCTGCCAGTGTGGCAGTGTCATTGGCTCCCTGTCGCTGACGTCGTTACCCTGTTCAGCATTTCTCCCATGGGGCTCTGTTAGTCCGTCAGTTTCTCCTTGTATCGCCGTGATTCTCTCGCGTGGCTCCGTCCTCCATCAGTTTCTCCTTGCATCACCACCGCGCCAAGTCTGGTGGTTCTCAGGTTCTGCCTTCTTTTGTATAACTGTGTTACTCTTCTGTGTCATTGCTTGTGATTTGTGTGGTTTTTCCATTGCGTTCCTCTTCTGTGTTCCTTCCTTTGGCAATTCGGCATCTTGTTCTTCCTTCTTCTTCAGCAAACATCAATCACTTCTGATTCTTCTTTTTTATTCTACGATCCTCTTCTCTGTTCAATGTTCATTCTTCAGCAGTTCAAGTGTTCAACCTTTGTCCTGCTGCCTGTTGCCGCTGGGCACTGCATCGCTACTGGGTCATTCTTCTAGAGTTCAGTAGTTCAGTCTTAGACTCTTGCCTCTTGGTACATAATTGGGAATCCAAATCAACCTATCAAAGAGTGGTAAATACCAAACAATTCTCAAGTCTACCCTGTAACCAATTATTTATAGCATATGTACATTATAAATAAATAAGCTTTTGGGGTGGGGATTCAGAATAAAGGAATAGTTTGTGTAACATGGCATTGGTCAGGTGGTATTGTGTTGGTTTTCTTGTTAAGTTGAAACAAGAAATTATGAGCAACTAACCAAGTGCATTATGTTCATTGAGATTCAAGTTATGTTGGAGTGTTATATTTTTATGTGATTGAATAATAATCAATAGTTAGCACATAGTTCATATGAACGGTACATTCATGATTCACCGAAACCGATATCTGCTTGCTTAGTTGCTTTCATGCTCAGTTAGTTAGTTGGTTTCTTCAGTTTATTGCTCATTTGCTTCATTGTTTGATAATTGATAATTTGATATAGTTGGTTTAGTAATTGTGAATTTGTGATTGAATTTGTTCTGATGATGTAATTGATAATTTAATTTCATTAATTTATTTGTTAATTATTTTTGTGTATTGAGTTATTTTGAATTAGGAATTTAGGACATTATTAGTTGGTGGCTTGCTGTTATTGCCTAATGGAAATTAATTTTATTAATTGATCAATTTTGTATTTATAATTTTTATATTGAACTTTTTAATTTGTGTAGAATTGTGAATTAATTTTATTAATTAATTTAGGTTTATAATTTTATCCTATTAGTAATGGAGAAATATTTCAAAAGAACTTCATCATTGAAGATTGGATCCCAAAACAATTCATTGACCTCTTCTAACAAGAGGAGGTTTTTAGAATGCAAAGTAAAGAGTCTCATAGTAGATCCAGGATAACGACCAAAGATTTCAAGTTTTCATCTGAATGACAAAGACAAAGTTAGATGTGCATATTTGTAAAAAGGTCCTTGTCAACTAAGGACTCATGATTTTTCGCAAACTGCTTGTGGTTCTTATTTTCGAAGATTTAATCATAATTGGTTTGATGATTATGGTAATTGGTTAGAGTATAGTATATCAAAAGTTGTTGTTTTTTTTTATCTTTTTTGTTATCTTATGAAACTTGAGATGGAAGGTGGCGATGCTTTTGTAACCAATGGCTTTTCAAATTGGAAAAAAAAAGGAGAGATTACAAACTCATGTTGGGATTCATGATATTGCTCATAATCAAGTTTGGAGAAAATGTGAAGCACTTATGAAGCCAAAACAACACATTAGTGTTGCTATTGAAAAACAATTTGAGCAAGTTAAAAAGAATTGTCATAAACTTTCTTGTGCAACATAATGAAGAGATTGATCGTGTTTTTAAAAATGCTCATGGGAATATTAAACTAAGAGCACCCTCAATTCAAAAAGACATTATAAGAGCTGCTGCAAGTGAAACGACAAAAGTTATTGTCAATGATCTTGGGGATGAATTGTTTGCTGTTTTGGTTGATGAAGCCCGCAACACTTCTATTAAGGAGCAAATGTCAGTTTGTTTAAGGTATGTGAATAAAGAAGGGAAAGTTAGGGAGCATTTTATTGGTCTTATTCATGTTTCTAATACTAATGCTTTATCTCTAAAATTAGCATTGGAGTCATTATTAGAAATATATAATTTAAGTTTATCAAGAGTACGTGGCCAAGGATATGATGGTGCAAGTAATATGCACGGAGAATTTAATGATTTGAAAACTTTGATATTGAAAGAAAATTCTTATGCTTTCTATGTACATTGCTTTACCCACTAACTTCAATTAGCTCGTGTAACGGTTGCAAAAAAATAAGTTAAAATTGTTTTGCTTTTCAATTTGTTAATCAATTAGTACAATGTTGTTGGAGGTTCGTGTAAACGAAGAGATATGCTTCGTGATAGTCAGAAGACTAAGACAATTGAAGCATTATAAAGTGGAAAAATTTCTAATGGACATGGTTTGAATCAAGAAATAGCTTTGAAAAGAGCTGGAGACACTAGATGGGATTCACACTATAGAACTATACTTAGATTAATTTCTTTGTTTTCTTCCGTGGTTAATGTTCTTGAATATGTTGAGAAAGATGGAAATAATTTAGAACAAAGAGCTGAAAGCATGTCATTTATTGAATGCCATTCAATCCTTTGAATTCATTTTCAACTTGCACTTGATGAAAAATATCTTGGGAGTTACTAATGAATTATCTCAAGCGTGACAAAGGAATGATCAAGATATTGTAAATGCTATGACATTGGTTAAAGTGTCTAAGCAACGGTTGCAAACTATAAGAGATGATGGTTGGTCTCTTTTACTTGACGAAGTCTCATTGTTTTGCGACAAACATAATATTACTGTTCTAAAAATGAATGATATATTTGTATCACAAGGAAGATCAAGACGCAAAACTCAAAAGATCTCAAATTTACATCATTTTCAAGTTGAGATATTCTATCAAGTAGTTGACAGACAACTTCAAGAACTCAACAATCGTTTTACAGAGGTGAATACCGAATTGATTTTTGTATAGCTTGTCTGAATCCAAGACACTCATTTCTTACGTTTGATAAGGATAAGTTGATCCAGTTAGCTCAATTCTATCCATTAGAATTTTTTTCTTCTCAACTTTTGGCACTTGATAGTCAACTTGAGAACTTCATATTAGATGTGCGTTCTGATTATCAATTCTCAAACTTAAATGAGATTGGTGCTCTTTCTCATAAATTGGTTGAGACTCAAAAAAAATATTATTTATCCATTAGTTTTTCTTCTTTTAAAGTTAGCTTTAGTTTTTTTTTTGTAACAATTGCATCAGTTGAAAGAATTTTTTCTACTATGAACATCATAAAGAGTCAGCTTCGCAACCGTATGGGAGATGAATTTTTAAGTGATTATTTTGTAACATATATAAAAAAGAGACATTTAATTATATTGACAATAAAAAGATTATTCAATCTTTTTAAAATATAAAATCCAGAAAAATGAAATTGTAAATTATTTATTATTTTAAATTATTATTTATTATTTTAATTTATTAATTAAATAATTTAAAAAATAATTATATTTTATAATATTATAATATAATTATAAAAATTATTATTATACTATATATATTTTGTTCTTATTGATCAAATTTTTTGGATTTGTCACTAAGGCGTAGACACAAAAGATACCAAAGGAAATACTTAGCATGTTAGGAGTCTTAGGAGTTAGGACACAAGAGACATCTCCAATGCGGACAAACTCGCCAAAGAATCAACTAGTTGTCTGTCCACCGTGCTCCGTGCATCCTTTCTGTACAGTTTTACAACCACAACCTATTCTTTAATCTCGCTCGTTCAAATTTCTTACAATATATCTCATTGGTCCTAAGCAAGGTTCCGAAAATCGGATCGGTCATCAAACGCTCTAGTCACTGGTTCACTAGTTTATTGGTCTAACCGGTTCAATCGATGGTTCAACCAGAAAAACCGTTTTAGAATAGAATAATAAATAAATTATAAATACACATCCTAAAATATAATTATAGTCTGATATAAATTTTAAAATATCTTCAAAATTTAAAACACTACATAAAATATCATCAACCAAATACATATGATCTTATCAAAATCCAAACTCAAAAGTTAAATAGTAATAAAAACATATCTAAATATTAAATCCCAACATCATGGTTTATCAATCATCAAAATCCGCAAGAACTTGTTGCAAAATCCTTCCTTTCTTTCCTTGCTTCAGCAAGACCTTGACTCACAAACGTACCCTAAAGATGAATGATACATTTCAATTCCAATAAACCATGTGTCCTTTTCTTTTAATACCAGAAGTTATTGGTATCGATTATATTTATTTAATAAATAATAAAACACTTTCTAAAAGTTAAGTCCATGCAAGAAAACCTCTTTGACACTCAAGGCTGCTCCACCTCTTGAATCGCCATCTAACTTTGTCAAGATTGCACCTGTTATTTCAATCTCAAGATTGAAAGTAGTCACCAAAGCTGTTCACAGAAAATCTCATAGTCAGGTAAAACAGTATTCCAAAACCAAAGAAAAAGATGATTAACACGTGACAGCCACAAATTTAGAATCAATTAATCAATGTGTTATTTTCATTTTATTTTATATAAAGTGTTCCGAGGGTTACCTGAAACGTGTAGCCCGGTCGTCTGGAGATGCCCGAGGTGGGGGTCAGAGACCCGAGCTTGATATGTTGGCGGTTGGTGGTTGTACCTGCAATGACACTCCGATGCTTAAGTTAGCATGGGTCCAAGCAGATATGTGTAGAATATGGAATGAATCTCATACCTGGGTGTTCCAGTGTATTTATAGTAGTTGGCTGTGATCTTCCCTGGATAAGATATTCTTATCTTATCTTATCTTTCGGGAGTTTTATCCCTATCTTTGTGGAACCGCCTTCCTTAGGCCTTTTCGGCCTTTAGGTTTTGGGCTGCGCTCCTTCTGATGGGCCTTCCTTGCCTTTAATGTCCGAGGTCCGACCTTTGGCGTGGGCCTTAGGACGAGGTCGGACCTTTCATGGATTTACCGAGTTGGGGGAGCCCGATCAGGGTATGAACAGTGCCCCTGCCCGAGTTCGTCCTTTTTGGGAGGTCGAGCTCGGGCATAGTAGTTTTTCAAATTTTCAAAAAATGGCCGTTTCTGCATTTATTGCTTTTTTACCGTTTTTCCTTGATTTTCGTTCCGGCCTTCGTGAAGGCTTTATTTATTCGCTCCCTTTCCTTTTTCTTCGTTTATTCTGTTCCTTTCTTGTTTTTCTAAGTTTTTTGCCATCTCTTTTTCGAGCGCCGCTTCTTCTTTTTCTTTGTTCTTCTTCCCTGATTCTTTCCGTGCGTTTTTCCGGGGTTTCCTCTGCGCCGTTGTTTCGTGCTTCTTGCTTCCGGAGCTTGCCGCCTTCGTTTCTCCTTTGCCTCGGAGCTCCTCGCCTTCGTTTCTACTTTCCAGGTTTGTTTTCCATGTTTTTACTTTCTTGTGATCATATGCTTCTGTTCTTTGTGTGGCTCTTTGTTTTGTCTCTTTATGCCTGGGTTGCCCCGAAGAAGAGGCGCCGCCATTGCTGTTGTTTGTATATGGGGGGGCTCTTTTTGTTCTCTGGTGTTTTTCGGTCCGGGTTGCTGCATTTTCTTCGCGGGGTTTTTGTTTTCTTGCATTGCTGAATGGGTTTTTGCTTTCTGTTGTATTCTTCTTTGTAGGTAGGAATTTATGTCTCGAAAGGTTCTTCAAGCGGTGTCGACCAAGATTCCGAGTGGTCTTGGTTGGGTAGATCCTCTTCCTTTGAGAATCCCTTCTGTGGTAGATTCTGAATATTTAGCTAGGTTCCGTAGGCACAGTAGCATATGTGAAAATAGAGAGTCTGAGAGGGATTATGAACTAGTGGCCCCGGATTCCGAGGAGAGAGTGTGCTTCCCGCCTTTAGAGAGTTCCGAGAAGCTCTTCTTTTATGCTTATGATTGTTTTTTCTCTAAGCTGGGTGTCCGACTTCCTTTTACCGACCTGGAGTCCGAGGTGTTGTGGTCTTGTAACCTTGCCCCTACGCAGCTCCATCCAAATTCTTGGGCGTTTTTGAAGTTGTTTCAACTTTTGTGTCAGTTTTTGGGGGTCCCTCCCTCTATTTCTCTTTTTTCCTATTTGTTTGTGTTGACGAAGCCGGGGTCGGGTGGAGGGAAGGTATCTTGGGTTTCTTTTAGGGCTAATCAGGGAAGGAAGTTTTGTACCCTTTATGATGAGTCTTTTCATGATTTCAAGAACTTTTACTTCAAGGTCCGGGCTACTGGAGACGTCCGACCTTTCTTTCTAGATGAGAGTGGGGAGCCTTCTTTTCCTCTTTGTTGGCAGGAGAATGTAGTGTCTGTTAAATATACCTTTGAGAGTCTAGATGAGGTTGAGCAGGCTTTTGTGGGTGTGGTGAGCAGTTTATGGGGTCGGGCACCTCACTTGGATACGAAGAAAATGTTGGGAGATCCAAGCCTTCTCCGTTCCGAGTTAGGTAGTTCCCGACCTCTTTCGAGATTCATCTTTTTCTTAGTATTTTGGCCTTGTTTGTTTTGGTGGAATTTCTGTTGTGGTAACTCCTTTTCTTTTATTTCTGCAGAGATGTCTTCTCAGGCGGATTCCATGAAGTATCTTCGTCGGACGAAGAAGTCTGTGGCCGCTCGGAATATTGAAGCTGGGGGGGCTTCTGCCCGATCTTCTCCGGAAAAGTCTACTATGGGTGTTCAGACTCGGTCGAAGACTATTCCGACTCCCCAGTTCCGAGCTATAACTCAAGATCCTCCGACCTCCGGGCCTGCTACCTCTTCTCCTCCCCCGTTCTCGGGTCCTCCTCCCAAGAAGCAGAAGACCTCTCAAGAGCCTGCGGGTTTTAATGACAAGGATTTCGATGCTCTTGGTTGGATTGAACAGCATATTCTCCCTCAGACCTTTATTTCTACTGATGATGTGTCTATGGAGCACCATTTTCAGTATATGGCGCGGAGTTGTGTTCGGATGGCTAGTCTTCATGCTGCTATTGCCCGAGAGTTCAAGAAAACTCCTCTTGGCGCGACCAGTTCCCGACTTGAGAAGGCTCAGTCCGAGCTCGAGAAGATTAGTGAGCTGAAGGCTGCTAGGATTGCTGAGTTGGAAGCATCTTTAGAGAAAGAGAAAGCTAAGGCTACCGCGGCTGTGGCGGCAGCGAATGCATCTGAGGGGATGGCGAAGGCAGCGAAGGAAAATTATACTCGGGCACTTGCCGAGCTTGTGGAGACGAAGGAGAAGTTGCAATCTGCTCAGAATGACTTTTACGAGCTAGAAGGGCATGTGGCGAAGGGTATGGATGCTATGTATGAAAATTTGAAGGCTCAGGTCCGGGTTCTTGCTCCTGACCTGGATCTGAGCTTATTTAGTATGGATAACGTTGTTGTGGAGGGAGAGATTGTTCTTGCTCCCAACGAGGATGAGGTTCCGGTGTCCGACCCCAAGGTTCCGGTGTCCGTCCCCGAGGTTCCGGTTGCGAACCCGACTTCACCTTTGGTCGGGGATGGGTCTGGTGCGGAGGTTTTGAACCGGAATGATGGTGCTGTCGATGCTGTCCCGATTTCTATGTTCCTTCCGCAGCCTTCTGTTGATGCGGCGACCGGGAAGGATCTTGATCCTCTGTAATCCCTTTATCTTTTGGGTTTTTGCCCGGCCTGTGGGCTCTTTTGTTTTTTGGATGATTTCTGTGGATGCTTTGGACACCTTTTTTGCTTTTAGCTACTTGTAGTAACTTTTTTAGCTTATTATGCGGTGTTTTTGTTCGCGTTTTGACTTGTTTGTTCCGCTTTTATGCTTTTTAGTTGTTTTGGATAACAACTTTTTAGCTAGCGTTTGATTTCGTTTTTTCGCTCGTACTTTTTTAGTTGTTTTTGTATAGCAACTTTTTAGTAAGCGTTTTCGAAATCTTTGTCTTCGCCGTTTTGACTTTTTTGTTCCGCTTTTATGCTTTTTAGTTGTTTTTGGATAACAACCTTTTAGCTAGCGCTTGATTTCATTTTTTCGCTCGTACTTTTTTAGTTGTTTTTGTATAGCAACTTTTTAGTAGGCGTTTTCGAAATCTTTGTTTTCGCCGTTTTAAGGCTTCCTTCTCGGGTCCGAGCTTTTTATCGGACCTCGGGTGGCGCGGTCGAGTACACCTTTTGTTGGTCCGACCTTGTCTTTGGTCGGCCTTTTAAGTTATTTTTGTAATCTCTTTTTATTTGGCTTTTTGAGCCTTTTTCAGAGTTACTTTTATAACTTCTCACATTAATTTGAACCTCGTCGCTTTATCTTTGCCGACCTTGTGTGGTCTCTTGGCAAATGATTTTTTGCGTTTTGTCGAGCATAAATTAATGCGCCTTGACGGGGTACTTTTTCAGGATTTGTTTTATCACGAGAAGGAACAAAAGAAAATAGAAAAATTTGATTAGTATTAAGAAAGAAAGAATATTTACAAAGTGTTTACCCTTGACTAGGTCGGGTGCTTTATCTGACCGGGTGTCTCATTAAAAAACCCCTGTAGGGAAAAAGAGTACACCTCGGGTCAGATTTTTCTAGCTGTAGTACCGTTTTAGATTACAGGCGTGCCAGGCCCTGGGCAGCTCATTGCCTTCTAGGTCGGATATCTTGTAATAGCCTGTTCCTAAGACTTCAGTTACTTTGTAGGGTCCTTTCCAATTTGCGGCTAGCTTTCCTTCTCCCGACTTTTGTGTTCCGATTTCATTTCGGATTAGAATTAGGTCGTGAGTGGAGAAGCTTCGTTTTATTACTTTCTGATTGTATCTGAGGGCCGTTCGCCGTTTTAAGGCTTCTTCTCGGATTCGGGCTCTTTCTCGGACCTCGGGTAGGAGGTCGAGTTCTTCCTTTTGTGCCTGCGGGTTACCTTCTTCGTTGTAGAAGATGACTCTGGGTGACCCTTCATCTATTTCGATAGGAATCATTGCCTCCATCCCATAGGCTAGTCGAAATGGCGATTCTCCCGTTGTAGAGTGTGGAGTTGTCCGATATGCCCATAATACCTGGGGGAGCTCCTCGGCCCATGCCCCTTTGGCCTCTTGGAGTCTTCGTTTTAACCCGGCCAGGATGACTTTATTTGCGGCCTCTGCTTGTCCGTTGGCTTGTGGGTGCTCGACTGAGGTGAATTGCTGTTTGATTTTTAGTTCGGTCACCAAGTTCTGAAAACTTGTGTCCATGAACTGTGTTCCATTGTCTGTGGTAATGGAGTAGGGGACTCCGAACCTTGTGACAATGTTTTTGTATAGGAATTTTCGGCTTTTCTGAGCCGTAATGGTGGCTAAAGGCTCAGCTTCGATCCACTTCGTGAAATAGTCGACCCCTACTATGAGGTACTTGACTTGCCCCGATCCTTGGGGGAATGGGCCGAGTAGGTCGAGTCCCCATTTTGCGAAGGGCCATGGTGCAGTGATGCTGATAAGGTCTTCGGGTGGTGCCTTGTGAAAATTGGCGTGTTTTTGGCAGGGGGGGGCATATTTTCACAAACTCCGTTGCGTCTCTTTGCAAAGTTGGCCAGTAGAACCCGGCTCGGACTACTTTCTTGGATAATGCCCGAGCTCCGAGGTGGTTCCCACACGTGCCTCCGTGGACTTCTTCGAGGACGCTCTTTGTTTCTGAGGTCGGGACGCACCTAAGGAGGGGGCTTGCGAATCCTCTTCTGTATAATACGTCGTGAATTAGTGTGTAATTCTGGGCGTCTTTCGTGAGTCTTTTGGCTTCCTTTCTTTCGGCGGGGAGAGTTCCCGACTTCAGGTAGCTGAGTATGGGGGTCATCCATCCTTGCTGCCGGTCTGATATATTTAGCGTTTCTTCCTCTCTTAGTACGGAGGGAGATTGTAAGGTTTCTTGGAGGAGACTTCTGTTGTTGCCTCCTGGTTTGGTGCTGGCAAGTTTTGAGAGGGCGTCTGCCCGGGCGTTTTGTTCCCGAGGTATGTGCTGGATCTGTATCTCTGGAAAGTGGCGTAATTGTGCCTGTGTTTGGTCCAGGTATTTTTTCATAGTTGGGTCTTTGGCCTGGTAGCTTCCATTTACTTGTGATGTGACGACCTGGGAGTCGCTGAAGATTGTGATTTTCCGGGCTCCGACCTCTTCGGCTAGCTTTAGACCTGCTAGTAGGGCTTCGTATTCGGCTTGGTTGTTTGAAGCTTGGAACTCGAATTTTAGGGATAGTTCTATCCGCGTTCCTTGGTCGCTTTCGAGTATAACCCCGGCTCTACTTCCAGTTTTGTTTGAGGACCCGTCGACATATAGGTTCCATGAGAGTGGGGTTCCAGGGGTCTCAGTGTATTCTGCGATGAAGTCGGCTAGATACTGAGACTTTATGGCAGTCCGGGTTTCATAGTGGAGGTCGAACTCGGACAGTTCCACCGCCCATTGCAGTATTCGTCCTGCCAGGTCTATTTTTTGGAGGATGTGTCTCATGGGTTGGTTTGTCCGGACTTTGATGGTGTGGGCTTGAAAGTAGGGACGGAGCCTCCGAGCTGTGAACACTAGGGCGTAGGCGAACTTTTCTATCTTCTGATAGTTTAATTCGGCCCCTTGTAGTGCCTTGCTTACAAAGTATATGGGGTGTTGTCCTTGGTCATTTTCTCGTATCAATGCTGAAGCGACTGCTCGATGTCCAACCGAGAGGTATAGTACGAGTTCTTCTCCCTTTAGAGGTCGGGTTAGGATTGGTGGCTGCCCGAGGAACTCCTTGAATTCTTGGAAGGCCTTTTCGCATTCTGGGGTCCATGAGAAGGGTTTCCCTTTCTTTAGGAGTGAGTAGAGAGGCAGTGACTTTATTGCTGATCCTGCCAAGAATCTTGACAGTGCGGCTAGCCTTCCATTCAGTTGTTGTACTTCCTTGACACACGTCGGGCTCTTCATATTGAGTATCGCTTGGCATTTGTCCGGGTTCGCTTCGATGCCCCTTTGAGTCAGCATGAAGCCTAAGAACTTTCCGGCTTCTGCGGCGAAGGTGCACTTCGTCGGGTTAAGTCTCATGTTGTGTTTTCTGAGGGTGCCGAAGACGCTGGTGAGGTCGGTCAGTAAGTTTTTGTCCTCTTGTGTCTTTACCAGCATGTCGTTGACGTACACCTCTAGCTGTAGTCCGATGTGCTCTGAGAACACTTGGTTCATTAGTCTCTGGTAGGTTGCCCCTGCGTTCTTCAGCCCGAAGGGCATTACTACGTAGCAGTAGTTTGCCCTTGGGGTTATGAACGAGGTCTTTTCTTGGTCGGGTCCGTACATCGGGATTTGATTGTATCCCGAGTATGCGTCCATGAAGGAGAGATATCTGTAGCCTGAGGCTGCGTCTACTAAGGCGTCGATGTTTGGTAGTGGATATGGGTCTTTGGGGCAGGCTTTGTTGAGATCTGTGTAATCGACGCACATCCTCCATTTTCCGTTGGGCTTTTTTACCAGGACCACGTTTGCAAGCCATAGGGGGTATTTTACTTCCCTAATGAATCCTACATCTAGTAGTGCTTGTACTTGTTCTCCTATTGCTTGCATACGCTCGGGTCCGAGCTTCCGACGTCTTTGTTGGACAGGTCGGGATCCTGGGTAAACTGATAGCTTATGGCACATCAGGTCGGGATTTATTCCTGGCATGTCGGAGGCTTTCCAGGCGAAGAGGTCGGAGTTTTCCTTTAAGAGGTTTATGAGTTCCTCTTTTAGGCCCGTTTTGAGGTTCGCTCCTATGTTTGTGATTTTTTCAGGTGTGTTCCCAATCTGGACTTGTTCGGTTTCTCCCTCTGGTTGTGGTCGAAGATCTTCTCGGGACTGAACTCGTCCGAGTTCTATCGTGTTGACCTCTTTCCCTTTCAGGCTCAGGCTTTCGTTATAGCATCGCCGCGCTAGTTTTTGGTCGCCTTTTAGAGTAGCGATTCCTTTTGCGGTAGGGAACTTCATACAGAGGTGTGGGGTCGAGACTATAGCCCCTAGCCTGTTTAGGGTTGGTCGCCCAATGAGGGCATTGTATGCCGAAGTGATGTCGACTATAATGTAGTCGATGCTTAATGTTTTAGATTGTTCGCCTTTTCCAAAGGTAGTGTGTAGCGAGATGTATCCTAAGGGATGGATCGGGGTATCCCCTAGCCCAAATAGGTCGGTAGGATAGGCCTTTAGTTCTTTTTCTTCAAGTCCGAGCTTGTCGAATGCCGATTTGAACAGGATATCTGCTGAGCTTCCCTGGTCAATCAGGGTTTGATGTAAGTTGGCATTTGCTAGGATAATGGTAACTACCATCGGATCGTCGTGCCCGGGAATTATCCCTTGAGCATCTTCTCGGGTAAATGAGATAGTAGGTAACTCGGGCAGGGAACTGTCTTCTCGGACATGATAGACTTCCTTGAGGTGTCTTTTTCGCGAGGATCTGGATGTTCCTCCGCCTGCAAAACCTCCATTTATCATGTGGACGTGTCTATCAGAAGTTCGTGGGTTTTGTTCGGCCCGACCTTCGTTATCTCCCCGCCTTCTCTTCCTGGTTTCTTCTCCTTTTTCTGCTATGTACTTGTCGAGTTTTCCTTCTCTGGCCAGCTTTTCTATGACATTTTTTAGGTCGTAGCAGTCGTTAGTAGAATGTCCGTAGAGTTTGTGATATTCACAGTATTCGGACCGATCTCTTCCCGCTCTCTTGTGTTTTAGCGGTCGGGGCGGTGGGATCTTTTCGGTGTGGCATACTTCTCTATAGACATCTACCAGGGAGACTCGGAGGGGGGTGTAGTTGTGGTACTTCCGGGGCTTGTCCGAGTTGGATTCTTCTTTCTTTTTCTGTTCCCGATCTCGATCTCGGAGTGGGTAGGTTGCTTCCTTCCTAGAAGAGTCTCTTAGCTGGGAGGTTTCCTCCATGTTGATATATTTTTCTGCCCGCTCCTGCACCTCGTATAAGGAGGTCGGGTATCGTTTGGATAGGGATTGGCTAAACGGTCCCTCTTTTAGACCGTTTGCTAGTCCCATGATGGCTGTTTCAGTGGGCAAGTGTTGTATGTCCAGGCAGGCTTTGTTGAATCGCTCCATGTATTCTCGGAGAGTTTCTTGGTTACCCTGTTTGATCCCGAGTAGACTGGGGGCATGTTTTGCCTTGTCCTTTTGAATAGAGAACTTTGTTAGGAATTTTTTGGTTAGGTCTTCGAAGCTGGTGATTGATCTTGGTGGCAGGTTGTCGAACCACTTCATGGCCGACTTGGTGAGAGTGGTGGGGAAGGCTTTGCACCGAATTGCGTCGGAGGCGTCGACTAGGTACATTCTGCTCCTGAAGTTGCTGAGGTGGTGGCTTGGATCGGTGGTGCCGTCGTAGAGATCCATGTCGGGTGGTTTGAAATTTCGCGGTACCTTCTCCTTCATGATCTCTTGCGTGAAGGGATCATGGTTGCCTTCGGGGGTGGTGCCGCGTTCTGTCCGGTCTTTCAGATTGGCCTCTATTTTCCGCAGTTTTTCTTCTAATTCTCTGCGCTTTCGAGTCTCCCTTCTCAGATCTTGTTCAGTTTCTTTCTGCTTCTTTATGTCCTCTTCAAGTTGTTTCAGCCGGTGTTGTTGTTCCCGGACTGTTTCCAGGATTTCCGAGCTCTTCCCTTTTTCGGGATTCGGTGGATCTTTGTTTGGGAGTGATGTCTTTGGGCGATTCTGTTTGTTTCCTCCTGGAGTGCGTGGTGATAGAGGGCTGTCCGGTCGTTCTCCGGTGTCAATTTCTTCCTCTTGTTCAGATGCAGCGCGATCATTGTTGTGAGGGTCGTCCGCCATGATAGAGGGATGACTTCCAGGTTCCCCGGCAACGGCGCCAATGTTCCGAGGGTTACCTGAAACGTGTAGCCCGGTCGTCTGGAGATGCCCGAGGTGGGGGTCAGAGACCCGAGCTTGATATGTTGGCGGTTGGTGGTTGTACCTGCAATGACACTCCGATGCTTAAGTTAGCATGGGTCCAAGCAGATATGTGTAGAATATGGAATGAATCTCATACCTGGGTGTTCCAGTGTATTTATAGTAGTTGGCTGTGATCTTCCCTGGATAAGATATTCTTATCTTATCTTATCTTTCGGGAGTTTTATCCCTATCTTTGTGGAACCGCCTTCCTTAGGCCTTTTCGGCCTTTAGGTTTTGGGCTGCGCTCCTTCTGATGGGCCTTCCTTGCCTTTAATGTCCGAGGTCCGACCTTTGGCGTGGGCCTTAGGACGAGGTCGGACCTTTCATGGATTTACCGAGTTGGGGGAGCCCGGTCAGGGTATGAACATAAAGTAAACCATATTTCATATTATCTGAAAATTAAAAATTCATTTCTGTACTCGTTGCTTCTTGTCCTGTCATAGCATCCACAACTAGCAAAACACCAAAACAATACAAAATTGCAAAACACCAAAATTGCAAAGCAACAAAACACCAAAATAATACAAAATTGCAAAACACTAAAATTGCAAAGCAGCAAAACACCTAAACAATACAACATCAACATTAGGTAGAATCAGAACCATACATTCTAACATAGAAGATGAAAGCTTGAATGTTGAAACAGAGAAGATGAAACAGAAGAGTCACTCACCTGGGTGCTGACGAAGCTAAGACCAGCGACGACGAAGGGAGAGGCCAGCGAAGACGAAGCGGTGGTGCTGAGGAGTAGGCGACGGCGATGGCGCTGCCAACCTGAGGACCGCGGGGACGCTGGGAGACTAGGAATGCTTCAGAAGGGGCTAGGTTTCACCGTTCACGTCTAGAGTCTGGAGTGAGACTGAGATGAAAGAACGGGGGAAGAGACCACGCGACGGTGATGGCGGTCACGACCTACAAACCCCGGTGACGGCGGTGGCGACTGGGCTGGAGTTCTCGAATGCTTCAGAAGGCTAAGGTTACTGGGTTAGTGAGAGTCTGAGACAGTGAGAGTGTGAGAGTGAGACTGCGATTTGGGAATGGGGAAGAAGGGGGTTCTGAATGGTAACAGGTTGGGCGGGCCGGGTTTCAGTTTTTTACTTTTTAAAATAAGAAAAAACGGCGCCGTTTAAGTTTTTTAGAAGAACCGGCCGGTCACCGGTTCAGTCCAACCGGCCAATTTTCAACCGATTCACCAGTTTCTTTGCGGTTTTCTCCCACCGGTTAATACAGGAGGACCGGACCGTATGCATCACCGGTTCGTAGTTAAACCGGTCGAATCGGCCGATCCGGTCCAATTTTCAGAACCTTGGTCCTAAGTCATGAAAGACTGAAATGCCACAAAAGTATAGTGGCATAGATGAAACGATATATATATAACCTGAAAACTGTTTGTCGGATGTAAATAAAATCATTCATCCAATTTTTTGTCTAACATACAGACAACTTTGTAAATTATCCACCTGATGACAGCATTGGGGAAATACATAAAATAAAATTATATTTGTAATTATTTATTTATTTATTTATAACAATATTAAAAATATTTTTAAAATTGTTCATTAAGTATGATTACAAATATGTAAGTATTTCTTTTTTTTTTTTTTTTTTGGGGAGTAAGTATTTCTCAATCCGCTCAAAAGTTAATGTACGCTTTTTATCTTAATTAAAAAAAAAAAAAAAAAAAAAAAAAAAAAAAAAAAAAGAGGACGTACTATCCGGCCCCTGCCCCCTAGATGCTTTTTTCTTTCCTTTATTTTTTGGAGGGTACTTGAATATGGTTCTCAGATACATATTGGGTTAATGGGCCTAAAACTGAAATCAAAACCGTGCTAATCAGTTTGTGATAAATGATATAACTCAGACCATACACAAAATATTACACCAAAAACTGGAAAAGAATGACAATCGGATATGAGCTATGAGCCTTATTTGACATGGTCTAGCACAAATCCTCTTTTCTTTTTATAGAGATAAGTTATCCTTTCAAGGCCCAAAATCCTTTCAAGAAGAAACAGTAATCCTATACGGCTATGTTCTTATGATTATTACGAGTTAATACTCAAATGGATTCTTTAAATTTCACTCATAAATCATTTTAGTCCTTAACAAAAATTTATAGGCTAATTTGTGGAGTTTTTTATTTAAATTAAATAAATACATAAATTATAAAAATACATAAAGATGAATTAATTATATAAATGTATAATGTTATACATTTTGATACTGAGAAATGAAGTGAAGTAAAAAATAAATATATTTCAAGAATTGAAATCTCGTGCTGTGACAGTACGACGCCGTGATATATTCTGAGTGTACCTGAAATACATGTTACAGTATCGTATCATCACAGCACTAGATCTCAGTTGCTGAGATATACTTATTTTTCACTTCACTCTTCAACATCTAAAATGTATAACGTTACACATTTATGTAATTACTTTATATTTTATATATTTTTGTAAATTATGTATTTATTTAATTTAAATAGAAAAATTTTCAATTTGAGTCATGAATAAAAAGTCATAAGCCAATTTAAATTCATTAAAATAATACATACCAAAGACATGTGCATAAATCGTATTATGACATATGGTACTGCTATTTATGTCAACATACTATGTATCATTAACAAATACTGTATCACTTCATTTTATATGGTCAATGTCAACATATCATATTAGTACAATATTAACGCAAATTATTTAAGAAGATAATGTAAGGATGTCTAAATTGAGACAATAAAATTTTAATAATCAATTTAAAAATCAAAGCAAATTTCAGAATCAATTTAAATATTAATTCTAATTTTATACTATATAATATTTTAGACAATTTAAAAACCAAAATTTTCTAAAAAAAAAAGGGATATATTTTCTTTACTAATTTTCGTAAATTCGTATTGTTATAATCTTAGTTTTTCTAAGTAAAAACTTAGTCATGTCTATCAATTTCATCTAACATTGACTTTAATTTTAATTTTTTTATTGACATGGAGGCTGACATGGAGGTTTAGTTTTATTTCTGTAAAAAATTAGACAGAAGAGAGTATGACTTGGCAGTAACTTTTCTTTTTTTTAATAGATAAATTAATATAACAGTATTGTTCAATTATTTTATTGTTCTGAAAATAATGTGAGCCATAAGGTCTGAGAAAATTACAATGCTATTCCTCCTGTGAAATTGAAGAAAATATTATTATTATACTCATTCAAACTAATTTCATTAGTCATTAGGATAGTTTTAAGGCAAATTCTATGGTAATTTTAAATCTGGTATTGGATTTGTCAAACTTATTTTTTAAAATAAATATTAAACATTTAAAAATTATTTATTTTTATATTACTTTTTAAATTTTTTTTAGCAAATTAACTACTACTTTTTAGACATTATAATAATCATCTAATTTTAAATATAATAATATTTTCATTAAACAATGGTTATTTTGAACCATGAATTTATCACTTGAAAAAAATTTACATTTAATATTTCAAAAATAATATATTGAGTATTGACTCAATATTAACCACTAAATCTCTCTCTTATTCATGTTTTAAGAAACTCGTAAGGCGAGTAGCTTTTGGTTTGACTATGAACTCGAAATAAGAAAGGTCATAAAATCTCTCATAAGTCATAAGAGTTGTTCTCTGTGGATTCAAATTTATTATCAATCTATCAGATTACTTTTTGAAAGTATTTTTAAGGATGTGTTCTTAAATTGCGAGAGAAAAGGTTTTGGAGGGGAAAGTAAATGATTTGAAAGGCTTATTATATTTTCACAATTTATTCTTTGTATAATGACATATTGGATTATTTAATATTTTTATAACATTAATAATTAAAGATAAAATAGTAAATTTAATAAAAGTCAAATGAAAACATCCCAATTTTAAAAAAAACTTTAAAATTGTTGTGATAAGCTTAGTTACGTGAATGCCCATTTATGATGAGCGGTTCAGTTTTTTCAAGAAAGTGTACATATAATAAGAATTTGGAAAAGCTACATTATGAACATCTAACACACAGCAATAAAAAGGTATTTCTCTCTCTTTTTATTATAATACTCTTCTACATTGCTAACACTTCTTTCTCTTACTATAGATATATAAATTATTCTTATTATATTGAAATTATTATATTGGCTAATATTAATACTAGATTTTTTACTCCTACTTTTATATTTAGTATTCTTTTATTTATTTTACAACAATATTTAGTATATCTTTTATTTATTTTACAACACGTTATCAGCACGAGACTCTGATCAAATTTTTAGGAAGACTCACGTAACAAATTTTCATTATGTTGAAACTCTCTCATCTTGAATTCAATGCTCTTGATATATCTGGAAACAATTATTTATCATGGATACTAGATGCTGAAATTCATCTTGATTCAATGGATCTTGGAGATACCATTAAGGCTGAAAATAATGCATCTCAGAAGGATACAGCCAAAGCCATGATTTTTCTTCGTCGTCATCTTGACGAAGGATTGAAAAATGAATATCTCACATTAAAAGATCCTGCAGATCTTTGGAAAGACATTGAAGAAAGGTACAATCATAAAAAAATGGTGATACTTCCTCAATCTCGATATGAATGGATGCACTTGCGTCTACAAGATTTTAAATCTATAAATGAATATAATTCTGCAATGTTTCGAATCACCTCACGAATAAAATTATGTGGGGAAAAGATAACTGACCATGATATGTTGGGAAAAACTTTCTCAACCTTCCATGCCTCGAATGTGCTCATGCAGCAGCAGTATCGAGAAAAAAGGTTTAAAAAATATTCTGAGTTAATTTCTTGCCTTCTTGTTGTTGAACGCAACAATGAATTACTTTTAAAAAATCATGAAGCGCGTCCAGCTGGCGCCGCCCCATTTTCTGAAGTAAATGCGGCAAATTACTATCCCAGGACAGGTAAATGGCAAGGTTTTAATAACAAGAAAAATTATAGAAGGAAAAGGAATTATATTCAAAAGAGAGGATCTTACCAGAAGTGGGATAAAGAAAGAAATGTCGGGCAGAATAAATCAACAGAGGATAAGTGTTTCCGTTGTGGTGGAAAGGGCCATTGGTCACGTACCTGTCGTACCCCAAGGCACCTAGTCGATCTTTACCAGGCATCTTAGAAAAAAGACGACAAGGAAAAAGAGTCGAATTTCGTTTCAAATGATGCTGAAAATTCCACCACTCATTATGATGTATAGGATCCTGAAGAAAATATTGGTCATTTGATTAATGATGGAATAGTTTAATATGTGAGATTGTTAAGTATTCATGTAAATAAATAATGTAAAGAACTTTTTATTAAGTTTTATTTTCTATGTATTTAAGTTTCAAATATGATGTATATAAATAATGAAATATTAATGTTTATGAATTTTGAAATCATTAAATGTGTCATGTTTTAAAAGAAAATTTTAGTATATGACATTATTTTTATGTGCAGTATTTCTTAGAAAAATAATTCAGATCAAATATTCAATTTAACTGTGCATACTACTCATTTTATTATTATTTGTCTTTGAAGAGAATGGCAAGGATATGTAATGAAGATGTATGCCTTGCGGATAGTGCAAGTTCGCACACTATTCTCAAAAGTGATATATATTTACTCATCTTGTGCCAAAAGAAGAAAGTGTTAATACTATAATTAGCGCATGCAATGTGATTGAAGGCTCCGGAAGAGCGATAATTTTGTTTCCCAGAGGAACAAAATTCATAATAAATAATGCATTGTTGTCTACCAAATCTCGAAAAAACTTGTTGAACTTTAAAGATATTCGCCGAAATGGATATCATATTGAGACTATGAATGAGGAAAATCATGAGTATTTATGTATCACAACTCATAATTTAAATAAAAAGATTATATTAGAAATATTACCCTCACTTTCATCTGGGTTGTATTATACCAAGATTAGTGCAATTGAATCACATGCCATTGTAAACCAGAAGTTTACTAGCCCAAATGAGTTCATAACTTGGCACGACCGATTGGGTCATCCGGGAACAACCATGATGAGGAGAATTATTGAAAATTTCCATGGACATTCACTAAAGAACCAGAAGACTCTTAAAACTAGTGAATTTTGTTGTGCTGCATGTTTTCAGGAAAAGTTAATATTAAGGCCATCACCAGTAAAGATTGGATTTGAGTCCCCTGAATTCCTAGAAAGAATTCAAGGTGATATATGTGGACCTATTCATCCACCATGTGGATCTTTTAGATATTTTATGATCCTAATAGACGCATCTTCGAGATGGTCACATGTATGCTTATTATCTTCTTGCAACCTGGCGTTTGCGAGATTATTGGCTCAAATTATTCGATTAAAAGCACAATTTCCAGAAAATCCAATCAAAGCAATTCGTCTTGATAATGCTGGTGAATTTACTTCCCAAGCTTTTGATGCTTATTGTATGGCTAATGGTATAAGTGTTGAACATCCAGTAGCTTATGTTTACACACAAAATGGGTTAGCAGAATCACTTATTAAACGCCTCCAATTAATTGATAAACCCTTACTTATGAGAACAAATCTCCCAACATCGGTTTGGGGGCATGCTATTTTACATGCTGCAGCACTTATTTGTTTGAGGCCAACGAGTTACCATCAGTTCTCTCATATGCAATTAGCCTTTGGCCAGCAGCCAAATGTTTCCCATTTAAGAATATTTGGGTGTGCGATATATGTTCCCATTACACCACCTAATCGTACCAAAATGGGACCCAAAGAATATTAGGGATATATGTTGGATGTGATTCTCCCTCTACAGTGAGGTATCTTAAAATACAAACTAGAGATGTATTTAAAGCCCGATTTGCAGATTGTCATTTTGATGAATCAAAGTTTTCAACATTAGGGAGAGAGCATAAGCTTCCTGAAAAGGAACTTAACTGGAATGCATCATCGTTGATGCATTTAGATCCTCAATCAGGGTAATGTGAACTAGAAGTTCAAAAGATTATACATTTGCAAAAAAATAGCAAATAAATTGCCTGATACATTTTTCGATACAAAGAGGATAACTAAATCTTATATACCAGCAAAAAATACCCCAATTCGAATTGATGTCCCAGTAGGACAAGTAGCCACTGAAGCAAATTCACGCCAGAAGCGTGGTAGGCCTGTCGGTTCCAAAGACAAAAATTCTCGAAAGAGAAAAGAGGTAAATAATATTCCTGTTGAAAAAGACATAGTAGAGACACCTGCAGTTGTCCAAAATTATGATATAGTGTTAACGCCAGAAGACGTTCAGGTACCTGAAAATTGTGAAAATGACGAGATCTCGATAAATTATGTCTTTACAGGAGAGAAATGGGACCGAAATAAGACAATTGTTAATGAAATATTTGCATATAATGTGGCATTGAATATCATGCATGAAAATAAGGATCTTGAGCCAAGATCAGTCGAAAAATGTCGACAAAGGAATGATTGGCCAAAATGGAAAGAAGCCATGAAGGCTGAATTAGACTCACTTGCAAAACGTGAAGTCTTTGGACCTGTAGTCCGTACACCTGAAGATGTAAAACTTGTTGGATACCGATGGGTATTTGTGAGAAAACGAAATGAGAAAAATGAAGTTGTGCGCTACAAAGCCCGACTTGTGGCACAAGGTTTTTCACAAAAGCCCGGTATAGATTATGAAGAAACGTATTCTCCTGTAGTGGATGCGATAACATTGCGTTATTTGGTCAGTTTATCTGCATATCATAAATTGCATATGCATTTAGTGGATGTGGTAATAGCCTATTTAAACGGTTCATTAGATCGGGATATCTATATGAAAGTCCCTGAAGGACTAAAGATATCTAAACCATCCAACGAATATTCGCAAGGGTTATACTCAGTCAAATTGCAAAGATCTTTATACGGTCTAAAGCAATCTGGACGAATGTGGTATAATCGTTTTACTGAGTATCTGCCCAAAAATGGATTCAAGAATGATAATATCTGTCCATGTGTTTTCATAAAGAAATCTGCATTTGGATTTATTATAATTGCTGTGTACGTTGATGATTTAAATATCATTGGGACTCCTGAAGAGATTCCAATAATTATAAAAACTCTAAAAGAAGAGATTGAAATGAAAGATCTTAGAAGGACTAAATTTTGTCTCGGCCTGCAGATCGAGCATATAAAAAATGAGATCTTTATTCATCAAACAACATACACAGAGAAGATCTTGAAGAGATTTTATATGAATAAGTCGCATCCATTAAGTACTTAAATGATCGTAAGATCATTGGATGTGAAAAAGGATCAATTTCGTCCTAAAGAAGAGAATGAAGATATCCTTGGTTCTGAAGTACCATATCTTAGTGCCATTGGAGCGCTAATGTATCTTGCTAATAATACGCGACCTGACATATCATTCGTGGTGAATTCACTAGCAAGGTATAGTTTCTCTCCAACCAGAAGACATTGGAGTGGAATCAAGCAAATCTTTCGATATCTTCATGGAACGGTTGATATAGGATTGTTTTATCCCTATGGATCCAAGTCAAAATTAGTTGTCTATGCAGATGCTGGATACTTGTCTGATCCACACAAAGGGAGATCTCAAACAGGATGCCTATTCACATATGGTGGTACAGCTATATCATGGAGGTCTACGAAACAGACGATTGCAGCAACATCTTCTAATCATGCTGAAATACTAGCGATACATGAAGCTAGTCGCGAGTGTTTTTGGCTCAGGAGTCTGATCCAATATATTCTGTCATCATGTGGACTGATTGATCATAAGATAGCTCCAACTATCCTTTTTGAAGATAATACAGCATGCATTGCTCAACTTAAAGGCGGATACATCAAAGGTGATAGAACAAAGCATATTTCTCCCAAATTCTTCTTCACTCATGATCTTCAAAATCAAGGGACAATTGATGTTCAACAGATCCGCTCAAGTGATAATCTGGCAGATTTATTCACAAAGTCACTCCCAAAATCCTCCTTTGAAAGATTGGTACATGAGATTGGGATGCGCCGATTTTGAGACATTAAATGATGTCGCCAAGAGGGCGAGACTGTACTCTTTTTTCCTTGGTCAGGTTTTTTTCCCATGGGGTTTTTCTTGACAAGGTTTTTAATGAGGCAGTCCCCATCACTAAAGGATATTGTACTCTTTTTCCTTCATTAAAATTTTTTTCCCCACTGGGTTTTTCTTTAGTAAGATTTTAACGAGGTAATAATCCTAAATGGTCATCAAGGAAAAGTATTGTGATAAGCTTAGTTACGTGAATGCCCATTTATGATGGGCGGTTCAATTTTTCCAAGAAAGTGTACATTTAATAAGAATTTGGAAAAGTTACATCATGAACATCTATAAATAGAGGCTTAAGTCTCTGTATGTAACACACAGCAATAAAAAGGCATTTCTCTCTCCTTTTACTATAATACTCTTCTACATTGCTAACACTTCTCTCTCTTACTATAGATATATAAATTATTCTTATTATATTGAGATTATTATATTGACTAATATTAATACTAAATTTTTTACTCCTACTTTTATATTTAGTATATTTTTTATTTATTTTACAATAATATTTAGTATATCTTTTATTTATTTTACAACAAAAATAGGGTTTTGGAGGAATTTAAAGACTAACAAAAATTCTCACCATTTATGAATAATAAAACTGTGAACATAGTTAACTCTTCAAAATATTTTTCTTCTCTCCAACCTCTTCAAAACCAAACTCAAAACACATCCTAAAGAAATGAATAATCTTCTTAGAATGAAGACAAAGTTGATGTGTCTCTTGTTGAGGGAATCTTTTTTTTTCTTTTTATATTGATGACAAAAAATTTTAACATAGAATAGAACGCCTATATATTTAAATTTCGCACTGCTAAACACATGACAGAACTTGACAAATAGCATGCTTAATGATGAAAGAATCTAAAACAATATAATCAATCAAAATACTAATTAAGTCACTTGGACCATAAAAAGATGCAATTATGTTAAGGTAATATAATTGATAAAAAAAAATAGTTTATATGATGAAAGAAGGTACCGGATTTTTCTTAGATAATATTTTATATCATTCGTATGTTATCTAATTATTGACATCATTTAAATGAATTAATACAACTCAAGGTGGTTTTTGAATTAATCAAGTTTTAATATTATTCTTAAATTTAAAATTATTTTAAATTGTCCTTTAATTTAACAACGGTCGTTTTTGAGATATTTTTTGGTGATAAAATAATGATGTAGTTGGATGAAAACCACGTTAAAAACTACGCTAGACTAATAAAATATCGTTGTTTTATTTTTGGCGCTCAAATAGAACATAAACGATGTCTTTTAGAGTATTTTAAGAGGTTTTGACTCTAACATATTAAAACCTCTCAAAATACCCTAAACATATGTCATTTATATTCTATTTAGACGCCAAAAATGAAACGACAACATTTTACCAGTCTAGCGTGGTTTTTAACTTGGCCTTCGTCTAATTACGTCATCATTTCGTCACTAAAAAGTATTTTAGGGACGACCGATATTAAGTTAAAAGATAAATTTATAGACAACATTGAGACCCAACTACAAATTGAGAGACCACTTTAAATATTATCTCTGTTTAAATAGATACATAAAGATTCAACACTACTTTTCTTTTCAACAATGTATTAACACTAAAAATAAATTATATTGTCACTTCTATTTGATAATATCATTTATTTTTTTACAAATTAATACAAACATATAATATAAAAAAAATTAATGTTATTTTCGATCTTTAACTATTTGTATAATTGTATAAAGACAAAATACTTTTTAATAATTTAAAAATCTATAATCAATTGTAATTTGTCTAAATAATGCATGTAAACGGTTACTTTACAATAAATTGGGATTGTTTAGACCGATAATATAAATCGTTTAAATAAATTATTTAAATAGTTGGGAAAAAAAAATATGTGTAGAGTGATATTATTAAAGTTGCGAGAACCGAACCGGTCAATAAACCGGTAGAATGACTGGCTCATTAGTTCGACTGGGGTTCAATCGGAATTCAACCGGTTTTATTAAATATTAAATAAAATTATTAAAAATTAAATATATAACTTCAAATATTTAAAAAAACATCATCAATCATCAATAAAATTAATTCAAAAAATTTAACAAAACACCTAAACTATCATCCATCAAAATTTAACAAAATCATTTACCATAAGTTTCATACTAATTGCCAATTGGACAAGGACAAACCACAAATATTTTAGTCCATGCCAACATTGTTTCAACTTCCAAGCAGGTACTTCATGGCCGCAAAGGTATTGACCCCCAGGATAATCCATGACAACTCCTTTGTTGGACAATGAAAATGAAGACAAATCAATATCTATTAACATATTCTTACTAAAAATCACGTTCTTGAAATACAGTTGTTTTTGTTGGATATGATCATCGATTTGAAGCACATGATTATTTTCGATGTTAATTTTGTTGAGAAAGTATATTGAGAGAGATTAATGATTCGAAGTTGGGGAAATGTGTATTTCAATGGACACATTATAGCTCTGTAAAATTGATCATCACGTAAAGAAAGAACCTTTAACTTAGGAAGAGATCCTAACCAGAAAGAAAATGAGTCATTGAAATGGTTATGTCTCACATCAAGAAACTCTAGCATTCTCCAATTGACAAGTGCTCTTGGTAATTGACCATACAACTTGTTAGAACTAAAATCAATCCAGTGAAGGACATTTTCTTTCACATAAGTTTGAGGAATATTGCCAGTCAGTTTGTTCCCTGCGAGCGACAAATATTGAAGAGATTGACTAAAGCTTCCCAAACATGATGGAATCATGCCAACTAAGTAGTTGGAAGATAAAACCAGCAACTCACCCCAACTCAGAACACAACAGAAAAAACAGCAACTCAAGAATGAAATTTTAGAAAATTATAAACGAAATTAACTCAGCAAACTCCACAGTAAAACTTAAATCAACAAACAATAACCTCAGAAAATTCAGCTAATAAGCAAATCAATTTGAAACAAATAAGTATTATCAGAAATCATTGCTAAACCCTAAACCAGTAAGCAGACGCTGAGGAGATGGTTGTGAAGTGCGAAACTACGAAGAAATTATTACTTACCGGCGGCGAGGTGGAAGGCGAGCAACGACATCGACAGAGGACGCAACACCGGCGAACAGAGAGAAGGCGAGCTCGGCGATGACAACGACGCGGTGGCTGCGGGATGCTGTGGCGGCGGGATGCGGTGGCTGCGCAATTAGGGGCTGCGGTGGCTTCTATGATTCTCAGAGAAGAGAGGAAAGGAGATGAGTTTGTGGCCCTGTGAAGAAGAAGAACAAATGGGGGCTGTAACGGCGACGATAGAGGACGCAACACCGGCGAACAAAGAGAAGGCGAGCTCGGCGATGACAACGACACGGTGGCTGCAGGATGCTGTGGCGGCGGGATGGGGTGGCTGCGCGATTGGGGGCTGCGGTGGCTTCTATGGTTCTTAGAGAAGAGAAGAGAGGAGATGAGTTTGTGGCTCTGGAAAGAAGAAGAACAATGGGGGCTGCGTTTGATTTAGGGTTCACTACTTCAGTTTTACCGTTTTGCGTTTTTCTTTTTTTTTTAATTTAAGGGACAAAATGCTGCGTTTAGGAGGGTTTATTTTCGAACCGAAAACCCACCAAAAAATCAGACAGTTCTGTCGATTCACCGATTAACCACCGGTTCGACCGGTTCTATAACCAATTTTTTACTGAACAGTTTTTAGGCTTAACCAGACTTATTTGGTAACCGATTTCCGATTAATCTGATTGAACCGGCCGGTCCGGTTCAATTTTTAGAACCATGGATATTATACTCAAAACGAAGATCCACTCAGGGAATCTTGACTCTATGAGACATACAGTTAACAGACAAAACAAAAACAAAATCAAAATCAAAATCAGTATACGTGAGAAAGAAGAAAAGAAGTAATAATAGTGGTATATCATGCCTAACTAGTATATTAGCATTTAGCATGTAGTTCCAAAAGCAATTGCTAGTTGAAAAAGAGAAACACGGAATCGTCTTAATTAATCAGAGTAATTTTTCACATATATCATCAAACTCTCTTGTAATATAATTAAGTCATACTCGTCTAAGTCATCTCATTCAAAATATATTTACTACTCTTTATTTCTTAGGTTTTACTATCTTCTTTTATCTGTGTTAAAATATCAGATCAGATGATAAAATCTGTTTAACCAAGAAATTTTAATTCAATGATTGCATCTTATTGTAGTGAAGGGAGTTTGTGTATATCTTGATTATTGAATGAAAATGAAGAACCGAAAAGAGCAATAATAGAGAGAGAGTGGGAAATAAGAGTTTGTTACGTGTGGTGTACTGGAAATTTTTTTCTAACGTTATGGTTCCAAGTGTAAGAAGGGGATTATGTTAATTAGTCTTGTGGGGTCTTATTGCAATTAGTTTTGTATCAGACTTTAGGCTAAATCTAATTATTCACCCTAATCTCTTTTCTACTAATTTCTCGTCCCCCCACGGCCCACACAATTCATATTCAATTCGCAGATTATTCATAAACTATAATTAATAAATTAATAATGATAGTAGATTACTGATAATTAATGGGTTGGTTGGCGCTCTCTCACCAGCTGATTTGAATAGAACAGAAAACCTTGGAAAGAAAGGGTCAAATAGAGAAATGCAAATTTGAATATTCATTGAAGATGCTTAAATTTAGGAAGGAGTTGACGGCAACGACATGCTTGCTGGTACCTACAGCCAGCTAACGAGGTGAATGTGCCCTTAAGAATTTATTTGATAGCGTTTGGTGGAGAGATATAGACAGAAAAACTAAGATTGAGAGATAGAGACTAAAAAATAAAGATTAAAATAAATCTTAATATTCTATTTAGTATAAAGTGAGAAACAAAAATTAAAACAATTTTATTCTAATTTAATTTGTACAAAAGATAAAATTAGAATTAATGAATTGAAATAAAGGTATTTTAGGTATAAAATATTATTAAAATTTCAGTCTTCATTTCTAAAAATTTTAGTCTCATGTGTCATCATTTTTTGAAAGTACTGAAATACTGAAATTTTAGTACCAATCTCTAAACCAACAAACATGATATTGAGTCTCAATCTCCCAATCTTTATCTCAATACTTCAAAATAAATATTATCTTTTAGTTTAAGGGACAATTATTATTATTATTATTATTATTATTTTAAGTGTTTCTTATTTTTCCATTGGTTGTGTTCTTATTTTCTTTATTACAAGACAAGTTACTAACAAAATAAAAACACAAACCATAGTGACAAACACACTCTAATGTGTCACAAAAAAACAAAAATCACACCCTAATGTAAGTAATGTTACCATTTCTTGCTATCTATCTCGACCCTTCCGCCGGTTTTTCTGGTTTGTGGGCCACTTTTGGTTAATTAGTTACGTCTTAATTAGTTAACACTATTATTTCAGGTTCCTTTGAATTTGATGCTTCGGGGCCTAACCTGCATTCCCCTAACCCTACTCAACGGTCAACAAAAAAAAAAAAAAAGAATCTAGGGGACAACAATTTTGTTAAAATTTGACCAATATTTAACTATCAAAAGTAAAATAAAAAATCTTATATTATTAGATGTAATCTCCTACCATAAAATACATTTATGATGACTAATTGATGGCTATATATTACAATTTCTGCTGTCCCTAACACTCTTCAAAAAAAAAAAAGAAAACACCCTACTCTAAACAAATAATATTATTACTTTTAAATTTTGGCATTTTATTCTATTCAAAACTAACTGTACAAAACACCCTGTACAACAAGAATAACAATATAATAACTTAAATAAAACTGGATTTAAGTTTTACGTGGCTTTCTTCCATTCATTTTGATAATCAGAAATAGATAAATCATAATGCAAAAAAAGCTAATTAATTTAACTTGGGGTTTCAGCAACGCCATGGATCATTCAACAAATACACAAATTAATAATGTTAAATGATTTTAAATAAAAAGTAATAAGAATTTATCAAAGAAGTTTTTAAGAAAACCAATTATCTACGAAAGTAACCCCCAATAAAATCCATTCCATAGCAACCCGATAATTAGACTCTTCTTTGTAGCCTTGTAGGGAACACTACCTCACTAGTCAAACATTCAAATACAAAGATGGTTTAACAAATTGTTTCACTCCCATCTTCACAACACTATAGTGGTGCAGACGAAATCAACAACTATTCCGTATTTAACTTTGCACAATATTACTTACAATTTATGTACATCCTCACGTGATAGGAAGCAAACTGCCCAATCTTTCCAAAAAAAATCAGGCAGGCAGGCAGGAGGGCATTAAGACGAAAGTGAAAAAACAAATAAAAAAGGTGAAGGAAAATGGCCAAAACTTGAAAGAAACTCTATCTTATGGTATATCGGTTATTATCCTAACTAATTATGTATTAATTACGCAACGACCTCTTGCTGTTGACATTCCCCACCGTGACCAGCGGTGAGGTTACCGTTACACGTGGCGTCACCTTGCCAAGTCCAAACAATGTCCTTCAATGCGGGCCTAACGTCCTCCTCGCAGAACTTAACGTACTCCAAGGTGTCGCCGGCGGATTTCGAGAGCTCCACGATGGCAACCTCCGGCGCCACCTCGAACACCTCCGCCGTCACTGCCAGCCTCCCCTTCCTCCCCTCCGATGGCCCCTGCAGCTTTATCCTGAAGTTCTTCACCTCCGCCACCCTGAACCTCATCCCCTTCGCCGCTGCAAGGATCTTCGCCACGATCGCCGGCGCCGAACACCGCGAAGTGAACATCGATCCGCTCCTCCTCTTGCTCTCAAACAGTCCAGACAAATCAAATCCGGACGACATCGACGAGATAAACTCGAACGCGTTGAAGAATTTCGGCGACGAAACCTTGTCATTCGTTCTCAAATCTTCCAAAATTTCCTCAACCTTCTTCTCCTTTTCTTCCAATTCCAACGCGGAAGGTACCGGAAAACCTTTCCGGAACCATGGCGATCGCATGATCGCTGGAATGGTGGTTCTCCTCTCCGGATCCGCCACCATGATCTTCGAAATTAGCCTTCGCGCTTCCGGTGAAAACCACGGTGGAAACTGAAACTCCGCTCTGAGAACCTTATTGTACATGGTCATGAGATTCTCATCGCGGAAGGGAAGGAACCCTGCGAGCAGCACGTAGAGGATGACGCCGCAGGACCACGTGTCAGCCTTGGATCCGTCGTAGCCTCTCTTACGGAGCACCTCCGGTGCCACGTAAGCAGGAGTTCCGCATTGCGTGTGGAGAAGGCCGTCATAGCGCAACTGCTCCGGCAAGGCGGAAAGTCCGAAATCGGATATCTTAAGATTCTCGTCGTCGTCGAGGAGGAGATTCTCTGGCTTGAGGTCGCGGTGAGAAACGCCTCTGCTGTGGCAGAAATCAATGGCGCTGATCAATTGCTGGAAGTACTTTCTGGCGACATCTTCTTTGAGCTTTCCTTTGGAGATCTTAGCGAAGAGTTCACCGCCGCGAACGTACTCCATGACGAAGAAGATCTTGGTCTTGGTGGCCATGACCTCCTTCAACTCCACGATATTCGGGTGCTTGACGAGGCCCATCACCGAAATCTCGCGCTTGATCTGTTCCATCATGCCTTCTCTCTTCACCTGCTCCTTGTTGATCACCTTAATCGCCACACTTTCACCCGTGGCTATTTGCTTCCCGTAGTACACCTTGGCAAACGTGCCTTTCCCGAGAAGCCTCCCCATTTCATACTTGCCAAACACCGTGTGGCACTGGCACTCCTCCATTCAATTAGCGGTTAACACACCAACTAACTAACCTTTTTTGTTGGAGTTAGTTACAACTTCCGAGATGGTAGTACTAGTGTATGCTGTGTATGGACATGATGTCTTTGTTTTTAGGGGGAAAGGGTAATTGGATTGGGTTTAGGGAAGACTGGCGGAGGGAAGGGAGTGTGTTGTTTTGTTTCCTTAGATGAGAAAGGTGTTAAAAAAGAATTGTTTGGGTTTGGGGGGTGTAGATATAGGAGAGTGATGGGTGTGGCTGAGCTAGTGAGAAGAAAGAGCGGGAGGTTACAGGTTATGGGAATGGGTTGTCTCCTTACTATTGGAGCAGCTGGTATCTGAATTCCTTGTGCTTCAAAGCCCACCGAATGCAAACAATAATGGACAACAATTTTTCTTAATTTTTTCTTTAAAAGTTAAAATCTCAACTATTATTTTGTTTATAAAAGTTTTTAACATTAAAGAAATGAATTTGCCTATTATTATTGTATGCAAATATCAGCAAATCTGTGAAGGCCACTTGGCAAGTGGACACGTTCTACTTAGTGAGGGGTCTTGAGCATCAGTTTCATGCTTTAGGCATAAAACAAAAAGACATGACAGGTTTTGAGTTTTGACATATTGAAAGAATTTAAAACTTTGATTGTTTTTAAAATATTATTAAAAATTTAATTTTGATGTATAGTTATTATAAAATAAGTTTATATTTATATTTAGTTATATAATTTTATATCAATAAAAATAATTAATTTTTATATTGATTACGTTAATAATTATTTAAAAAATTGGATGTCATTATACGATTTTATAAAAACGCTTTATAGTATCAAAATTAAATTCTATTATTAAATGATTTGTCTTGGTATATCACGGAAAGAGTTAAAATTGGATCTCTTGAAATATTCTGTGTCTACTTTAAGAGGACGAATCTTATTGATTAATTGGTAATTTAATGTATATTATGTTAACATATTACTGCCCATTTGATTGATGAAGGTGAAAATTTGCATTAAATCATTTACCAAAAATTTTGGATTTGATTTATGAAAAAATTACTATTCACATAAAAGATGATTTCATATAATATAATAATTAAGAATGGCTAAATAATTTGCTATAAATATATTTTTATATAATTAATTTTAAGAAATTCTACTATCTTTTAGAGTATAATTTTTTAGATATTGACCAAATTTTAGTGTAATAATTAATTATTAAATTTTATGTTATTTTTTAAAATTTTAAAGATAAAATAATTCGTAAAAAATGTATTGTATTTTTAATATTTAAATATATAATACACAAAAGACGTATTATATATTTTAATATTAAATATATAATATATGGAAGTATAAGCATAATATCTATATTATATTGGTCCTAAAATCATTCACTCACGTAAATAATGCTATTATATTTTTTATTTTTCAAACACACCAATACTCATAGAATAAAAAAAAATAGAAAAACTCAAAACAATCCCTAATAATTATTTCAAAAGACAACGAGGTTTTTGACAAAAAAAATACCCAACCCGTCCGTTGAGATTTACTTTTATGGGACTGATTAACCCCTATGCCAAAAAAAGTCAATGTTATTTTTTTTGGCACAGGAGATAATCAGTCTCAAAAAAATGATTAGGAGCCGGGTTGGGTGTTTTTTTTTTTTGGGCCTCGTTATCCTTTCGAGACAATTGTCAGGAGTCGGGTGGAGTATTCACTTAAAAAAAAACAAGGAGCATCTCTCAATTCTCATAACACATTTTTTATTGTTTTAAAATACACAAAATACATAAGGCATATTTGCCTTCATATAGGCAATGCTTCATACTAATAATTTATGACTCTACTAGTTTCCTAATATACATACTTATCCAACTTTATTTTTAACTTTGACTATTTAAATAAGTAATTTCTACATCTTTGTTAGTTGACATCTTGTAATTTCTAGCACAACTATTATAAACATCTTAAAAATTCTTTAAGTTTAGTCATCAACTTGAAGCTTACAATGCAATTCATGATTCTTCTAGTACGGAGGTGATGAGTGCAACTTGTTATATATATATATATATATATATATATATATATATATATATATATATATATATATATATATATAGATACTTCATGATTTTTCCAACTTGATTTGTAGCCTCCAATTTTGACTAGGAGATAAAGTTTGACTTGTAGTTCTTGTAGCTTCTAGTATCATCACCTGTAATTCTTGTAACTTCTAATTTCATGATAGTTCTAGTACGGTGCAAGTTGATTTAGTTTTTACTAACATTGCCTCCCTTAAATCAAGTTTGCAAAATAAGTCATTTCAAGCAACTTTTTCAACTTGTAAAATAACTCGATCTTCAATGGCTTTGTAAATATATCTGCTACTTGTTCTTTAGTTGAATAGTACTCGATCACAACTTCTTTCTTATTTACCAACTTTCTGATTTTATCAACCTGAATGTCACTATGGTTCGATCATCTACGGAATACTAGATTTTTGCAAAGTGCAATAGCTGACTTGTTATCACACAATATTGTTGTTGGAGTACTTTGTTTCTCATTCAATTCCTCAAGAATTCTTCTTAGCCAAACAGCTTGCATTGCACAACTTGCTGTTGCTATATATTCTGCTTCTACATATATTCTGCTTCTACTGTAGATAGTGCTACTACTAGTTGTTTCTTCGATGACCATGAAATTGCACTAAAACCAAGATGAAATACAAATTCTGAAGTACTTTTTCTTGTTTCTATATCTCCGGTCCTATCACCATCAGTGTAATCGACAAGATTTAATTTATTAGTATTTTCATAAAATATACCATCACTTAAAGTACCTTTGATATATCGAAGAATCCGTTTTGCCACTTGCAAACGGTTGGTACAAGGCTCCTCCATAAATCTGCTAAGCAAATCAACTCCAAACACAATATCTAGTCTGGTTGCAGTTAAGTATCTCAGACTTCCAATCAAACTTTTATAATATGTAGGATTTACTGCTCTTCCTTTATCTTCTCTCAATAACTTGAACTTCTCTTCGACCAGAGTAAAAACTAGTTTTGAGTGCTTGATTTAAAATTTCTTCAAAATATCATTTGTATATTGCTTCTAAGAAATAAAAATTTCACCATGTTTTTAATCTACAATGCCAAGAAAGTAAGACATCAAGCTCATATCCGTCATTTCAAATTGCTTTAACATAGCCTTCCTAAATTTCGCAATTATCTTCAAATTGTTTCCAATAAAGATTAAATCATCAACATAAAGACACACGATCAAGATATCTCTAGGTTCAACGAACTTGATATAAAGCGTATGCTCAAATGGACATCTTTTGAAACCATTCTGAGTGAAATTAGAATTAATCTTCTTATACCACGCTCTTGGGGCTTGTTTTAACCTGTACAAAGTTTTCTTCAACCTGTAAACTTTATTTTCTTCTCTAGAAACTTCATATCCTGCAGGTTGCTCAACATACACTTCTTCTTCTAAAGTACCATTTAGAAATACCGATTTAACATCCATTTGATGTATCTTCCACTTATTTTGATTCGAATGTGAAATAATCAAACGAATAGTATCTAATCTTGCAGCAGGAGCAAATAGTTCAAAGTAATTGATACTTGACTTTTGTTTATATCCTTTAGTAACTAATCTTGCTTTGAAATGATCAACTTCACTGTTGAATTTGTACTTAATTTTGTAAACCCACTTTACTCCAATTGGTTTCTTATCTGCTGGTAAATTTGTCAGCTCCCATGTGTCATTCTTCTCAATGGCATGAATCTCATTATCCATTGCTTTCTTCCAATTGTTGTCTATAAAGACTTCTTCAAAGTTCGACAGCTCACAATTTGAAAATAGAACAAAATTTATGATTTCTTCATTGGACGGATCATTGTCATTGCCAACTTCATAATCTGCTAATCTAACAGGTAGTCTCCGCTCTCTTTGAGGTCCTCTAGATGATTCTGGTTGTTTGGTTGTGTCCAGTTGTCCTTTTTCTTCATCATCACACGTATTTGAAATTACAATAGGCTGCTTTTCTGTCTTTATGTACTAGTCCCAGATGCCTTTTTTATCAAACGTCACGTCTCTACTGACGATTACCTTCTTTGATTTTGGATTATACAGCTTGTATACTTTTGAGTATGTGCTATAGCCCATAAAGATACACTTCTTGCCTTTGTCATCTAACTTCTTCTTTAATTGATCTGGTATGTGGGCATAAGTGATACACCCAAAGACTCTGAAATGATGAATGGAATGTCGCTTTCTACTCCAAGCTTTCTCTGGAGTTTTATCACGAACACAATTTTTGTTGGACACCTATTTAAAATATGAACTGCTGTTGCAACTGCTTCTATCCAAAACTCTCTAAATATTTGTCTTGACTTGAGCATGCATCTAACCATGTTCATGATGGTTCTATTCTTTTTTTTAGCAACTCCATTTTGTTGAGGAGTATATCTAGTTGTTAGCTGATATTGAATTTCGTGTTGTTTAAAGTATTTTGAACATTCAAGATATTCTGTTTCTCTGTCTGTTGTGAGAATTTTGATTTTACAGCTACTTTATTTTTCGACAAATGCCTTGAATGTCTTAAAGATATCACATGATTTTGATTCCTGCTTTAGAAAGTATACTCATGTATATCTACTAAAATCATCAATAAAAGTGATAATGTATTTGCTACCACCATTGCTTAGAATTTCTACATAACAGAGATCTAAATGCACAATTTCAAGTAATCTTTTAGCTCTCCATGACTTTCCTATAGAGAATAGATCTCTGTGTTTATTTTTCAATTGACAAATCGCACAAACACAATTGAGAATATGAACCCGTGGTAGACCAGAAACAAGCCCTTTTCTTGACAAATAGTTTAGGCCAGAAAAATGAAAATGGCTAAATTGTATATGCCACAACTAGTTATCATCAAGTATCACAGAACTCATGCAAGAGGGATTAACATGTTGAATTTTTAATGAAAACATTCTGTTTGAAGTAATCTTTACTTTATCGATGAACCTTCCATTGTTGTCCAACATAGTACAATATCCACGATAAGTTATCATCTTATATCTTTTCTTAGATAATTGTCCCATACTTAGTAAATTATAATCAAGTTCATGAGTATAGAAAATATCAAAAAATATAACTCAGAAAATCATCTTTCAATCTAATTGGTATGTACCCTTTTTCTTTGATAGGAATCTTTGTACTATTACCAAACTTCAATAGTAGTTTAACTGAATCATCTAATGAAGAAAATATCTCCTTTCTACCAGACATATGATTACTATAGGCATTATCCAAGTATCATATATTTTTATCTTCAGCACATAAATTACTTGTAAAAAATAAAGTCTGAGTACCCAGATTATCATCAGTATTTTGATTTTGATTTTTCGCAACATGTGCTTGATTGTTATTCATCATTTTGGATATGCAATCTGCTGTTTTATACCCATACTTTTCACAATGAAAGCAGTTGAAATTGGTTCTTTCTTGGTAAAAATTGTCTCGACCTGTTCTTTGGTTGACGAACCTGAAATTCTTCCACATCTTCCTTGATTAGGTGGTGTAAAATTATTATAACTTCCTTAGTTATAATTGTCATGACATCTACCTCTGAAACTTTTTCTACCTCTATTCTTGAAAATTGAAATTGTGACCTCGTCTTTCTTGTATATGGCTTGATTCTACAACATTGTTTAAATTCACTCAACTTTTCAAAGCTTCTTCGGTTGATTTTTCTGGCTTCTCCAGTATTCTACTGATATAATTTTTCATGGTTTTCTTGCAACTCTGCAATCGTCCTGATATCTATATTGTGGGACTCTAATATTATAGTTAGCACATGGTCATACTTCATTAGCATGGTGCAAAAATTTTTTTCCATCACTTTGCTATCAGACATATTTTTTCTATAGACTCTCATCTTATTGATAAGATCTGTAACATGAGTAAAACATTATTCAAGCATTTCTAAGCTAAACATCTCGTACCTTTCATATTCTTTTCTCAAAAACTGTAGCTTTGCTTTCTAAGCTTTATCTACGCCTTTGTATGACAGTTTTAATGTGTTTCATGCTTCTTTTCCACTTTTAGCATTTGCTATTTTGCCAAACACCGTATAATCTACTCCTTGATGAATTTGAGATAGTGCCAATTAATCCCTTCTCTGTTGGGCAACATCTACTCCTTTTTGTAAACACAGTTCAATGAAATTTTACAAATTCTGAGCCTTCAAATGGGTAGACATCAAAATCTTTCAATAACTATAATCGAGCTTCCCATCTAATTTGGAATCAGACTACACAATATTGAAAGTGTTTGTCATACTGACTCTATGAATAAACAACTATGTGATAACTCTCTCACACCTTACAAACTCTCAAACACCAGGTGCTGGATTAACCAGCTCTAATACCAAATATAAGTATAATATTCACACTATGTTGTGTAACACCCCGTTACCCTAAGCCTTACCTCTAGCTGTAAAGCAAGGGATAACAAAGTGCCATGACAGTTCTAAAGCATATATATATATATATATATATATATATATATATATATATATATATAGCTAAGAATTCGTATAACTAGAAGCCCGATAAAGGAATAAAGCTCAAAGTCGCATAAAGCGGAATTACAATACGCGAAACGTTCACACACGACACTAAATGCGTAGGCACAGACATAACAAGACATAATATATATAAAACCTTGTAGATAGGATACACAAGGTAATAATTAAAGTAAACAAAATATATATATAAGTATGATATACAAAAGAGGACTAGTCACAGCCTGCGGAGTTTAGGCAGGCTTGTCAAATTGAATACAACAGAATTTTGAAGTTTAAAACAGCAACAACCTATCTCTCAAAATTTTTAGAATTAAAGCCTCTAAGGCAGTAAAGTTAAATATACAAAAGGTGAGAGAATACTACAGCAAAAGCAATGTATAACAAAACATAAGAAATATCATTCTCCATTCTGTCACCATGTTCGAAAACTCACCGTGGTGGGTTGCGACCTGCATCTAAAAGGTAACAACATATATGGTATGAGAACTGGAGGTAACATAACCGTGCGATCCCATAGCCACCGCCTACCTAACGTCCTCTGTACTAGACAATCACAGAAAATGCAAGCAAGTAAAACAACTAGCAAGTAAGCATATTATATATTTAGGCAATAGATGCAATTAGGCAAAGCAAGCAAAACACATAGAAGATGCACATGATGAATGCATGTCCTATTGGCTCGTGATATCACTTGTCGGTCCATGAATGCCAACCCGACACATCCTTTTGGATGTCGCCTTTCTACCACGTTCGAGGATATAACGCCTGGCATGCTTTTGTATCGTTCAGAGGATATAGTGTTTGGCACACTTCCATGCTCTAAGGATATAGTGTCTGGCATACTCTTGCGGTAGAATAGGAAAACAACAACACATATGTTTCATCACAAATCGCTCCAGGAATATAGTGTCCGACACACTATCATTTCTATATTTTTGAACCTATTCCGGACAGTTAAAATTATTATTTTATTAAAGCGTTTATTTCGGCTCTTACATATTAACCCCAGGATCACTCACTCAAATAAATAACGCTATCATATTTTTTATCTCTCAAACTCGTTAAGACTCATAAAAAAAACAAGAAGCACCTCTCAATTCTCATAACACATACATTTTTCATAATACACAAAATACAAAAGGTATATGTGTCTTTATATAGACAATGCTTTATACTAATAATTTATGACCCTACTAGCTTCCTAATACACATACTTATCCAATTTTGCTTTTAACTCTGACTATTCAAATAAGTAACTTCTACATCTTTATTAGTTAGCATCTTATAATTTCTAGCACAACTATTATAAACATCTTAAAAATTCATCAAACTTAGTCATTAACTCGAAACTTCCAATGCAATTTATGATTCTTCTAGTGTGAAAGTGATGAATACAACTTGTTATACATATAAATGATTCATGATTCTTTCAACTTGATTTATAGCCTTTAATTTTAACTAAAAGATAAAGTTTGACTTGTAATTCTTATAGCTTCTAGTTTCATCACTTGTAATTCTTGTAACTTCTAGTTTTATGATAATTCTAGTATGGTATAAGTTGATTTAGTTTTTTCTAACAGGGAGTTTATTGCCAATATACAAAGACATATCATTTTGTTCTAAAAATTTAAAAAAATACCATAAAATTTAAAAATTGAGTATTACACTAACATTTGGTTATCTACAAATATATATGCCTTCTAGAGTGTTTTATGGCACTAAACTATAAATGTAATTAATGTATTAGGATTTGCAATTAATGTTAAACTTAATACCTTAAATCAATAATTATACTTATAAAGTTATAATTAATTTTTCTATTATTATATTACCTAAACGGCTAATAATTAAATCTAGGATAAAGATCTAAATTAGTCTCCTATATTTAAACGTAATCTTATTTTAGTCTTTAAAGTTTAAAGTACCCTATTTGAATCCAAAAAGGTTTTATTTAGCTTCAATGTACTTCTACCGTGATGTCAAAGTTAAATAATTAACAAAATATCCTACATAACAGTAATATAAGAACAAGGTCGATAATTTAGAGAATAAGTACAAGTTCCAGAGACACAAAATTAACTGTAAATGTATTAATACATTTATTTATTATTTTTTATAATTTAAATAAAATATTTTCTATAGAACTAAGGAGAATGATAAATAAATGTATTAATGCATCTACAGTTGATTTTGTGCCTCTGGAGCTTGTATTTATTCTCCAGATTATCGACCTTATTCTTGTACTGCTGTCATGTAGGACATTTCATTAATTATTTAACTTTGACCTCAAGGTGGGACTAAATTAAAGTTAAATGAAACTTTTTTGAATTCAAATAAAACATTTTAAATATTAAAAACCAAAACAGAATTATGCCTAAACCTAAAGAACTAATTTAATACTTTACCCTTAAATCTATAAAATGTCTCTGATATGTGCACATCTTCTTTTATACAGAAGATACACAAAAAGAGGATTGAGAATATGAATCACTGAAAGAATGAAATAGATGAGTTAAGAGTGTAACTTAATGTATTTGGTATAATTTAATTTTTTATGGTTGAAGTTTTTAAAATTAAAAATATTTAATAATAATAAAATTTAGACAAAAACAATCTGAATTTAATAAATACTAAATCATTAATAAATTCTGACTGTTTTTTTTCCTAGCATTACTGTTTAAAAAAATTAACCACTTGATACATCAGAGTCATGTTTAAATCTAGTTAAATTTGGATCAGCTCTAAAATATATCCCTACTAAGCATAGCTAAAATTTTTTAGCTGCAAAATGTTTCGTCCAAACATATAGAGTAGAAAATAATGTTTCACCTTTTCAATTTTCTTTTGCTATTAATATTCCCATAAATTTGTTAATCTAGTACCAAACTTGTTAAGAGATTTTTATACGGCTAAATTCCAAATCCAAATAAAAGGTAAAAGACCTAATCGGTATACTTCGAATTCAGCTGTTAAAATACTATTGAGTTTAATTTGTTACACCAAAGTACACGTATAAAAATACAAAATACTATTTTCATATTAAAAAATAATTTTATATATTTATATATGAATATATATATTTTAATTTGTTTTAATATATATTTTATATTTCGATATATACTTTATATTATTAGTGATTAATTTTGATATATATTTAATATCATTGAAAAAATATATATATTTTTATATATTTAAAATTATTGGTAAAAGATAAAAGTAAATAAAAAAATCTATTTATTTACTTAATATACTAAAATTAAATTTTTTTCATAACTAATAAAAATGAGGTGTTAATTTTTCATAAATTTTTTTCTCCCAAATAAAAATAATATTCTCTCTTCTAAATTTATTTTAAAAAATAACTTTATTATAATTATATTACAATTAACATTTAATAAATAATGCATAATTATACTAATTTAGAAAAATATATTTATTATAATTATATAAAATCAATATTTAATGTATTATTAACTAATGAAAGTGAGGTGTCAATTAGGCATGGCAAAAATTCTTGGCGGAGCGGGTACCCACAGGGATTTACCCGTCGGGGAGCAGGTATGGGAGGTAATTTTTATCCGTAGGGACGGGGGATGGGGCTCCGTATAATAAATGGGGCGGGGACGGGATAGAGGTCCCCGCCCCGTGGGGACCCGTTAAATTCTCATTTGTGTGAAAATACAAAAATGCCCTGATATATATATATATATATATATATATATATATAATATGTGAACCAGCCACATAACCTAACATCCTAACCCTAGCTGTCACATTCCCCTGCTTTAGAGAGACAGAGAGCGAGAAACTCTCCACTCCTCCTCAAACTCTCAGCCCCTCCTAGCTCCTTCCCGCTGACCGCCGACCGCCGACCATCGCCCGCCGCCTTCCACCCTCTGGTCCTCAGCGCCGCCTCCCACCCCAAACCCCTTGAGTGGCTCGGATGCTCACTGAAGGTGTCGAGGCAGTCAAGCTCACCGTTGCGGATTCCGGCAATGTCGTCTTCTTGTCCTAGTTACAGCAGAATTGGCAACGTCGTCGTCTTCTCTTGGTCGTGGCAGACTTGTCGCGGGTCATCATCTTCTCCTCTTCGCATCGCCGGTCTTCGCTGGTCTTTCTTTCCCTTTTCTCCGCCAGGTTCAGGTAAGTCAGTTCTGGTCTTCTATCTCCCTTTTTGAATTTAGATTTCTGAATTAGGGTATGGAGTTTCTGTGTTCTGAATTAATGAGATTCCAATAAATCTGAATTTCTGTGTTTTGAATTTTTGGATTTCTAAGTTTTGAATTTGTAAATTTCTGATTAATGTACTAATTTTTTGAATTTCTGATTAGGTTAACTAATTATTGATTTCTGAATTTCTAATTAATGTACTAAATTTTTTATTTCTGATTAACATTTCTGAGTTAATATTCAAGATCTGGGCAGATTAAACCCTGGAGGTGAAAGAAGCATAATAATGTGTGTAAATTTGATTATTTTGATATTGGAGTTGTATGTTTATGTCTGTGAAGTTATTACGAAATTGCTAGGTGTAGTTTGTGAAGTTGTCCCTCTATATTTTTTCATTATTTTCTAGTTTAATTAATTTATCTAATCTCATGCATAACACTATGATCATCACACTAATATTGTAATCAAATCTCATTTTTTTGTGTGTTCTATTTATCTCTGTTCATAATCACCCCCTAAACCACATCAATTCATCTATTAATGTTGTACTAACTAGGTTCCTTGCCAATGTGTGGCTGCTAAAATAGGTTTGTTATAACAGTTTAATTGTTATTTACTGATAATGTATTGGTATTTAATTGTGTATATAAGACTCTTAAGTTAGTGAGTAATTGAGTCAAATAATTCTGCTGATATAAAAATATCTAAGTAGTAGGTTGCGTTCGGACACATTAGAGGCTCTAATGTGTAATCAAGATTGGCTTTGGAATGAACTTGGCATCACAATTAACATAGGATTTGAGTGCTACACAATTCATAACATTGAAGGAGATGTTGACGTAAGTAAACTATTAAATTACATATACATGCTATGTTTTTATATTATTGACTTATTGAGTTATTATATGATAATAACTTTAAATTGTTTTCTTATCTCTGTAGGATTCAAGTAAGTCGAAATCTACCATCACTACCATTACGGGATGAAAGGAAGATTGAGATAGTGGAATTATGTTTTTATGATGTCATGAACTTTATTTGGTTGTTTATGAATATGGTTGGTTGTTTATGGATATGTTTGAATGTTTATGTTTGTTGTTATTGCTATTTAAGTCTTTAAAAATTATGGATATTATGTTTGTAATGACAATTGTACTATTATCTTTGATTTTCTCTATTTTTTATTTTTTTCAATTTTTATTAATTTTTACAAAAATTTGCGGATATCCGCGGAGACCCAGGTCCCCGGTGGATACGGGGTCCCCGTTACCTATCATGGGGACGGGGCGGGGCGGGGACAGATATTGGGGGTGGGGGGCGGGGGCATGTCCCCGCCCCCATGGAGACCCGTTGCCACTCCTAGTGTCAATTTCTCATGAATTCATTTTTTTTCCTAAATGAAAGCACTATTTTTTCTTCTAAATTTATTTTAGAAAAATAACTTTTTTATAATTATATCACAATTGGCATTTAATGAATAATACATAATTATACTAATTTAACAAAATATCTTTATTATAATTATATAAAATCAATATTTAATATATTATTAACTAATGAAAGTGAGGTGTCAATTACTCATGAATTCATTTTCCCTCCAAAATGAAAATACTATTCTCTCTTCTAAATTTATTTTAAAAATTATCTTTATTATAATTATACTACAATATTATAATTATATTACAATTAGCATTTAATAAATAATGCATGATTATACTAATATAGAAAAATATCTTAATTATAATTATATAAAATCAATATTTCATACATTATTAAATTAATTATGAATCGAAAATATTTTTAATCATTTTAATTATATTGATACAATTCTAGTTCTTATTTATTATACAATAATTTTATTAGTGACAAGTTGATATGTGAATGGTTGTCCATTTATTATTATAATAATAATAATAATAATAATAATAATAATAATAATAATAATAATAATTAAATATTAAAATAATTTTCAAACATTGTCTAATTTCAATTAGTTAACAAATTTAATTTTAGTTGCTATGATTTATTTTTAACTGTCCATCATTATACATCAAATTAGCATTTAATACAAAATTATGTTAATTGTCAATAATTTTTTTATAATTATATATCAAACCAACATTTAATACATAATTATGTTAATTGTCAATAATTTTACTTTTTAATCATTGTAATATAATTTTAAATTAATCGTAATTTCTGACAAGATGATATTTAATCATTGTAATATAATTTTAAATTAATCGTAATTTTTGACAAGATGATATTGACATCTATCTTAAAAAATTAAAACAAAAACCTATGATTCTAATCATAATAGAAATGTATATAATATGATATGGCTTATTCAATCATGACAAATATATAATGTATAACGTAAATAATAAAAAATTAACTTAATAATAATTAATTTATATAAATATTTTTGTTCTAATAAAGGCTATATATAGTGTTTGTTTGTAGTTCGTGAGTCTAAATCTGAGAGTCAACTCATTTTTTTAATTTATTATTCTTTTTTGACTACTTCATCGAAGTTGATCCTTTTAAGGTACAATTTATAATTTTTTATATAGTCATTCTATTATATTATTCTTGTTAGAAATAAGAAATTAAACTGGAGGAAGGATTTGTGTATTATTGAGTGTAATCAAGTTGTCTAGAATGATACAATATAAAAAGGTATTTATAGGTGCTAAGAGAATCGTAATAATAAAAACATAATATTCTATAATGAATATTCAGATATACTAAATAATTTTAATTGAACTTAATTGATCCTAATTATATTCTAAGATCCCCCTCAAACTCAAGTGACAACTTGATTTTGAAACATATTTAAAACAACGAAATAAAAAATGCATAAACTAATAGAATAGATGTAGACAAAACAGCTGGAAGAAAGCACAGACGGAACTGCCGCTGTCGGAAAGAAGCGCAGATAAAACTGCCGTGAATGCAGACGGAACTGCCAGAAGGAAGCGCAGATGGAACTGCCGTTGTCTGAAGAAATCACAGATGGAACTGCCGCTATCTGAAGGAAGCGCAGATGGAACTACTGCTGTCTGAAAGAAGCGCAGATGGAATTGCCGCTGTCTGAAGGAAGTGCATATAGAACTGCCGAAAAGAAGCGCAAATAAAACTGTCGGAAGGGAACACAAATGAAACTACCGAACGGGAAAGCAAGTGGAACTGCAGGACGGGAAAGCAGACGGAACTGCCGAATAGGAAAGCAGATGGAATTTTCGGATGGGAAAATAGATGGAACTGCTGGACGAAAATGCAGATGGAACCACCACAAGAGTGGCCAAAAAATTGCTGAAAAGATGGCGAACTGCCGGAAAAAACATTGACAAAAGAGAAGGGAAAAATGGCACAGAAGAAAAATATGGTGATTTCACTAGAAGAAAAATAACCTATCCTCCTCAAGGAGGATACCATGGCTCTAATATCATGTTAGAAATAAGAAATTAAACTGGAAGAAGGATTTGTGTATTATTAAGTGTAATCAAGTTGTCTGGAATGATACAATATAAAAGAGTATTTATAAGTGCTAAGAGAATCGTAATAATAAAGACGTAATATTCTATAATAAATATTCAGACATACTAAATAATTCTAATTGATCCTAATTGATCCTAATTATATTCTAACAATTCTTTTGATAATTTAATGATTGTTCTTACTCTAACTTATTCTTTTCATCTATTGCGATTGTCTTTTATCGCAATCATTTACAATGGATCATATCCATCAAATATCATCTCAAGTTGTATTTACTTATTCAGGTTCTAATTACACGGATGTAAGTATCCAACGAAGGGGCAGTAAACTCTCTATTTTATCGAAGGATGGTTGGATCTACTCTGATACATAGTCAGGAGGACATTTTCGTCATCTTAGAGCTAAGGGACGGAATGATAATCTTGCCATATTCAAGGATCTAAATTCTAGAAGAATTATGCCATGCCAGTCTTGGACATCAAGAAGACCAAGAGTCCGTCTCAAAAACAGTGGTGCTGAAAGGACAACAATTCATAAGGCCCATTGGGCTAAGTCAGGATAGCAAGAAACCCAATAATGCTTTTCAAATTTTGTGGGAGGCATAAATTATTAATATTTTCGAATTTTTTTATAATTTATTTTAATTTGTTTTGCTGTTAGAGTTTGTTGGAAGATTTGATTTACTTCTGATTTGCTTAGTAGTATTTTTAGGAATCTTAAATTTAAATCAAATCTGATCTAATCAATTAAAGATCAAATCTGATTTAAATTAGTTATCATATCTTTAGGATTTTAAAATTTAAATCAAATCTGATCTAATCCAATAAGATCAAATCTAATTTAAATTAGTTATCTTATCTTTTAGTTAGTTTGTTAGGAGCCTATTTAAACACCTCTGGTGAGACCATTTGGGATAACTTTTGATGAATAAATTTCAGTTTCTTTTAAGCACATTGTTATTGTGTGATTAAGTGAGGTGCGTCTCGCTTGTTGCATGGAGAAAATTGAGTGATTCAATTTTCATCTATCTGATCTAGGTTGTCAAGGACAAGTTCTTTGAAGGTCTAATAGGAAATCCTTTCTGGTGACTTAGGTTGCTAAGAACAGGTATCTTAGAGGTCTAGTAGGGAAAAAAAACTCCATTTATCTATCCTTTTATTTTTCTGTTGCGTCTTTTCTCTATCTTTTCTCTCCCTCTTCAAAAAGATTCGTCCTCAAATCTTGAATGAGATGCTCTTCGTCCCTCCAAGGAATCCAAACCCAATCTTCGGGCTTAAATACCATGGTTTGATGACTCTTCTCTACCCACTGAATTGTGGCTATGTCCTTCATGTGTGCAAGTTCAATCTTTCCAACCATATTTTCACCATCTTGTCCAAAGTGTGCAATTTGTCTTCCTTTCTTTTCATTCATATTAATGCCTCCATAATTGACCAGTGAATCTACAACGCTTGAAAAATTTGATATAAAAACACTAAGAATTTCATGGTTAGATGTACGAGAAACTAAGGACTCTGTAGATTTCAATGAGACTAATGCACTCTTGTCTAAGCTAGAACTTTCTAGATCTCTCTCACAAGTGTGTTTATTGAACTCAGTTTCTTTTTCGCTCATTGACTCCTCTCGCTCACTATTCTCATCCTTTCTCTCAAATCCCTCGCTTTCAATCAAACATGGATTCTTTTCACTCAAACACTCAATCTCTTTCTCAATTTCTTTTCTCTCATATTCTTCAAATTGCTCACATCCCAAGGACCCAGTTGAGAAATTCTGCACTGTTGAATCTTCCAAGGATACATCACCCTCTACAGCATACTCAACAAATTCTTCCATCTCTGGCTTTGAAGAAGAATAAAAGATAGGCGTAGAAAAATTCCTCTTGTTATAGCGAGTTATCATTTGTTGCACATGCTCCCAATCAATGGCCAATTTGACCAAATTATCCATGGTTGTGTAACGATAACGTTGGACTTCATCTGCAAGTTCTTCACATAATCCAAACAAAACTCGATCCTTAAGAACCTCAGGACTCATTTTAATATTAGCCATGTCCATCAAATATAAAAACTCCTTGTGGTACTCCATCACTGATTGTGAGCCTTGTTGTAACGTAAAAAATTTTTTAAAAAATGTATTGTGGTATGATGATGGTACAAACTGTCTCCTCATATTTTTCTTCATCTTCTCCCAGCTGCTAATTGGGCGCTTTTCGTACCATCTAGATCTTCCTAATTCAGTCCACCATATACAGGCAGCATTTGAAAAATTGGCTTGTACCAGTTGAACCTTCTTTTCTTCTGAAAGGATGCAATTTGCAAAAATCGATTCTACCTTCCTTTCCCATCTGAAATACGCTTCAGGATCATTCCTCCCTTTGAATGCAGGGATTTAAAACTGAGAACTCTTTTTCGCATATGAGCTTCCTTCATCATCACTATCGTAATACTCAATCATTTTTCATTATTTTTTTTCTAGACACTGACTTAAAGATAGAATAATTGCAAAAACAAAATTAAAAAAAGAATTTTTTTTCGTTTGACTCTAACATGAATTTACAGAAATTAAAGAGAGAAAAAAAAGAGACTAAATAAGACCCATGGAACGTGTAGATAAATATGAATTTACCTACGACCTGTAATTGATACCAGATGATAAGGAAAAAAACAAAAAAGATACAATGATAAGAAAAAGATAGAGAGAAAATACGCAACAAAAAAATAAAAGGATAGATAAATAGAGTTTTTTTCCTACTAGACCTCTAAGATACCTGTTCTTAACAATCTAGGTCACCGGAAAGGATTCCCTACTAGACCTTCAAAGAACTTGTCCTTGACAACCTAGATAAGAGGGATGATCCATGCAACAAGCGAGACTCACCTCACTTAATCACACAATAACAATGTGCTTAAAAGCAACTGAAATTTATTCATCAAAAGTTATCCCAAATGGTCTCACCAGAGGTGTTTAAATAGGCTCCTAACAAACTAACTAAAAGATAAGATAACTAATTTAAATCAGATTTGATCTTATTGGATTAGATTAGATTTGATTTAAATTTTAAAATCCTAAAGATATGATAACTAATTTAAATCAGAATTGATCTTTAATTGATTAGATCAGATTTGATTTAAATTTAAGATTTCTAAAAATACTACTAAGCAAATCAGAAGTAAATCAAATCTTCCAACAAACTCTAACAGCAAAATAAATTAAAATAATTATAAAAAAATTCAAAAATATTAATAATTTATGCCTCTCACAGAATTTGAAAAGCATTATTGGGCTTCTTGCTGTCCTGACTTAGCCCAATGGGCCTTATGAATTGTTGTCCTTTCAGCACCACTGTTTTTGAGACGGACTCTTGGTCTTCTTGATGTCCAAGACTGGCATGGCACAATTCTTCAAGAATTTAGATCTTTGAATATGGCAAGATTATCATTCTGTCCCTTAGCTCTAAGATGACGAAAATATCCTCTTGACCACGTATCAGAGTAGATCCAACCATCCTTCGATAAAATAGAGAGTTTACTGCCCCTTCGTTGGATACTTACATCCATGTAATTAGAACCTGAATAAGTAAATACAACTTGAGATGATATTTGATGGATGTGGTCCATTGTAAACAATTGCGGCAAAAGACAATCGCAATAGATGAAAAGAATAAGTTAGAGTAAGAATAATCATTAAATTATCAAAAGAATTGTTAGAATATAATTAGGATCAATTAGGATCAATTAGAATTATTTAGTATGTCTGAATATTTATTATAGAATATTATGTCTTTATTATTACGATTCTCTTGGCACCTATAAATACTCTTTTATATTGTATCATTCCAGACAACTTGATTACACTCAATAATACACAAATTCTTCCTCCAGTTTAGTTTCTTATTTCTAACATGGTATTAGAGCCATGGTATCCTCCTTGAGGAGGATAGGTTGTTTTTCTTCTAGTGAAATCACCATATTTTTCTTCTGTGCCATTTTTTCATTCTCTTTTGTCAATGTTTTTTCCGGCAGTTCGCCATCTTTTTAGCAGTTTTTCGGCCACTCTTGTGATAGTTCCATCTGCGTTTTCGTCCAGCAGTTCCATCTGTTTTCCTGTCCGGCAATTCCGTCTACTTTCTCATCCGGTAGTTCCATCTACTTTCCCGTCCTGCAGTTCCATTTGCTTTCCCGTTCGGTAGTTTCGCTTGTGTTCCCTTCCGACAGTTTCATTTGCGCTTCTTTCCGGCAGTTCCATATGCACTTTCTTCAGACAGTGGCAATTCCATCTACGCTTCTTTCAGACAGCAGTAGTTCCATCTGCGCTTCCTTCAGATAGCGGCAGTTTCATCTGTGATTCCTTCAGACAACGGCAGTTCCATCTGCGCTTCCTTCTGGCAGTTCCGTCTGCATCTGCGGTAGTTTCATCTGCGCTTCTTTCCGACAGTGGCAGTTCCGTCTGTGCTTTCTTCCAGCTGTTTCGTCTACATCTGTTCTATTAGTTTATGCATCAATGCAATGCCATTGAGGGGGAAAAAAGGTCAATTTAGTTTCTCGGTGTGACAATTCTATATCTTGCCGAATTGCATGGATAGCAGATGATGAAGCTTATTTCACAAGGAGATGGTCTAAATTTGCACGAATTCTAAATGTTCGAACTTATGATGTTGTTTCAGTTAGTTGTCGTTACGAGAATGACTCTAATCTGTACGTGTTTAAAGACTAGAATAGATCAAATATTATTTAAGTAATTTAGTTCTAATATTGATATTTGATTAAATCAGTTTTAGAATAATTTAAATTTAAATTGTTGCCTCAATTTATATATTTCGATTATTCTTCTTTAATATGATATTTTTAAATTTTTGAATATAAGATTTCTTTATTTTTTGAGTTTTTTAAGTTATTTTTATTTCTATTTTTATTTGCTTACAGTATAGCTAAAAAAATAGTTAAAAAATAGTTAAACAAATAATAAAATAATTAATAATTGGGTACGAATAAATCAACAATAATATATATTCAAAGTTTTACACGTCCAATAATATTTTTCGTTGTGTTTAAATTTTGATAATAAATTTAACTTACTTATTTTATATAATGAATATATTGGAGATTATATTATTTTTTATAAAATACGAAATTTTTACTATATATTATTTGATAATTATTTATTTATTTAGTATTATATTTTTTTCTCTTCTTTAACTATTTAGATAATATATATACTGAGCAAGTATTTCTATTAAATTAATCATAAAAATTAATAAAATATAATGGCCTAATTTTTATCTAATTATAGCTCTGTGTGTGTGTGTTTATCATTTAGAAAATTCATAATTCAGACATAGTTTTTCTTCTATTTTTTATTTTTCATACCTAATAGCTACTAGCTACGATTCTATCAATAGTATTAATTATGGTAGATTATGTGATAAAAAAATTTGAAAAATAAAGGTAAGAATTATAAGATTATGAAAAGTCACATCCAAATTTGATATGAGCAAGACGGCTTATATAGAAATAGTTCTAATGGATGATAAGGTTAGTTGATTATTTTTAATGATTCTTTCAAGTGATGCTAGGTCTAGTTTATAAATATTTTTAATAACTTTATAAGTGCTAATAGCTTATATATTTAAGTTGTTTTACATTGTGATAAAATTTATTGTTCAATTAAGAGTTATTTGGCAAAGATGTTTGAGAATGAACTAATTGAGGAGAGGGTCTATGTCTTCTCAAATTTTGTGATTGAGGAATCAAGCGAAATTTTTCTTCCAACTATACACGTGTGTAGAATAACTTTTAAGAAGGAGTCACGTATAGTAAATACGGTCGATAATCGTAAAATTTCTAACAATCATTTTAATTTTATTGCTCATGCTGATATATTGAAACAAATAAATGATTAGTCTAACTTATTTGGTACGTAGTTAATTTGTATTAACTTTCACAAAATTATTTTTTATTTTAATTTTGCCAAAAAATTATATAATAGCATCATTTTATCGATAACATAAATTTTGACATTTAATTTATGCAAATGTTTGAAATTTTATTGTGACTTTATTTAAAGGTATATCCTTTTATTAATGTATTATTAGTTTTATCGTTTGCTATAAAATAAATTGATAAAATCTCTTTAATTTATAAGTAATTTATTATATTATTTATTTATTTGTCCTTAATTTGATAATCTTATTTAATTTTTTCAATTAGATGTTATTGGACTCTTGACCGAAAAAGAGAGTTTATATTATGGTAAAAAACTGAGAAAAGTGATTATTACATTGTGGTTGATCTTCATGATTCGCAGTATGTCAAATTTTAATATTTCACAACGAGATTTTGTTTTGTAACAATTATCTATTTATATACAAAATTTTTTATCTTTTTCATGATATATTACTAGTTATTTCTCTTTATTCCCGCTTTTATTTAGAAATAAAAAAAATAAGGTGCATATTGTGGAATCAATTTGCAACCCAATTATTCAATTATCTATGTGATCACCAAGCAACTGAATACAAACTTATTCTCTAATTTGCAAAACTTAACAAATGCATTAGTAGGCATATTGGTTTAATTTTTTATTTAATATATTTGTTTATGTTATATCTATAATCATATTATATCTATTTTTATGTATATATCTTTTTAAAAAATACTACTAGTATTAACACATAATGTATTAAATAAATATTTTAAAATTAACTGTAACATAAGATAAAAATAAAAATTAAACTAAATAAACATTACAAACACAAACATAGGCACAACCTATTTAACCCAGCTCCAAACACAATCACATCAAAAAACTCTTTAATCCATCTATTTAAGTACCTCACCTACTTTTATTAATCTACCTACCTAGCAATTCCCCTCTTTCCCTAACCAAGACCATGAAACTCATCATAATTAGGGTCTAACTGCTACGTGTTATAACCAAACCCACAAATAATCTTAAACCCAAATAGGTGAACAAATCTAGCAGCCACTCAATGACAAAGAATAAACCCGTCGTGCAAATCCCGTTAAATTAATAAATAATTAATCAATAAATTAATTATTATTTAAAGAAATTAAAAAATTAAAAAATTAAATTTTATAGTTTAGAATGGAAGAAATAATTAAAATACAAATTTTGACACTAATTTAAAGATTTTAGCCCAAAATTGAGCCGAACAGACCAAACCAATTAGACCATACACAAACCGAACCCATTATATAAAACTCACAATCAGCATCTTCTTCCTCATATTCACATTGAAGCACGCTGAATGGGAGGGGAGATCACCGAACCCTAACCCCCAAATTCATTCAAGTTTTAATTTTATGTAACTTTTAATCCAGAGTTTCCATTGATAAGTCGTCAGCAACCACCCATTTGTCTCGGAATTCTCTAAAAACCCATCAAACAATTTGGTAAGGGAATCATATTTTCTCACCCAATTCTTCCCTTTTCAGTTCGTGATTTGGATTTTGATAATTGAGAGATTTTGTAATTTTGATGGTTTAGCGGTACTTTAGTGGTGGATAATCACCGAATTTTGTTCATTTGAGTCGTGAATAAGGTAAGAAACTCCTATTTCTTAGTGAATTTATAATTTAGTAAACTCTATGTTGATTATAGTGATATATGTGATATTAGATTGAAATTAGTAATTGGTTGAAGTCAAGTTGGTGAAGTGGAGCAAGTGATGCGGGTTTGAGCTTATTGAGAATCGGAAGAATTGGAGCTTGTGGTGGAGAAGATTTTGGTGTTTCGAGTTTAAGGAGGAATCGGTCAAGGTATGATTTTGGTTTCTCGTAGATAATATATAATGTTTCGTGAAAACATAGGCTAGATGGCCATAGATAAGTTTTATGATATAGAAGGTTGAGGTTTAGTGACTTCTTGTTGAAAATTATTGAGTGGTGGTAGAAATGCATGATGATTGGTTATTAATGATTACGAATAATGATGATGAGAATGATTGATAATTGATGAATGATATTGAATTATAATGATGAGTTTTGAAATGAATAATTAATGTGATAAATAATATTAATAGTAAGTGATGATGAGGATAGGTTGTATGTATGTATGTATGTATGTATGTATGTATGTATGTATGTATTTGTAGATGATTGAGTGATTTGGATAGGACCCGAGAAGGGTAGCAAAGTCCAACTTTTAAGGAGAAGTGTTGCCAAAATTTTATGAAAATTTTGGAAAATTTTGTATTGGTTAATTTGGATGGAAGAATAGTTTATTTGATTTTGATTTATTTAAGAAAAGAATGAATTATGTTTGAGTTTAAATTATTGAGAAAAGAATTGTGTTTTGAGTTTGATTAAGAAATCACATTTGGAGGAATTTTAGTGAATTTCAAAAATAATTAGTTTTTTATTGAATAATTCTGTTTTGCAACGTTTTGAAAAAGTTGAAGAATTCGAGTTTTGATTTAGCAAAACGGGACGATCTTCGAGCCTTTGGGAATGTTTTAAATTTAAGAATGAAACTGAAATTGGTTTTGGTTTTAAAGAAAAAAGAGATTTGAGATTTGAATTACCTGGGCAGTACGGAAGGGTTGTGCCTTAGTCCCACTTGCTTCGGATCAAGATTTTAAAAGATTGTGTTTTGAATATGAGTTTTGACCTGACAAGAATCGTGGTGATATACCGTTTGTCTAGTGTCGCGATGGACATGGAGATCATGGTTGTTTACTGCCCACAGGTTATAAATGTATTTGTAGGGATCGTGGTTATTTACCGCCCACGTGTGTGCTGTTTTCCAATTGAAAACGTCTATGGGGATCGAGGTGGTTTACCGCTTACCAGGTGAGAATCCAGGTACTGTACCGCTCACCAGATTTAGAGAGGATGATGTCTGGGTTAGCTACCGGACATGTCGAGCTGACTTTATAACCGACAGATGAGACTCATCAGCCATAGGACAGGCATACATCATATGCATATGTGTGTTTTATTTGATTGTGCATTAATTAGGCTTGCCTATGTGATTATTATACTTACCTGCTATATTTGCTATTTGCTGTATCTGTATCCTACTTGTGTTTGCTTTGTCTGTATTGCTTGCCTATACACCGGAGTGTTGGAGGATCGGAGGAAGGCAAGAAGTTGAGGGAATGAGTAGAATTGAGCTAGACTTAGGAACCTTAGATAACTCACCTTGTATTATGGTTTTAAACTTTAATTCTAAGCTTTATATCTGAGTGTCAAAGTTCTAGGATTGTCACTTGCTTTTCCGGGACCTTATATCTTATGTACGTGGGCACCTTAACCTTATTGAGAACCTCCGGTTCTCATTCTATACAATATTGCTGTTTTTTATATGCAAGATTGAGAGACGACTCGCTGAGTTTCTGAAGTTCCTGTGCAAGCGAAGTTGGAGTCATCGGAAACTCTATGTCTTATTTTAGAGTTATGTATTTGTGTATATAGACTCTCCACACACGCACACACGCACACACACGCGCGCGCGCACATACACACACACATATATTTGTATTTCGTCTCTTAGAGTGGACTTTTAGAGACACAGGTGTTCTGTTTATGTTTTTGGAATAATTTTGGGTTATATTTACATATATGTATATGTATACTCTGGCCGACCTTTACTTCGCAAGTCGAGTTAAGAGCTTGATTATCTGTATTTTCGCATTCTGACTTATATATGTACATATAGCTTTCTTTTCATTTCGATCTTTGTACATTACAATTTTTGTTTTGCAGTCTTGCTTAAGTTTCTTTTCTTCAAGGTTCCTAGTTATGCATTTTCTTTAACTGTATTATTATTTACTTTTTCATCACGTTAGTGAATAATATTTAAGACTAAAAAAGAAAAAAATATAATTTAACACAAGTCCCTGTATAATTATTTCCTTAGAGAATGCAGATATTCACATTTATCTATGGATATTCTTTAAATTTTTTTCAAAAAATTAACAAAAAAAATCATAATATAATAATCATAAAATAATCAATTTAATATAATTCAACCCAAAATTCATAATATATTCATTATGAAAAATAACATTTCAAAAGAAAAAAATATAAAAACATCTTCCAATAAATTACAAAACATAATTTTTTGGAGCAAAACTAAGCGATGTAGTGTCAGACTTAAGAGGTAGAGAAAAAGAATTAGAGAGAGATATACAAAATTGAGACTAAAAAAGACTCTAGAAAAAAAAAATGTTCGAATTAGAAGCAAGAAGTAGAGTTACTAAATTCAAAAATATATATTACGAAAAATCAATAATTTTATATTCGTGTAATTTTAACAAGTCTTATAGGAAGAGTACTATGTCCCTGTCCCCTTACATTTCATGTGGATAAGTTCGCACCCAAGAAGATTTTACGATACCCATTTAGTCCCAAATCGTAAGTAATATCTACGAATATTTATTTGGTTATTTTTTTTATCATTCCAATTGCTAACATTTGCTGGTTCGTGACGTTGAGTTATTCCAGTTATTTAGTCAATTCTTAGATAACCAAAGTCCAGGCTATATCATTCTCATAAAATCACATGCATCCTTATTATAACAATATTAATCGAAGATAAATAGTTAAACACTAAATCAGTCACATTTTTCATATATATATATATATATATATATATATATATATATATATATATATCACATTTTATATTATAAAATATTAATAAGTCTAGATTAGAAATAAAAATTGAAAAAATTTAACTACAAAATTTAAATGTGCTTATTTTTATACTGCATAATTTAATATTTTTTTTCAATTTCTATACTAATAATGTTAATTTTTTTAAACTTTTTTAGTCTATGTCCCCCCCCCCCCCTCCCCCAATAAACTTTATCACCAATTCGACATCCAAAAGTTTTATATTTGAAAAAAAGTTTTTTTTAGTTGTGGTTTGTCTATATTACCTTTAATTTAATTTATTTAATCTTATCATTTTTTTCTTAAACTTTTTATTGGCTTTAACTAACTATATTTTCTATACTAATTAATTGTATTAATAGATTGACTTTTACTATTTTCATAATCTATAAAAGTAAAAAATTTGATTAATAATAAAAATATTTAATATACAAATATTAATATTCAAATAATTGAAAAATCGCTACTTATTCGTAAGATATAACTTAACTTCGAATATTATTGAGTATGACAAACTTTTAACACGCAACGTTGAATAAAAGAAATTTTAAATAAAAATATACTTTTTTGTTGATGTTGAATTCAGTAATACCCAAATTTTTTTTATTGTATTTTTTTGTTTTTAAATCAATCATAATGTATAAACTAATTTCTTATCACAATTATTATAATTTTAAAGTATAGTTAAACAAAAAAATTTAGAACTAAAAAAAAAGTTTTAAAAAATAAACTATTTTTATCTCTATAATAAATTAAAATATTATAATATTTAAAAGTCTAAAAGATAGATATCTAACTCTATTGCTAGAAATTTTAGATTATATCACAAAAATTTTTTTATATTACAAAGTATTTTTAAATAATTTATATAAATAAGGTTAATAACATGAAGAATTAAGAATAAAAATAAATAAATTTTAATTATAATAGCACCTAAAAAATTAATTCTAAATTTACTCTAGACAAAAGAAAATTGAACATTTCATATATGGTAGAAAAAAGTAAATATTGTACAAGTTATATGAAGAATAACAAAAATATAAAATAAAATATAAAATACAAAATATAAAAGAAAAAAGTATTATTATTATCTTTTAATTGAAAAAAGTGAAGGACCTATAAAACTTACAAAATAAAAATAAGGTTGTGAAAATTGAATCAGTCATCGAACCACTCTAGCTACTGATTCATTGGTTTAAAGGTTTAATTGGTTTAACTGTGGTTCAACTGGAATAATCATTTTATAATAAAATAATAAATAAAATATAAATAAATAAACACACTAAAATATAATTATAATTTAATTTAAACTTTAAAATATCATCTAAATCAAAAGTATTACATCAATCACAATATTATAATATCATCCAAATACAAACTCAGAAGTTATATAACAAAAGAAACAACCAAACATAAAATGTCAACATCAAAGTTTGTCAGCAACAATCAAAATCCACAAAAACATAAATTAAAATCCAACATAATCCAATAACAAGAACAACGAATTAAATTGATTGATACTATCATCTAGACAATAATAAAATTTAGTTAATAGCAACCCAATGACAAAAACAATGAATTAAGATAAAAAAAAAAAACATAAACTAAGATGAAAATAACAATAATAAGATCAAGATAAAAAATAACGAACCACAACAAGTACAATTGATCAAATTAACAAGTTATTAAAATGTCAAAAACAGCACAACAACTTAATAATCACAATTTACAAGATCAAAAACATTCCCAGAACAACAATTTATCAAAATAACAGGTTAGAAATATCAAGAACATAACAAAATAAGTTAACAAAACAAGTTAATACAACAATCCAACAACAAAATAAGAACTAAAATTGTAACCTACTAATCAAAACAACCACTAAGTAAATGATGACTAAATCAAGATCTGCAACCTCCATCCAGTACTAAAGTAATCTCCATCCAGTACTAAAATGATTATTCAAAATTATTCAACAGTTATTCAACCCATTAATAACAGCAAAATTTTTAAATTAACTAACAACAATTGTTCAACAATTATTCAATCCAGTAACAACAGTAAGATTCACAGATTAACTAATAATAATTATTCAATGCAGTAACCACAGCAAAGTTCATAAATTAATTAACAATAATTATTCAACAATTATTCAACCTATAACAAGTTTAGAGACTATTCAACAATTATTGCTAAAAAAATATACGTAAAAGCTAGAAGCATAAAATAGAGCAAAGGAGATCTTGAGCAAGAGGAGGAAATAGCGCTGACCGGTGGAATAGAGCTGACGCTGGCGACGGTGGAACAGCTCTTCGCGACAGATGTAGGAGGTGAGCCTAGACGGTGCTTCCACTGCTGAAACGTTAGTTGCACAATGGTAGAATAGAGATGCACAATGGTGGTGGTGGCTTTGAAGCTCCAACTTGCGATGGCAGCAGGAGCAGTCTGGCAGCTGAACGGAAGTAAGGGAGTGAGATCGTTGGTGTTAGGAGGAAGGAGAATCTCGAAGGTGATAGAGGAGAGTGTGCTGCACCGTTATACTGAATTAGGATTGCTACTTGTTGGGTTAGATGCGTAAGGGTTAGGGGCTTAGGGCTGATAACAAAACAACTGCAATTTTATTTTTATCAAATTTAGAAAATCGATCGGGTCACCGTTCGGTTCGATCGATTGATTTTTGGCCGGTTTAACGGTTCAACTCCAATTTTTTTATTTTGCAATTTTGGCATATGATCGAACCGTGATTTCTATTAATTTGCGATTTAACTGGTCGATTCGAACTGGTTTTCAAAACTTTGAATAAAAGTACTAAATATAGTTTAGTAGAATAAATAAAAAATTAAATTTTATACATATGGAATTCTTTTTCTATTTTAAAGGATCTTGATCCTTTTTTGTAGAAGCAAAATATCAAAAATTAATTGAAAAAATAAGAAAATAAAATCATATAAAGTCTTAAAGAATAATATTAGAAGATAAAAAATATAAAATATAGAAAAATAAATAAAAATTAAAATAAAATATTATTTGAACATTCTAAAGAGTGAAAGAAATAAAATAATCATCTAAAAAATAAAAGATATGAGGTGTGTTAATAGTAAATGAAAACTTGTTGTGGGTTTGGGTCGGGCGACCCACATCCAATCCAAAAAAAATATTAGTAAATGAAAACTTAAAAATTTATGTAAGCAAATTAAAATAATATATTTAATGTGATTTTTAAGGTAAAAATTCACGTCATTGAAGTATAATATACATTTTATTATTTTATATGGATTAATATTAGTTTTAATTTATATATTATTATTATTATTATCATTATTATTATTATTATTATTATTATTATTATTATTGGATATGAAAAATAAACAGTGTTTGTATTATTAATATTTTATTGATATTCTTTAACTCTAACTGTAATTAGGCCTACCTCATTAAAAACAAATGTAATTTAATTAATTTTTATCTAATAGTGTTATACATTGACATAATTATAGAAGAATTAACTTTAGCGAGTTAATGATACAGTATTTAATCATCACAAGAATATTTTTACATAGAATCAACTGTTGAGTTAAGAAATTAATTAATATAATTGATTATGACAAACATTTGATTAGTGAGCTAATTACCCAATTAGTTTTGATTATTTTGGATAAGTGATGCAGGCCAAAAAGTAAGAGTTGCAGCAACCCAACATCAAACAAAAGATATCTGTTGGTGGGCTGAATAGTAAGTAAAAATAAAACAAGCCCAAGTCATTCATCTCAAGCTCAATTCCTCAAAGAAGCAAAGGCAAGGCACCAACGGGCTGAACTTGAGTAGAACCCGATCTAAGTCCAAATTGATTTCAATTCCCTCTCAATTGCTTTCACCAACTCAACGTTCCTTTCTTCTCTGACCATGTCAAATCACAAACTCAGAAAAGTGAGAAAGAGAAAGAGAAAGCTTCTTTCCTAAGGTGATCATCAAAGAAGCAAGAAAGAGAAAGTCTAAGCTTGAAACTCAGAAGTCTAATCAACCATTTCAAACCAAATCAATCTTAGGTTAAAGGTAACCCATTTCCTTTTACATGCAACACACTTTCTTCTTTTCATCTTCAACTCTCTGCCACTCTGTTTTGAGCTGTATGGAAAAGAGGATTTCTGTTCCTCTCTGCTGTGTATCTACAGTCATAAGTAATTTTTGGGGACTAAGTAGTTTCTCAATGGCTCAAATTTGGTTTACCATTGGAAGACTTTTGTGGTTGCTATTTTATGGCTTTCGGTCAAAATAAAGAAGTCAGAAGCAAAGTTTCTACTCTGATGTTTAAAGAGAAAAAGTGAAACAGTGGGTTGGTGAAGCTCAAGGCTTAAGGAGTTGACCTAGGGTGAGCAACCAAGGAACATGCAAGGAGATAAAAAAAGCTTTCTGCTCATTCAGAACTAAGGAGAGAAAACCAGAGTTTGGTGAGTTGAGTTCTGAGAAGAAGTTTCTCTACTTGGATAATACTTTCTTTCAAAGAAGCATTCGGCCAATACTGAAGAACTGTATCTGAGGTTTGCAAATCTGGTTTTGCACATAGTGAAGAGGCTGTTGATGAAGTCAATCTTCTTCATGTTTTACAGATTGTGATATACTTTTCTATGTTTATCTTTCTGTAATTTCTTGTGAGAAAAGGCATAAGTGAGAAAGCTCAAGTAAAAGCCATGAGTGGAAAAAGACTGAGTGATACAGTTGAGAGAAAAGCCTAGAGTTATTTTCTGATTTCTTTAGGTATGTCTATGTCCTGTATCTTGTACCTGTAAGGTATCCCTTTCTTAGTTGGGTTAGCACTAAGAGTGAAGAGTTAGGTATTAGCATAGCCAATGTCAAGTTAGGTTAAAACTTGAGTGTGAAATTGGTGTATGTAATACTTTTAACTATAGTGAAAATTTCTCCATTGTTGTGGAGGAGACTGGACGTAGGTAGCATAGCACAAGGCAACCGAACCAGGATACATGCTGGTGTTAGCTTTTCTCTTCTTTGCTGTGTTCTGTTTTTTGATATTCATGAGACAAAAATAAATTGTCTCATAAATTTCTGCTGCTGAGTACAAACAAAATCAGAATTGAAAGTTTATTTTAAAAGATCATAACAGCAACTTAAAAGGAAGGCATAGATTCAACCCCCTTTCTCTAAGCCTACCAAAACCTTCAATTGGTATCAGGAGCTAAGGTCTCAAGAGTCAAGCTTAACCGCTTGGAGCAAAGATCTAATGGCGAACAACTTGGGCACAACTACAGTTGTCTAGACCCTCACTGAAGGCCAGTCAAACAACCGGCCACCTTTCTTTAATGGGAAGAACTATGCCTACTGGAAAGAAAGGATAAGGATCTTCATCCAATCCATTGACTACAACATATGGAAGATAGTTGTGAGCGGTCCTAAGATCCCAATAAAAACAAGTGATGATGGAGTGGTGACTCCAAAAGAAGAAGCTGAATGGAATGAAGATGATAAGAAGAAGATGGAGCTAAATGCTAAAGCTATCAACCTTCTTCACTGTGCTATTAGCTTTGAAGAGTACCGGAAGGTGTCTAGATGCAAGACAGCCAAAGAAATCTAGGAAAAACTCCAGGTTACACACGAAGGCACTAAACAAGTCAAAGAAACGAAGATTGATATGCTGCGAAAAGAGTACGAGATGTTCAACATGAAGGATGGAGAAAGCATTGATGAAGCGTTTGAGAGATTCTCAATCATAATCAACAACCTTGATGCTATGGGTACAAACTATGCAGAACAAACCTTGGTGAGAAAACTCCTTAGAAGCCTCACAAAAGAATGGGAAACCACTGCCACTGTCCTAACCGAGAGCAATAACCGCCCAGAACCTATGATGAGCTGAAAGAAAAACTCCTTGCCTATGAAACTACACATACAAACACTGACTCAAGGAAAAAAGGGAATAGCCCTCAAGTTAAAAGTAGAATCAAAAGAGAGTTAGTCTAGTGATGGTATTTCAGATGATGAACTCTTATTTTTTGCTAGGATATTTAGAAGGATGATGAAGAACAAAGGCAAGTATAAGGGTTCAAGCTCAAAGGAACACAAGATGGACTTAAGCAAGGTGACATGTCATCATTGCAAGGAGGCTAGACACTTCAAGCTAAACTATCCAAAGCTCAAAAAGGAGGACAAGGGAAAGAAAGAAAGGAAAAGAGTGCTCATGGCAGTTTGGGAGGATCTTGAGAACGACTCAAATGAAGAAGAAGAATCTGAAGGTGAAGATAAAGACTGCTTCACGGCTGGAAACAACAATCTTGATGAGATAAATTATTATGATTTGACCATTGAGGATTTACATGCTATTATTGATGATCTCACTTTAAATACCTCAAAACTGCTTGACAAGTACAATGAATGCAGATCTGAAAGAGATGTGTTGAGAGCTGAAAATTATTTTTTAAAAGAAAAAGTGAAGGAAACTGAATGTGCTTTGGACATTATTGAAGAAAATAGATTTTTAAAATCTAAACTTGAAAAATTGAAAGGAAAGCACATTGTGGATCCTTCTCATGAGTTAATTGTTGAAAATGAAAAATTTAAATGATATGATTAAAAGGCTGAATGGTGACTTAGCAAAATTTGCTCAAAGTTCTAGTAACTTGGACAAATTACTTGCAAGTCAAAGACCATTATTTGAAAAATCTGGTTTAGGTTATATAGCCAAGGAAGATGCAGTTTTTAATGATTCCTCTATAAAATTTATGGCTTCTTCATCACATGTTAAATCCACACCAATCAAATCTAGTATTGGATATGTTCCAACTTTTGAAGAAAAGTTTGATAAAGTATACACAAATGAAACTGAACCTTCACCAAGAACCGAACCTAGTTCAAATAGGCCAAGTTTGGGGTACATTTCGAAAAATGAGGTTGCTTTCAAGAAACCACCATTTTACAACAAAACCTCATATTCGAAAGGTCCAAAAGTTCAAAAAAATTCTGGTGAAAATGTTTTTGCAAAGAGGAACAATTTTAATAAAAATCAATTTGTCAAAAGAAATGCACCTCTTCCAAAAACCAGAAAATTTCAACCTTTTTATCATTTCCAGCAAAGCAACTCACCTCAATTTCAGCGATACACATCAGAAATTTATTGTGTAAATTGCAAGAAATTTGGTCACTCATATGCACAATGTTTCATTGAAAAGAGAGTTGTAGGAAACAAAATTTACAATGTTGTTTGTGATTTCAATGCACTTGGACAACCAAGATGGATTAACTTCAAAGGATCCAAATTAATTTGGATACCTAAGGCTACTTAAAACTCTTCATGCAGATTTGCCTAGCATCCAAGAACAAAAAGGACATGTGGTACATGGATAGTGGATGCTCAAGACACATGACTAGAAGGTCAACTTATTTCATCAAACTAAACAAGTATGATGGAGGTTTTGTGACCTTTGGAGATGATGGTAAAGGTAAAATCATTGCTGTTGGAAAAGTAGGTAATGAACAATCTACTTTCATTGATGATGTATTTTTGGTATGTGGTTTGAAACATAATCTTTTGAGTATAAGTCAGCTGTATGATTTAGGATATTTAGTGACTTTCAAAAGACTTGAATGCTGTGTTCTTAATGAGAAAACAAATGAAGTGCTTTTTGTTGCCAAGTGTTTTAATAATGTGTATGGACTTACTCTTGATGAACTAAAGGATCAAAATGTAGCTTGTTTTCATTCTAAAGATTCTAAAACGTGGTTATGGCACAAGAGATTGGGCCATGCAAGTATGTTTCAAATAAACAAACTTGTAAAGAAAGAATTAGTAAGAGGTCTTCCTTTGATAAAGTTTGACAAAGACATCACATGTGATGCTTTCCAAATGGGAAAACAAACAAAAAGTTCTTTTAAACCAAAAGAAAATATCTCTACTAAAAGACCACTTGAGTTGCTACACATTGATTTATTTGGTCCAACAAGAACTCAAAGCCTAGGTGGTAAATATTATGGTTTAGTGATTGTGGATGACTATACTAGATTTGGTTGGGTTTTATTTCTTGCACACAAAAATGAAGCCTTTTCTGCATTTAAACCTTTTTGCAAGAAAATTCAAAATGAAAAGGATTTAAAAATCTCTTCTATAAGAAGTGATCATGGAACTGAATTTGAAAACAATTTATTTGAATCCTTTTGTGGGGAATTTGGAATATCTCACAACTTCTCTTGTCCAAGGACACCTCAACAAAATGGTGTTGTGGAAAGAAGAAATAGAAGCATACAAGAGATTACAAGTGCTATGCTTTGTAAGAGTAATGTTCCAAAATTTCTTTGGGCTGAAGCGGTTAACACGGCTTGCCACATTTTGAATAGAACAATCATAAGGAAATTTTTGAAGAAAACCCCTTATGAACTTTGGAAAGGTTACCCACCAAACTTAGACTACTTGCACATCTTTGGATGAAAATGTTTTGTTTTAAATAACAAGGATAATTTGGGTAAATTTGATCCAAAGGCGTATGATTGTTTGTTTGTAGGATATTCCACAACTAGTAAAGCATATAGGGTTTATCATCAACATGCTAGGATTATTGAGGAGTCCATACACGTTACATTTTGTGATACTAACTTGGTGCAAAGTATTTTGGAAGATTGTGATGTAGAAAATCAAGCTCAAAAGGACGTTGAAACTGTACAAAATCAAGAAAATGAAAATTCTGTTCAACCTAAACCGGAAACTGCAGTTGTTGAAAATTCAGAGACAATTCCTTTTTGTCTCATGAATTTGAAGGAAATTCTGAAGCCAGCAGCATCCAGAATTCATTAGTACCTAAATCTACCTCCAAGTCAACCAAACTTTGTGAATGGAGATTCTTGAAGAACTATCCTGAGAAATTTGTTATTGGAGACGTCTCTCATGGAGTTAGAACTCGGTCCTCAACTAGAAAAGCCAATAAAGAGACAAACATTGTCCTTCTCTCTCAAATGGAGCCTCAGAATGTCAAAGAAGCCCTTAGTGACCCCTCTTGGGTTAAAGCAATGGAGGAAGAGCTTCTTGAGTTTGAGAAGAACCAAGTGTGGACTTTGGTTCCAAGGCCAAATGGAAAGAAAGTGACCAGCACCAAATGGATATTTCGGAACAAGTTAGGAGAAGATGGCAGCATTGCAAGAAACAAGGCAAGGCTCGTGGCACAAGGATATGACTAAGAAGAAGGAATAGACTTTGATGAATCCTTTTTTCCTGTTGCCCGAATGGAAGCCATAAGACTTCTTTTAGCTTATGCTGCATTTTGTGGTTTTAAATTATATCAAATGGATGTGAAATGTGCATTTTTGAATGGTGTGATAGATAGAGAAGTGTATATGAAGCAGCCACCCGATTTTGAAAATAAAGAGCATTCTAACTATGTTTTCAAATTATCTAAAACTCTCTATGGTTTAAGGCAAGCTCCTAGAGCTTGGTATGAGATGCTTATCTCTTTTTTTTTTGAAAAATAGTTTTCAAAGAGGTAACACCGACACAACTCTATTTATCAAGAATTGTAATGATTCTTTCATTCTAGTCCAAATATATGTTGGACATTATTTTTGGATCAGCCAATGAATCCCTTTATTCTGAATTTGGAAAACTCATGACAAGTGAATTTGACATGAGTATGATGAGTAAACTTAATTTTTTCCTTGGGCTGCATATTAAACAAACTAAAAATGGTATTTTCATTCATCAAGAGAAGTATGCCAAGGAATTAGTTAAGAAATTTGGTATGGAAAATGCCAAACCCATGGGAACTCCCATGCACCCTAATTCTAAATTAGATAAGGGAGAAACTGAGAAAGATGTAGATAAGACTAGGTATCGAGGAATGATTGGTTCTCTTATGTACTTAACTTTCTCTATACCCGACATTGTGCAAAGTGTTGGATTGTGTTCAAGGTTCCAATCCAAACCTAAAGAGTTACATCTTTCTGCAGTTAAGAGGATCATTAGATATGTTCATGGCACATCCAATTTTGGTCTTTGGTATGCTAAGATTGATGATTTTTCTGCAGTTGGTTATTGTGATGCAGATTTTGCCGGTGATAGAGTTGATAGAAGGAGCACTTCAGGCTTATGTTGCTTACTTGGAAAGTCCTTAAATGTTTGGTCAAGTAAGAAACAACCAACAGTGGCATTATCCACTATAGAGGCTGAGTATATAGCTGCTTCTTCTTCTTGTTCTCAGCTTTTATGGCTCAAAACACAGCTTGCTGATTACAAGTTAAATGCTGAAAATATTCCCTTATTGTGTGATAATATGAGTGCCATTAATATTTCTAAAAATCCAGTTTTGCACTTTAGGACTAAACATATTGAAGTGAAATTTTACTCAATAAGAGAACATGTCCAAAAGGGGGATATTAGTATTCAATTTGTTAAATTAGAGGAGCAATTAGCAGATATTTTCACAAAATCACTAGCTGATGACAGATTCTGCATGCTTAGGACTAGTCTTGGTATTTTAAGTTATGATTCTTTGTTTGGAAGTTACTGATGTGTTTGTTGAAGTTTTTGTCTCATAAATAGGCATGAGACAATTTTGGGCAGGTGATGAACGCTACCTTTAATCAGCGTGTTCTAGGCTTGCTTCAAGTGAAAGCTGATCTGGGCCAACTTCAAATATTCAAATCATGGGTGGTTCTATGTGTTTCCTTAAATCCAACCATCTCTGGGTCCAAATATGAATGTTACATTTTTTGTGTGGTTGACAATTTTTTTGAAGGCATGAGTGTTTAATTCTTTGAATAGGCTTTCATTTAATGTTTCCCGGTCCAAAAGATTTTTATATTTGATTTAATTTTTTTTCAAAAAGGGTTTTCAAAATTTAAAATTAATTTCCTGTTTGAGTTTAAAATCAAATAAAATCTTTCTTTTATGAGGTCATGTCTTTTCAAGTCTTTTTAAAAGATGATGCAATTGCATGGTTTGTGAAAAATTTCCTTTGGGTACGGTTACCAACACTCCCTCACTTTCCTCCATTAACTACTCTTCAACTCCTCGGTTTCCATCCACTACCTTTATTGCTTCTCTTCCCTCAAAAGCCTGAAACTAACCAAATGAGGAAGAAAGTTATTGCTAAAAAGCCTCCTCGCGAGAAAGTGTACAAGCTTCCCACAAAACCTTCTACTCGCTCCCAAGACTAAACCTTCACTCCATCTCCTTCTCCTCCTACCTCTCCTCCTCGGTGTAATCCCATGGCTCGAACCAAAAATCCTTCTAGGGTTACACCCTCAGCCAAGCAGACACCACCATCGAAAGAGACTCCATCCAAGCCTGGTTTATCGAAGCCTAGTTCATCAAAAGGGAAAAGACCTGCAGCGCCTGAATCTGCATCTGCCTCAACCTAAGTCGAGATCTGTCCTATTGCACTCCCAGAGAGGTAAAATTCGAGTTCCTCTTAAGACTGTTAAAGAACCAGATGTTGGCCCCTTTGATCACAAATCTCACTTCTTGACCTCTCATTCAAACTATAACCCTTTTAGATTCAAATCGTACCCGGAATCATCTTTTTGACATTAAAAAGTCTGTTTATCCTCTTTTGGTTAAAGAGTTTTATGCTAACATGACTTATCATGAAGGCAGTATTCACTCTTATGTTAAGGGTAAAGACATTATTTTAAATGATGAAACAATTAGTGATTCTTTGAAGTATACTGATGTTGGGCCGTGTGCTTACATTTTCGTAAAGTGGGATGAAGGAGTTAGTATTTCTTACAATGATGCTTTGGCTCATATCTATGAACATGTTTCCTTGATTGATGGCATCACACCCACTCACAGAGTCCTAGGATATGAACGCGCTCAGTTGCACCGAATGCTCAACCACATCACACTTCCTCAAAGTGGTTCATATCAAAGGGTTTCTTACACAGACAGAATTGTTTTATATGTCCTGCTCACCAAAACAGAAATTTTATTTGCATATTTGATGGTTAGATACATGTTTGACTCTGTTAGAAGTGAAAAAGACAAAGCACTTCCATATGGCATGTTTCTTACTTGTATTTTTGAGCATTTTGGTGTTGACTTGACCAATGAGGATTATCAAAATAGACATTCATATCTAAAGGGAGGTGGTGTAGTGAAACAACCCAAAGGACCTACTCGATCTGAGAGGGTGGTCTTAGATGATGAAGATGATGAATTTGTCCCTGAAGAATCTCTTGCTCCTTCCACTGAGGGTACTTCCATCTCTACTGGGAAGAAATTCGCTCTGCTGAATGTGGTCAAGGATGTTGTTCAAGAGTTTGTCTCCCAATCCAATCATATGATTGCCATGAGTAAGGAATAAAGGAAGCTGGCTAGCAAGCATGAGAATTTCCTAAGGAAATCAATGGATAGAGTGGCTTTGTTCATGACCTTCATTGATAACCTTCAAAAGGATGAAGACCCTGCCACAGATGATGAAGAGGAAGATGATTCGAAGGGAAATAGTTCTGATGCCTAGATTTGTCTCATAAAAACTGTTACTGCTGTTCTCTTTTTGTCTCTTGATTTATGTTTAGTTTGCTACTGTTGAAAATTTTTTTTGGATGACTGTAACAACTCTAAATACTGCTGCACTTTTGGTTGTTTAGTTAATACTTTGAACTGTGCTCTAACTCTTTTCTGCAGGTTTTTAGGCAGGTGTTTTTGTTGATTTTGCCTATTATCCGCCCTTGATGACAAAAGGGGGAGTAATAGCAATAGGAATAGGATAGGGTGGATAGGGTGAAGTGAACTTTTATTGTAGCTACTATTGCTTTGTGACTTCTGTTTGTCTGCTACATTATAACTTGCTCTCATATGCTGATAAATAGCCCTTGATTAATCTTGATACTTTGTCTCTACTACTGACATAATGTGTTGGGCTGATTCTATGGTGTTGCTTGTTCTATATCCCTTAGACAAGATAAATGTGTGTAGCTCTTTATGACGTTCTCTTTAAGTACAATATAAAACAGGAACAAAGAGGAAAGCAAAAATCCAGGGGGAGCTACTATTGAAAAGGAAAGGGGGAGCAACACAAAAGCAAGAAACATTAATCAAAGGGAAGTTTTCCAACTTTATTAAATTTAAATTCCTTTTGGTTTTTGTTTAAATATGTTTGTCATCAAGGGGGAGATTGTTGAGTTAAGAAATTAATTAATATAATTGTTGATGACAAACATTTGATTAGTGGGCTAATAACCCAATTAGTTTTGATTATTTTGGATAAGTGATGCAGGCCAAAAAGTAAGAGTTGCAGCAACCTAACATCAAACAAAAGATATCTGCTGGTGGGCTGAATGGTAAGTGAAAATAAAACAAACCCAAGTCATTCATCTCAAGCTCAATTCCTCAAAGAAGCAAAGACAAGGCACCAACGGGATTAACTTGAGTAGAACCCGATCCAAGCCCAAATTGATTTCAATTCCCTCTCAATTGCTTTCACCAACTCAACGTTCCTTTCTTCTCTGACCATGTCAAATCACAAACTCAGAAAAGTGAGAAAGAGAAAGATAAAGCTTCTTTCCTAAGGTGATCATCAAAGAAGCAAGAAAGAGAAAGTCCAAGCTTGAAACTCAGAAGTCTAATCAACCATTTCAAACCAAATCAAGCTTAGGTTAAAGGTAACGCATTTCCTTTTACATGCAACACACTTTCTTCTCTTCATCTTCAACTCTCTGCCACTCCGTTTTGAGCTATATGAAAAAGAGGATTTCTGTTCCTCTCTGTTGTGTATCTACGGTCACAAGTGATTCTTGGGGGACCAAGTAGTTTCTCAATGGCTCAGATTTTGTTTACCATTGGAAGACTTTTGTGGTTGCTGTTTTATGGCTTTCGGTCAAGATGAAGAAGTCAGAAGCAAAGTTTCTACTCTGAGGTTTAAAGAGAAAAAGTGAAACAGTGGGTTGGTGAAGCTCAAGGCTTAAGGAGTTGACCTAGGGTGAGCAACCAAGGAACATGCAAGGAGATAAAAAGAAGCTTTCTGCTTATTCAGAACTAATGAGAAAAAACCAGAGTTTGGTGAGTTGAGTTCTGAGAAGAAGTTCCTCTACTTGGATAATGCTTTCTTTCAAAGAAGCATTCGGCCAATATATACTGAAGAACTGTATCTGAGGTTTGCAAATCTGGTTTTGCACATAGCGAAGAGGCTGTTGATGAAGTCAATCTCCTTCATGTTTTACAGATTGTGATGTACTTTTCTGTGTTTATCTTTCTGTAATTTCTTGTTAGAAAAAGCATAAGTGAGAAAGCTCAAGTAAAAGCCATGAGTGAAAAAAGGCTGAGTGATACACTTGAGAGAAAAGTCTAGAGTTATTTTCTGATTTCTTTAGGTATGTCTATGTCTTGTATCTTGTACCTGTAAGGTATCCCTTTCTTAGTTGGGTTAGCACTAAGAGTGAAGAGTTAGGTATTAGCATAGCCAATGTCAAGTTAGGTTAGAACTTGAGTGTGAAATTGGTGTATGTAATACTTTTAACTATAGTGGAAATTCCTCAATTGTTGTGGAGGAGACTGGACGTAGGTTGCATAGCACAAGGCAACTGAACCAGGATACATGCTGGTGTTAGCTTTTCTCTTCTCTGCTGTGTTCTGTTTTCTGATATTCATGAGACAAAAATAAATTGTCTCATAAATTTTTGCTGCTGAGTACAAACAGAATGAGAATTGAAAGTTTGTTTTAAAAGGTCATAACAGCAATTTAAAAAGAAGGCATAGATTCAACCCCCTTTCTCTAAGCTTACCAAAACCTTCATCAACAATTAGAGATACTTTTAAAATTTTTTGAAAACATTAAAGATAAAAAATATAGTTTAATTCTAATACACTATTCATATAAAATAATTTTATATGTGTATCTAATAATTATATCATATTAATATATCATATCACAAAAATAACTATTTTTTATATTGATCACATAGATAATTATCTAAAAAATATATATAATTAAATAGCTATATAAAATATTTTATGTGACCAGCGTGCATAAAAATTAAACTAAAAACTATCTATCAACTTTTACTAAATTCATCTCCCACCACACTGGTCAAAAACAACGAGAAGGTCGACACTGATGCTAATTGGACACTCTCATTCACATCTTTTCTCATTCACAAATAATATCTTGAATAATTAATGAACTTAAAATCAAAATACACCAAGTAAAATAAAAATTAGTGAAATCAACAACGAACACAGAAAATTTTATAGTTAAAAGATATAAAAGTACATGTATCTATTATTATGCATGAACATTGACACGAACACAAAATATAACATCATATGAAATATGCGGACATATGAATTTAAAATTTTTTTAAGATATGGAGACACAATATATATAAAATATAAATTTTTTAGATAAATTATAATGATATTTTAGTAATTTATTGATATTAAAATATAAATTAAATTTTTTATTATTTTTAATATATTTTTTAATTATATAAAATATTTAAAATATTTTTTGTTTTAATAATTAATAAGATATATTATTTCTAAACTCATTTTAAGAATACATATTAAAAATAAGATTGGATATGCTGCTTATGATGGTATTTAAGTGTGTCCAAATATGTCCGAAAAAAATTTTTATATTTTATCAAGACACAATTTGAACACAGAAAATATACGTATCGAACAAATATCGATGAATATTGCGTCCAAAATATGTCCGAGAAGCGAACACGATAAATAAGAGAAGTGTGAGTGCTTCGTAAATATATACAAAACCAGGGAAAGTGGCATCACAGCGATAACACCTAATAAAGCCGCCGGAACTACCTTCCCACTAGCCTCACCATCCGCTTCCCTCTCATCAAAGTTCATTCCTTTGGTCCTCCTACCATCTTGCCTTGGCCATTGTTCATTCTTCAATATTCATAGAGTAAAAACTACTTTTTAATATTTCCTTCACTTTTAATCTTTAATTAATCACCCATGAGTTTCTCCTAATCTTTCAATAAAACGATTAAAGTTCCAACGTGTGTGTCATGCAAGTGCACGTGGACAAGTATCAATTGCTCATTAGCCAACAAAACTTATACATAGTTTAGGCATTCTGTTAGCTAGGGGCTATGAAATAAGACATATCATACGCTAGAATTAATGTCCGCTTGGAGTGTCTCAATCTGAAGGCGAGAATGTATTGTAAATTGTTGGTGCCTTGGGAGTGATTGTGTCTGTGGCTCAGAATTACATTGGCGTGGTCCGAGCGTGAATGAGTGAGGGAGAGCAACTTGGAGTCCACGCGAGAAAGGCATTAAGTCATGAACTGAACCTGAACCATTTTTATGGTGTTACGTGTGGGCAGGTGGCAACGTGGGTCAGCCATTGGGTTCAGGGTCACGGGCCTAACCGGCCATAATAACAACCTTTCATGTGGCTGAGGCATGTGGTTCAATGGCAAAAGTATTTGCCTCAATCCAAAGCCACACAAGTTCGAACCCTAGCAGTGGCTAGGTTAGTGTGTGTGAGTGGGTGTGTGAGTGTGTAACCTAGGATTGGGGGTTGTCCAATCCATCGACCAAAAAAAAAAAAAAAAAACCTTTCATTATTGGTTCCAGATTCTCTTGTACATTACTCTCAGGTTTCGTGACAAGTGTCCTTTCAACCATTATGGGCTACTTCATGCATCTGTTACTTTCTGCTTTGTGTTGTTTATTTCGATGATGAGACTTGCGAATGAGACGTTTACCCGATTGATATGTTAAACTGGAATTACCAACATTTCTTATTATTTAATTAATTCTTTTTCTTTTTTAAATTGCTAATGTACAAATCTAATTAACCAAGAGAGACGCGTGTATAATTACTTAATTAGTTCTAGCTACTCCACTTCTTTCCAATTTTTTACTTTTATATTCGATAAATTTAGTTCCGATTTTAGTATATGATAACCGTTAACCACCCCAAATTTTTCTGCACACTTATACGCTGAACTGTATCTCCAATTTATGTTGAAATTTTCACTTAAAATTCAAAATGTTGATACTTGATTGATAATTCACTCGTATATATAGTGGGTGGACCATGTGCTTTTTGCCGAATCAAGTGCTTATTAGTCGATAGATGCTTTGGCCTAACATGATTACATACAATTCATTGAAATAATGCTACTATAGAGTTTCATATATTCATCCCTCAATGTTTATATTATATACGGATAAGTAAGATGGCAAAGTATTTGATGGAGCTCTCAAAAAGAGGTCCATTTGATGGAGCTACTTCAAGTATTTATAATATAATCTAGTTTATTATAGTGTATTTACTCATGAGTATTGATTATTGAGCAACAAGATTCTTAATATGTATAATCTAGTTTATTATGGTGTATTTACTCATGGTAGCAGCAATACCCACTCTGCTCAGGGTGAACCTGAAGATCTTGCATTTTGTGCAAGCGTCCCTTTCTCTATGGGGACATCTAATGCTACTTTTCTTGGCAATCGAATCAGGCGATCTCACAGTCTAGTTGGGGCGGGAGAGCCGATTTTGGTGGCTGAGCCCCGCGATCAAGTGCGGCAGATTGTTCCCTTCACGCGAGTAGCTACGATGAATGGAAGCATTATGTTTAACACCAAAGTTTATACCCATAAGCCAAAATCAAGCCCTAATTGCAATGTTATTGGCATAAAGACTTCTAATTTGTTGATTTCATTCATTAAATTCTTATTAGTTAAGAGTTTAAATTACTTTTTCGTTTTGGCATTTTGGACGTTACGAATTTGGTGTTAGTTAAGAGTGATTAAATTAGTTTTGAAGTGTTTGGGGCTGTTTCACAAATATAATTACTTTTGTTACTCATAAGCAAATACAATAAAGTGAGTTGGGATCATGTTGTAAATATTTTAGACAATTCCATTAGATAAAACCTTTTTGTGAAAGTTCCGTCAAATACTTTGCCAAGTAAGATAACCCTTCTCTTTCGCCACTCTATATGCCTAAATTTTGTCCCAATCAGCGTCGGATTTAAGGGGCTAACATGGCTTTGGTCCCCATTTTAAAAAAAAAAATAGTATTATTAGTTTATTATTATTATATAATTAATATATATATATATATATTATAGATAAATATATTTTAGTATATTAACACACTAAAAAAAATTTACATATTAGTAATTTAATATGTATAAATTATAATGTATATTATAATATATTAATAGCAATTAATAAATAAATTTAAAAAATAATAAAAACATATAAATATATAAATAATTAAAAATTTATTAATAAATATAGGTTTGAATTAATATAAAAAAGTAATAACAATTTTTTTATTTTAATTTTTTTTATGACAACAATAAGTCAATAACAATTGAATAGATTTTTTAAATAATAAAAATTATTAAAATAAGATTTTAAAACAAGATAAAAAAGTTATTTTTAGCAGATTATATAATTGTATATGTTAAAAAAGAGAATATTTCAAAATTTATTTCAGATAATAGATTGATAATTTTAGTTAAATGAAATATCGCAAAATAAATTTAAAAATACTAAAATTTTAAAGTATGTAGTTGAATATTATTTTTTATATAATATAATTATTAATTTTGACCTATATATTATAAATATATTTTATTAGCTTTTTATTATGTTATATTTTAAATTATTATCGAAATAGTTTATATAATATTTCTCAATTTTAAAACCTTGATCAGCCCGTTATGGAAATAATTTCCAGTTCTTGTTTAATATGAATATTAATCACGAGTTTGCCAGCTGATTACATTTTTAACTCACATAATTGATGGATAAATTATTATTTTGCGAGGTACCACCTCCCCTGGATAAAGAATTGTTGAAATTAAAAACAAAAAATAAAAAGTTATATCTTTATTTGTCTTCTTTGTATTAATTAGTCTTTTGGCTAGAATCTAAAGTGGGTATTATCGTTTGGAGCAGTGTTGAGATGGGAACAGACTACCGAGTTACCATCAACTTTGCAATAATGCATTCCCATGTCCTATCAGTCTCTCAACATTCCATTCAACGTTTGCCGGGTAAGATATGGAAATTTTAGGTTATTACCTAGTAATCTTTTACGCAACTTAGGTTAGTAGAATAATTTGTTTACCTGTCTATTCAAATAAGTTTTAAAAGTTAAAATTTTATTTTATGTATATAATAATTTATTGACTAATAATAAATTTTTAAATAAAATTTAAATTTATGACAAATTAATTCTTAATTTATTAAATTATGACATATCATAAAAAAAACAAATAATGTTTTAGTTAAAATATATATTATAATATATTTTAGTATAAAAGACGAAAATAAAAATTTGTATTTATTTATAAATTTTCTGAGCAAATGGACAATATTCGAAATATATATATATATATATAAAATAATTTTTGCACTCATTTTTTAATAAAAAAAGAGAAAGAGAGAGAGTATATTTACGATATGGCCAATTCTAAATTTTAAATACTAAATTTTAAAACACTAAATACCACATTCTAAATTCTAATAAAGTAATAATATAAAGAGTAATGATGGGAGCCAATTTTTTTTGGTCGATATTAACTAATTTTTTAAAAATAATTTTATTTATCTTAAATTCTAAAATTTAAATTATAAATATTTAATCCTAAATCTTAAATTATAAAATCTGAATTTTAAATTCTCAAAAAATAAAATTTTTAAAATTAAAAAATAATTAATATTGACTAATAAAAATTAGTTTTCTATATTTTTTTAGTATAAAAATAAGATGTTGATTGATCTAAAATATTGGTTAATATTGATAAAATATATTAGTCCCTAATATTTATAAATAATATTACATGACCAACAAGATTTATTATTTTTGGCCAAATATTTTACTAACAAAAATATTTTTATACTAAATTCTAATTTTCAAATTCTAATAATATAAAAATAAAATATTCACAAAAAATATTAACTAATATTAATGAAAAATATTATTCTTTAAAATTTTTTCTTTATTTATTTACATGTTAACTACACAAATAATATTCATCTCTTTAAATGATCTAATTTCAAGTCTTCAATATAAATGAACCAATTCAGTCAAATCCTTTTTTGAGAATATATGTATACCCACACACACATAAGAGAGCAACTTTGGGGTTTTGTCCGGTAAAACCGTAACTTGTTTAAGTAATAATACAATAAGACAATTATCCCAACAGAAAAAAGTGAAATACAATGGGATCAATTATTATTGATTGATCTTCTAATTGGAGGGAAAGAACTGAGAAAAGCACATTTATTATCATTGGCTCATTCAATTTGTCATGTTAGTATCATCACGTGGCGTGCCCTCTGCTTAACATTAAAAGGCAAAACCACGCTTGTTCCAACTTCCATTATTGCGAATAAACAATCATCATTTATTCATTTTATTTCAGCAATCAGTTTTTGTGAACTAATTACTAATTGAAAAAGAAAGTTTTGGACTTCATCTAGAATTATTAAGTTTAAGATATTGATGTATTTAAATATAAAAAATTACGATGCCACTTAATCAAAAGGCATCATCTATGATAATAAAATAATAAGTGATGATTGAGATAAATCCTTTTACTAATTAATTGATATGGCTTAGAGTGAACATCTTTTATGATACGAGGATATATAGAAACCAAACTCGGTTTTGTTTAATAGTGATGAATTTACAATTAATCTTTATATTTAAATCATTTAACCAATCAAATCCAACCAAATAGCTTTAATCTAATTCATCTTTATGCGCCACTATTTTTAACAAATTTTTAACTTAATTCGCGAATATATATAACAGCCTTTTTCATACTGATAAAGAAATAAAAAGATAAATAAGACAAGAATTGAAATTGAAATAAAAACAAAAAAGATAGGTTGAAATTAAATACAAAGATAATCACTCTATTTTCTACCCAATTTCTTGACGCAATAAGAAAACGACTCCTTAACCTAACTTATCAGCGCCATAATTTAAAAATTGAATCGAAAGGACTCCTCAACCTTCTACCCAATTCCCCAATACAACAAGAGAGGGACTCCTCAACCTCAATTGTCCACACCATGGTTTCATCATGAAACCAAAAAAAGGGCTTTCAAAACCTCTAAATCATTATATACTACGACTACCCTAGTTTATGAGGTTTTATAACTTCTTATTAAGTTAAAATATAGAAAATCCTAAACCCATAGACATAAGGTTCAATCTAGTAATTAAATAAACAAAATCAAAATACATTGAATTAAATTAAAATATTCTAAAAATGTAAACTAATATCTTCTAAATAACATTTGAACTCTGCATATCACGAACATTTGAAGCAATGACAAAGAAATAAAAGGATAAACAAAACAAGAATTGAAATTGAATAGAAAAGATAAATTGTAATTGAAATAAAAACAAGAAGGATATGTTGAAATTGAATACAAAGAGAATCACTTTATTTTCTACCAAATTTCTTGACGCAACAAGAGAAGGGATTCCTCAACCTAACTTGTCAACGCCATAGTTTGAGAATTGAATCGAAGGGACTCCTCAACCTCAATTGTCCACATCATGGTTTCATCACGAAACCAAGAAAAAAGGATTTTCAAACCTCTAAATCATTCTATATTATGACTATCCTAATTTATGAGGTTTTATAACCTCTTATTAGGTTAAAATATAGAAAACGCTAAGCCCATAGACATAAGGCTCAATCTAATAATTAAATAAACAAAATCAAAATACATTAAATTAAATTAAAACATTCTAAGAATGTAAACTAATATCTTCTAAATAACACTTGAACTCTTCATATCACGAACATTTGAAGTACATATCATATATACATTTCTTTTTTTTGAATTTTCTCAATTTTTTACATTCTCTACGTTCTCTTCTTTTGCTGTGTTCTCTTTCTTCTCTGTGTTTTCTTTGTTCAAAAGCAATGCTATTATTGTTTTATCTGATTTAAAGCTTTGAGCAGGTATTTCGTTTTCGAAAACAATGAATGATTCAAGTTCAGACTATCAATTGAACCTGGACGAATTGGACTATTTTTTTTAATCAAATCAAGTGGCTGAGGTGTGGTTCGAATCTAGTCAATATAGTTCGTTAATAGTTTATAATTCTGTAGTTGAATAATTTTGTTTTCGTTTGTAAAAATTGTTGTTCATAGTTGATGGTTTGAATTTGAATGTAATGTAGGAGTTCTGAATTTGAATTATTATTTTGATGAATCTATTTCGTTCCCAGTTTTAGTGCATTTGGAATTATAATTTGGTTTATTTTGAAAATACTTTCGATGTATTTTCAAATTCAGATTGTCAATTGAACCAGGACAAATTTGATTATTGTTTTGAATCGATTCAAGTGGTTGTGGTGTTGTTCGAATCTAGTTAATATAGTTCATTAGTAGTTTATGATTCTGTAGTTGTATGATTTTGTTTTTATTTGTGAAAATTGTTATTCATGGTTGATGGTTAGAATTTGAATGTAATGTAGGAATTTTGAATTTGAATTATTATTTTGATGAATTTGTTCCGTTCTCAATTTTGGTGCATTTAGGATTATAAATTAGTTTATATTTTAAAAATGCTTTCGGTATATTTTCAGTTTTTATGTGATTTTGATGAGCAGTTTGTGCCAAAGGTTGAAATGACTTTTAATACGCTTGAAAAAGCTGAAAAAATCTACAAAAATTATTCTAAATTTGCTGGTTTTTCTACGAAAATTCGAAATAAAAATAAGAAAGGAAATGAAATTAAGAACCAATTATGATTACATGTAATAGAGAGAAAAAATAGAAATCAAACATATCTCTAACTCAGAAAATAAATCCCTCAGTTAGATTAAATTATCCTACAAAAATTTATATACATGTATTGAAGGACATTGCTAATATATGATTTATTTTTTACAGTTGAACTTTTTAGATAGTGGATCAATGGTGCAATCAAATTTCAACCATTATCATGGACATATTATGGATTATCAGTTCAGAGATTTAAAAGAATACGACAGATTTTTCGATGTTTATGTAAAGGTATTTTGATATTTTGTAACATAGTTTCGATATAATCTATGCAATCTTTTTTTTTTTATGGAAATGAGGTTTATTTTTTATATTTTCTTGTTTTGTTCTATTTTACCATGTTATTGTTTATTTTGAAATTAGTTTCTTTAAATTTTTAAGAAATTTGTTTATTTTAAATATACAGTACACATACAATTCAATAGTTAAGCAGTATATAAATTCAACCTACATAATTTCTAATTTCATAATAAAAATTTACAGAAAAAATTATAAGCATTTTTCGTGTTTATTTTAATAGTTTTTTGTGTGTTCGATGTATTACAAAAATTATTCTTCTTTTTCTGTATTTTGTGAACTTGGATTCATTCAGATTAACAGGATTTCAATACAGTACAGATAGATTCATAGAAGTTTAAATTTGCAAAAAAAAAAATTTATGAAAAACTTGGATTGAATATTTACAAAGATACAAAGTATATGTTTGTTTTAACTATACATTGCACAAACAATTCAGTAGATGACCAGTATAAAAATTCTTAACAATTTACACCATTTAAGCTATCTATTATCAATATCTCTTTATGAAAATTTACAGTAAGAACTTAATAATTTAGCAGATGGCTTAGAGAGTCTGATAGCTTCATATTCTTAAATGACTTTATCTCTCAGTTGATTTATTTCATTAAAGAAAATGAGTGAAGCATATTCAACTATGAAATGATCAATTTGTTCCTACAGTTTAAAGAAATTTATTTATTAAACTTTGTTAATTTAGTAATATAGAGTTATCTACTTTTAACGATAGTTACCTGTTTTTAATTTTTTCATACATATTTTTCTTTTTTTGGATCAATTATTTCTAACCATTTCATCAAATATATTGTACAATCTCAACTAAAAACAAAAATAAAATAATACATTAAATTAGGATAGTAACAAAAAACATAGTAAATTAGGTTAATAGGTATCAACAACATCAAGTGTATCTCAATTCACATAAAACATACCGCTATTATCTCTTGATTGCATCACACAGTGTGAATTCAAAAAGACATGCAACTCAAGCAAACATCCACAAAATGACTCCAAAAGCACTACAACAAAATTCTATGGACTAGTTACAACAAATTCATGAATAAAATCTCTCAAAAATGGACAAAAACATATGTAAATCACTCAAACATGCATAAAATAACATCAAAAGCACTACAACAATATTTTGTTTCCTAGTTACAACAAAAAGAGGACAATAACAACACCAAATGCACCTCAATTCAGACAAAATACATCAAAATACAAACTAAATATACCACTATTATTTCTTGATTGCATCACACAATATTAGTTCAAAAAGATATGCAACTTAATCAAACATGCACAAAATGACACCCGAAGTATTACAACATATTTTATGGGCTAGTTACAACAAATTCATGAGCAAAATTCCTAAAAATATAGAAAAAAAAAAACACATGCAAATCACTCAAACATGCACAAAATAACTTCAGAAATACTACAACAATATTTTGGTGCTTAATTACAATAAAAAGAGGACAATAACACCAAGTGCACCTCAATTCAGACAAAATATATCAAAATTTGTTACTGATTACTACACACGAACTCAGTTCAAAATATGCAAACGCTCAAATATGTACAAAAACACATTCAAATTCCTCAACATGCATGTAAATATAGGTTAAAATATACGAGAAACACTATGTAACATTTTTACACCGACCTAACAATGTTATCACCATATGAACAGTATAATGAGAATAGTAATATGTACTTTAACGCAAGAACACAAAATGAATCTACTAAATAAATAGAAATATGACTATCTAGTATTTCATGATCGAAAATACAAAAGAGAAAAGTGAAAAAACTGGACGATTAGTGAACAATACCTTTAATAATCTTTCGTCTTCTGTTTCTGTATTTTTTGGTGAAGATTTGGAATGTAGCTTTGAGATTTCCTTGAGTTTTTGTGAAGATTTTGAGAGATTTTTTAGAGATGAGCAACGTTTGAAATTTGATCGTTTTAGTTTTGATCGAGGGAGAAAAAATATTTTTCATATTAACGTTCGCACTAGTGAACAATTGCGGGAGCGCGTATTTACACACTCTTTAATCTGAAGTTGTTTTTTGTTAGGTTTAAACCAATTCAATTGGATTTGGTTACTAAAAAAATTTGTATGTATAACATAATTGATGAATTTATATATGATTAGATTAGTTAAAAGTTTTATCCTGAGTAGATATTAATTTATGGTAAATACTTACGTATAATTATATTATTATTATGAAGTTAATAATTAACAGATATTAAATAATAATTTAGTAAAATATATTAAATCATCAAACGGCTAACAATTTTACATGTACACAATTGTACGTGAGTTTTCATCTTAATTTATATTTCTATATAATATATATACGTGAGAAGGGTTAGGGTATCAATTTTTTTATACTTCTATACTATATATTATAGAAATATAAAAAAGGGTCATTATACAATTATTTTCTTAATATACTATTATTATATATAATTGATAAAAATATTTTTTATTATTTTAAAATTTAAATTTAAGATTTTTTAATTAAATTATAAACAATTTATTATTTCTATTAATTTTATTTTTATTATGTTTTTATATATTTAATAAATAAAAGAATGATGAATCAATAATGTGTCTTACAAGCAATATAATATATATTGCTAATTTATGTTATAAAGAGATATTAATATAAATAAAGTGTTATTATAAACTAAATAATGCTATATGTTTAAATTACTTTTAACAAAATTCAATTAAATTAGTCTAATATAATAAAAATTAATTAAAATTAATATTATTTTAAATTTTATTATTTAATTTAATTAAATTTAACTCATAAAAAAATTTGGATACGTAACATTACCCTTATAAATTTTATTAGCGCAATCTTTTTTATGCGTTATAACTTCTTGCAAATTAGTGGATGTACCAGACGGATAATATATTTTATCAGATCAGAATCAGATACAATCACGCCACATAAAAAATTGAAACCTATCGAATTATGTCATATATCTAAAAATGGGGGGTCACGAATATAGCTTAATTATGTTCTTCACCTCCAACAACGATGGCTGACATTTCATAGTTCATACCTTTTAGGAAAAGTGGCAACACATAACATGCTATACGCGACTTGTGTTCCCCAGCCCACATCTCTTAGTTTGCTTCATTTTCCTAACCACCAAAATAATGCAAATTAAAATTGAAATCAACTAGTGGACAGTAGTGAAAGTTTGGTAGAGAATAATTCAACTGGTTAATTAATTAATATTGTTTCGTAATCAAATAAATATTGCTCAGGTACTTTGCTCGCTTTCCATTTGAGGCTATAAATAAAATTTTAAGCAATCAGTTTTGTATAAGTTTTTGAAAAACGTTCTACTACTATTACTACAAGGTTGCGTTCTAGTCTCGTAATTAATAGTGATTGCTCACATGAAAATATTTTTATACAGAAATAATAATTAAAATTGATTAAATAATTTAATATATTTAATTAAATTAATTAATATAATATATGTCTATATCTTATTTATTATTTTTAAATAAAAACATCTTTATACGAGTAAATTGTATCTATATATGTTTTGCTATAGAAAAAAATTGATAGTATACAACATGTGATTGAGAGAGAGAGAAAAAAAACCATACAGACAAAGTCGATGTAAATTTAAATATAACATAATTTAAATTTCTGTTCAACTTGCAGAGAATGGTGGTGAAATAATGAAACTTCATAAAGGGAGAGGAATTTAAAAAGTAAAAGCTGGTTTTAAGAGGAGTGAAATCTCATCCATTCTATTATTCATTCTTAGTTTTAAGAGTAGTAAAATTTCACCCATTCTATTATTCATTCTTATTTTATATATACTTTCTTACACGTTTATTTTATATACAAAAAGAATAACAAAAAGAATATGCTAAAAAATTATCCTAACAAATTTATTACATCACTTCACAAATTTGTACCAGATTTTTCAAAATATTCATACAACATTATTTTTTCACATTTTTCACCAAGTTGTTACTTTATACGTCTATTATATTACTAATATCCTCCCTCAAACCGAATACTAACATCTAAATATTTACAAATTTCAAACTACATAATAGAAAATAATATTTTTTTCCCTCAATTTCAACTAGTGAACCGACTATTTTTCAACCAATATAAACCAATTTTTTAAAATTCATTTTATCCTAAATGTTAAATTTTAAACTTCAATTTATAAATTCTAAATCTTAACTTCTAACTCTAAATCCTAAATTTTCTAAGAAATAAATATTTAAAAAATAATTTTACAATAAAAAATAACAAATGTTGGTAAATTAAAATTATATTTAATTTTGATGCATTGATAATATAAAGTGTTTTACACAGTCGTGCAATTATATCCGTTCTTTTAGATAATCATTTATGCAGTTAATATAAAAGGTAGTTATTTTTACTTACGCTTTATGTAAGTAGATACACGTGTAAAACTATTTTATACCAATAGTACATCAAAATTAAATTCTTAAAATTATTCCCTAGTTTTTGTTTTTTGCTTTGTGTTATTTTTGGTTAAATTCTTAAAATTCTTAAAGATCCATACAAAGCCCAAATTGGAGTAAGATACTTGAAGTGTAGTCCAAAAAGCTGAAAAGGACGTGAAACTGACCCATTTTGGCCCACTGAGTGAAAGAATAACATTAGCCTGAAAAAGCTGTGCATGTAAATCATATTTTTTTTATTCTTGGGTCGAAACCTCTTAGTGAAAGCCCATTAGAAAATCGCTCGGGAACCAGAGACCGGCTGAACCGAAACCGTTCTGAGTTCTGAGTTCTGACTTTGACCCAAAACGACGACGCCAAACCCTTGCCTCGCATTCTCATCTCCGATTCGGAAACCGCAATTCCTCTTTGTATCAACATCATCTTGTGAAACGCACAGAAAATAGGAGAAGATTTTAACGGAGATTAAGTCTGGTCTGTGGAATTCGAGCGAGAGAGAGAGAGAGAGAGAGGAAAAGCAGTGTGTGAAGTGAAAGAGCAAAGAGGTGTTTGAATTCATTTGAAGAATGGAGGAAGATGAAATTGCAGGGTACGTGACAGCGTACCTGAAGAAGAAAGGGTTCACGCAAACGGAGAAGATCTTCCAGGAAGAATTCCAAACCAACAAGACCAATTCTTCCCCTCTCGAACCAGACATTGCCAAGCACATTCTCTCTTTCTCTCAGTACATTATTCCCCCTTCTTCGTTCTTACACTTTCAGTTTAGGAAAAAACCGCTTTTTCATCTCTCTATGTAGCGATGGAGCTAAAATCTAAGTCCACTTTAATTTTGCAGGTTGGAGAGTGGCCCTGCAAGATTTCACGATGGTTATAGCAGACTAAGATCATGGACTCACTGTTCCCTAGATTTGTACAAGGTTCTTAGTTACTCTTTTTTATTTTTTATTAAAAAAAATTATACATTAGGCCTTTTCATTTAATTTTTTATTGTTGAAATTCGTTTATACAAGATTATTATTTCGTTTTAGTTGCTGGCTTGTGTTTAGTTATAGTAGCGGTTTGTGAATTGCAGCATGAGTTGCTTCGTGTGCTTTATCCAGTGTTTATCCATTGCTTTATGGATCTTGTTGCAAAAGGGCATGTTCAGGAAGGTATTGAAATATCCACCTGAGTTCCAAACGGCCTGCGGCATGTGTTTTGTCATTTATGCTTCTACTTACGAGATTTTGATTGTGGTGTGTATTCTCAGCTCGGCACTTCTTCAATACCTTCCGTGAAGATCATGAAATGATGCACTTAAGGGACCTGCAAAAGTTGGAAGGTGTTCTTTCCCCCACTCATCTGGAGGTTAGTTGCTGTGTTTTAACTTGGAAGTTTCTTCAAGTTGTTCAATCTTTAGCAATCAACATTATATAATCCTTCATTGTTATTCTGACTCAGGAAATGGAATTTGCCCATTCGCTTAGGCAGAGTAAATTCAACATAAAAATATGTGAGGTAATATATGATTCTCTATCAGTTTATGTTCCCAGTTTCATTTTCTTATTAATACAACTATTCCTTCATCCAAAACAAGTAAAATCAATTTCTTTTTTGCTAGTATTCCTATGAGCTTCTATTGCAACATCTACACAGTACACAATCCACTACTATACTTGGTATTATCAATGAGCATATTAACTTCCAAGGTACATTTATTTATTTTAAGTTGCTTCTGCTTATTTGAATTTCTTGTTGCATGTAGTTCATTCTTCATTGTCATAATGCAGTTACTCCTGGACAACCTAGCTCAATTGTTGATGATCCTGAGGCTGTCACCCTTAGTGGAAGCAGCCAAGATGCAGCAAACCAGATAAATCAGAAAGAAATACATTGGGGGGTGAGTCCATTAATATATATACAAAACTTTGCAAAATGAAAGTTAGAAATTATATTGCTTATGTTCTTTCAGTTACCATTGCTCTTGCTACCTTTTGTTGTAGTAGAAGTGTCGCCATGCATGAACATAAAGCTTCATTTTGCTAACGAATACTTCCATGACATATATTAGTTAAGGAAAGTTATTGTGTTGAATGTTCTATGCCTATTACATGCATATATAATGTTGATATTCCTATGTTCAATTATTAATGTTATTTTTAAAATATGTTTTAAAATCCCAGTTTTGACCATAATAGTTAATATTTTTTAGCCCTTCACCATGTCATTTTACTGCTCCAACGACTTGTTTGGTTTTTTAAGGCATTGGATTAGTGGTGCATAGTTGGCTGAAAAAAGGGATTAAATTGTATGTACTGCCATCATAATCCTTGGTATGGGGTTAGTTTCTGTTGGCAATAATTATTGAATAACAGACCTGGCATCATTGGCATCATTCAGCATTGGTTTGTGATGTACAGTATTAAGGACTTATTCATTATCTTGTTTCAATCTCATTATCCTTATTCTGTAGTTGCTTGAAGACTCTCTGGAAGAGCGACTGGAAAAGGCTAGCTCCTTGCTTTCGGATTCTGAGAAGGGTGAAGGGGAAGCAAAAGAGGGGGAGACAGAGGAGAATAAGGTATGTGTTTTCTTAAAATGAACCTTTTGCTCTGTCTACAAAATGTATGGATACCAATTAAATTATTTCAATTACTTATAATTTTCTCAATCCACTGGTCAAATGCTTTCTCACTTTTGTTTTTGGCATGTTTCTCCTTTAGAAACGACCAGTTGAAGGAGGAAAGCAAGGTGCCTCGATCAAAAAGGTAAAGAAGGACAAGGGCGGAAGTGCAACAGGGAAAAACATCAAAGCTGAAGTTAATACTGTATCTGCAGCTCCGCGAGTTAAACCAGAACTTCCCATGCCCATAATGTATTTTTCACGTTTAAATTTTCATTAAATATGGTTATGAATTGAATATATTATGTAGATCAAAGCAGGTTCACTATGCTTTCCTGTTCATTTTTGGGATGAATTTGAGTTGGTGTTAGTATCACAATTCTAAACCACTTTAATGATATTAAAGTAAGAACAAAGCTTAAAAGGTCATTTGATAGGATTTGTACCCCTCGAAATAATTTTTCTTGGGCTGAGAAGGTTCTTTACTGTTTGATTTGTGTCATTGTTAGCTGTACAATGCAAGATGTTAGAATATTTGAAGTTACAGTTTTCAGTTACAAGCTTGTAAATTTGTGATTTAATTCCATTGAATTGTCTAATGGTGTATTCTTGCAGCCCGAGTGAGGTGGAACAGTCAATCCTTGAAGATTTGAGGAACCGTGTACAACTTAGCAGTGTAGCACTGCCATCAGTTAGCTTTTATACTTTTCTAAATACGCATAATGGGTAATGTCTAATACTTGGTCAAACAATGTTATTATGTTTGGGGTTCTGTTGCTGACTACTTATATTTTGGTGAACTACTCAGTTTAAGCTGTTCATCAATATCCCATGATGGATCATTGGTTGCTGGAGGATTTTCTGATTCATCACTGAAGGTACTTTTACTTCCTATTCCACCATCTAAGAGAAGAAATCTCTATTTGTAGTTTTATCTTTACCTTACGGTTGAATTTTATGTTAATCTGGTTTGTCTCCACAGGTTTGGGATATGGCAAAGCTTGGAGAACAGACTGCCAGTTGTAAGTTTGTAGTAGCAAAATATGTTCGTAGACTAAGCCTTTACTGTTGCATTCTTTGCTTGATAAATGTTAATGTGGTTAGAAAAAATGACGATGTTCAGAGGTTATGATTTTTTGCCTTGCAATGTATCTGCTACAGTGTCTAATATATTTATATATCACACCCTGCAAACAACTATATATTAATTTAACTGAGATATTGTGACGTAGTAGTCTCTGATATGTAATACCTTTTTAGATCTTAAAAGTGTAAAACTTAGTTGAAAAAGAAAAAGCCCAAGTGGGATGAAGAATTTGATACATATCAATATGAGATTCTATTTCAAAATGTTTGGGAGAAGATTTAAGGACCCTTGGATTAAATGATGTTTTTATAATTTACATGCGAGAGTGGTTCTTCAAGCAAGGATGGTGCTGGTCAGGTCTGCCAATCTGCTTGTGGCTACTTGAGCTAAAAAACTATGCCTATTTCTGAAAACACCAAGGTCTCTAGTAAAATAAAATATATGGCAGTTGAGTTGAACTAAACAAAAATTGAGATGCTATTTGACAAAGTAATCTTGATTGGAGAGAAGTTTATGCAACTCTTGTAGCATTTGTACATCACCAATTGAGTTTTATCTTCATGTTTTTCTTGCCATAATGTCCATTTGACAATGCTTCTATCATCAGCTCTTTCACAGGATGAGAATGATACATCACAAAATCCACAAATGGGGCAAAGTGGTGGCGGGAAAAGGCAGTATACATTGTTTCAAGGTCATTCAGGGCCAGTTTATGCAGCCTCTTTTAGTCCAGTTGGAGAGTTTATTCTTTCTTCCTCAGCAGACTCAACTAGTATGTACTTGATTTCATGTTCTTCCTCAATTTGTTTTTTCACTTCAGGTCGTAATGTAGGTTTCGTTTATCTTATGTTTGAATTTGAAGCTTATTCTTAGACATGAATTTTATCTGGATTATGCAGTTCGATTATGGAGCACGACTTACAATGCTAATCTTGTTTGTTACAAAGGTCACAATTACCCTGTCTGGGATGTTCAGGTAAACAACTTGTACTTGAATGAATAAAATAAAATAAAAATTAAACAATGATATGCCATGTGTTTTTATTTTGGAAAACTACCAAAAATACCTATGAAGTTTACGAACACTGACAAAAATATCAATAAACTAAGAAAATTAACGCTGCACCCATGAAAGATGGGTTCCGTACGACAAAAGTATCCAAACGCTAATTTTTTGTTGTTTTTTTAATAAAATTCCCAAACTACCCCACCCTCAACCTCAACTCACTTTTTCAACCTTCCATAAGCCACCCTGCACCTTTAAAACCTTTGCCATGGAATCCAAAACTACTCCTAAAACAGACCAGGCCGAAATCGATGGTGGTGGTCGGGGTGGAGGATCGGACCTCAACCGGTTTAGTCACAAGTTTACTGAACCCTCTTTCTGCATGCAGCAACACCACAACCCCTCTCTCTTCTCAGGTGCGCGACGACGGTGTTCGTCGGGCGCGCCACGACAACGTTCTCCTCGGCTGGGACTGGCGCGCCACGGCGACGTTCTCCTAGGTTGGGTCATAGGCGCGCAACGAAAGTGTTGTAGTCACCTTAAGAGTGAGAGGAGGAAGCAGTGAGAGGGGAGGAGATTGGCAGTGACCTGTAGGTGGGTGGCGGACGGCAATGAGGAGGTAGGAGGAGAGTTATGTGATTATGTGAGGATTTTTGAGAGAGGGAGAAGTGAGGAGAGAGGAAGAAGTGAGAAGAGAGGGAGTGACGGTAGAAAGGGGTTAGGGTGCGGTAGTTTGGAAATTTATTAAAAAATTAACAAAAAATTAGGGTTTGGATACTTTTGTCGTACGGAACCCATCTTTCATGGGTACAATGTTAATTTCCTTAGTTTATGGGTACTTTTGTCGACGTTCGTAAACTTCATGGGTATTTTTAGTAGTTTTTCCTTTTATTTTTTTGTTTCATGTTAGGGCATTGCCTGCCTGTTCATTTTGATTATAGAATGCCATGTATTTCTTTTCTCTATGCAGTTTAGTCCTGTAGGGCATTATTTTGCCAGCTCTTCGCATGACAGAACTGCTAGGATTTGGTCCATGGAAAGGATACAGCCGTTAAGAATAATGGCAGGGCACTTGTCTGATGTTGATGTGAGTTATAAATTCCAATATTTTTCAGTTATAATATGCTTTAGAAGCAAAGCTTACCCGTTTCATGATCCTATTTAGTGTGTGCAATGGCATGCCAACTGCAACTACATTGCAACTGGTTCAAGTGACAAAACAGTTCGACTATGGGATGTTCAGAGTGGGGAGTGTGTCCGAGTTTTTGTTGGTCACAGGAGTATGATCTTGTCATTGGCAATGTCTCCTGATGGACGGTATATGGCATCTGGCGATGAAGATGGCACGATCATGATGTGGGACCTCTCTAGTGGCCGCTGTCTCACACCCTTGATTGGTCACACATCATGTGTCTGGTCACTTGCTTTCAGGTGATTCCTGCCTTGATCAAAATATTTCAACTTTGATCATTGTTTGGAAGGAAATTAAAGGTCTTTGAAATTTCTATATCTAACTATTAAACACCACTTATGCTATCAACTATTTTCGGATGTATCAGTTGTGAAGGTTCTGTTCTGGCATCTGGATCTGCTGATTGCAGTGTAAAATTATGGGATGTAAATACGAGCACTAAGGTTTCCAGGGCTGAAGAAAAGTAAGCCTGCTATGGCGATAACATATAATTTTCTACAATAATTTTGTCCCATTGGTAGGAATAACTGAATGACTTTTTTACCTGTAGAAGTGGGAATGCTAGCAGACTCAGATCACTGAAAACATTGCCCACCAAATCTACTCCAGTTTATGCTTTGCGGGTTAGCTCTCATATGCTTTTTTACCTAGTTACATGTTTTTATCCAGTTCAATAATATAATATAATGCTTGTACTCTTGAAAGCAGTTTTCTCGAAGGAATCTTCTATTTGCAGCTGGAGCTCTTGCAAAAAATGGCTAATGCATTTCCCAAGTAGGTCTACAAATATCAGATCAAAGTGGCAGACCGAAAAAACAATGCTTACCAATTACCATATTCCCCATAAGTGCTATGTATTCAATTTTTTGTTTTGTTTTTAACTATTCCTGTAAATTTATTTGAACATACTTTTTCCACTCTGCATCAATATGCATTATGTATCGTGAATTATTCTGAATAGGAGTTACAAGTTTTTGTTACATGGAACTCAGTTTTCTCTTTGGTTAATTTTGGTTCTGACGATATGCATAATTGGCTGGCATAGACATTCCTCCCGGGTAATTTACATACATAAATTGAATGAGGATTAAAATTACAGATATGGTAAATTGAATTTGGTTATATGCAAGTTTTGTTTGATCTTTTATGTAAATCGAAACAACTAAATTTGATTTATATAATTATGATAACTAAATTTGATTTATATAATTATGATAGCAAATAGTCGAATCTATTGAATTTGAATTATCCTAGGTATAGCCCATAGTTAAAGCTATTGAACTTGATTTACAAGAGAGGCATGTAAGGTAAATTGAATTAAGTAGATTCAATTTACAGGAAAACACCATCTATATAAATTGAAAACAATTGATTTGATTTAATATTTGCATATTCTATATAAAAATTCGAATTATCTTGATACAATTTATAGTCACATTTTACTGTTCTCACCATATTCCACGTGAGAGAGTAATCTCACACTACAAATGACAAGGTTCAAAATTATGGACACTGGGACATGGTGAGAGAGTAATCTCACACTACAAATGACAAGGTTCAAAATTATGGACACTGGGACATGATATGAGACACATTGACACACTAATTTTAAAATTTTATAAGACACATAGACACGTATATATATAAAATATAAAATATTTTTTAAATAAATTGTAATGATATTTTGATAATTTATTGATATTAAAATATAAATTAATTTTTTAATTATTTTTAATGTCTTATTTTAATTATATATAAAATATTTAAAATATTTTTTTATTTTAATAAATAATAATATATACTATTTCTAAATTTATTTCAAGGATATATGCTAATAATAAGGCTGGACACACTGACACGTGATGGTATTTAGGTGTGTTCAAGTGTGTGCGGAGAAAATTTTTTTATTTTTTATTAAGACACGGTTGGACACAGCAGACATATGTGTTTGACGAGTGTCGATGAGTTTCGTATCCGAAATGTGTCCGATACAAAGACATGACAATTTAGCAAAATGTTCGTGTTTCATAGATCTTTACCAATAAATTTTATTCTCTTTTGTGTTTTTTTCTTAATTGTCCATCTGTAGTGCACAAGAACTAAAAAATCATCACTAACCATTGTGAGTGTCACTCTTATGAAAAATAAACTTTTTGATTGTATTTATATAGGACATACTCGTAGCAATATCGAATTAAGTAAATTCGATATACTTATTTAAAAATTCCACCTAGTAATTCGAATCAATTAGGTTTGATTTACCTTTTACGCAACCTCCGTAGTAAATCAAAATAAGTTGCATCTGATATACTAGTGGATACCCCCTATAAATCGAACTCATTTGATTCGATTTATTATTGTTGCGTGTTGTTAGAGGCTTATGGCTAGTAAATCAAATCTAATTGATTCGAATTATATTAAAAAAGTGTAAATTGAATTTAATTTATTCGATTTATATAAAATCAAACGAGACATGCATGTAACCATATTCAGTTTAGAATATTTGTGTAATTTTGATCGTTATTCAATTTATCAATGTAAATTACCCCATCCCTTACTTTTGTTTTTTTTTTCTTTTTTTTTTTACATTATTGTTCATTAAATTATGTTATATGAAATTTGAGCAAAAGATTATCTTACTATTATACCATTTTCTTTCTCTCAAATGAAAATAAAACATCTAACGGAGCAGTTTAGAAATCGATATATGAAATTTTTAGGTTTAATTATTTTCTTGATCTCTAATTTTATCAAATTTATAATTAGATCTTTATACTTTTTTTTCAACTAGATTTCTACATTTTTTTAATTTTGTAATTAGGTCTTTTCATGTTAAGAACGTTATAATTAACGAAATATTTTTTATTAAAATACGTGATAAAAAATCTAATTAGATTTTTAATTGTGAATACTTTCAATTTATGGATAAATATTCAGTTAATTCTTAACATTTTAATACTAGAAAGGACCTAATTACAAAATTAAAAATAATATAAAGACTCAATTGAAAGAAAAAAAATAAAGACCTAATTATAAATTTAATAAAACTATAAAAAATAACAGAATAATTAAACCAAAATATTATTATTTAAATATTTAGAATTAACTTTTCTACATTCATACCCAGTCATTTTGAAATTTAGAGGAGTGCCATATTATGGTGATTTATAAATTATGATTGTCATTTACTAGGATTTGTCCTTTTTAATATTTTTATTGGTTGATGACATAAAATTGTGATTGCAAAAAAAGTATTAGTCTTTTTGTAAATGACTAAAGTATTGTTTTTGTCCGATCCCCAACGTTTGGGGTAAGTCATATTTGTATCCCTAACGTTTAAATCGTCTTATTTGTATTCCTAACGTTTATAAAAGTGATTCAATGTTATCCTACTATCAATTATACTAATGAATCAGATTATATTTTTCAATTAGGTCTCACTTGGATGTGTTCGATTTTAATATTATACCCACTATTTGTGTTTAGATTCAATTATGTCCCTAGAAAAGTGAATTATATAAATGTTATAGGAATTAGTTTCAACTTTTGATGAGCTATTTTTCGGAGTGGATCATCGATTCTATCCCAGACATTTGTATTATAACTTCAAGAAGAGATTTTTAAAACTCAAACTAATGCGTTCATGATGTGTAATTGACGGCAGGATAACATTGAATCACTTTTACAAACGTTAGAGATACAAATAGGATGATTTAAACGTTAGGGACACAAATAGGATTTACTCTAAACATTGGGGACAAAAACGATACTTTACTCTTTTGTAAATAAAGTAAGTATTATTAATATAGCTTGCCTCCATTTCTAAATGTTTGTTGTTTTATTAGGACTTAATTCCTAATTACGTTATTCTTAACATTTAAAGTATCATTATTATTTTTTAAATATTTTATTTTATTATATTTTTAAATTAAGACTTCTTTTAAAAATATTTATTATTATTATTGTTGTTGTTGTTGTTGTTGTTGTTGTTGTTGTTGTTGTTGTTGTTGTTTTGATCATATTGAAAGAAATGAATACTTTTTTAAAAAATAATTTAATTTTGACTGTAAAACTAAAATATGATAAAATAAGATGTGTAATAATAAAAATGGTACGTTTTAAATGTTAGATATAAAATTAAAAATTAATCCTAAAAAATTATTATATAAATTAAAAAATTTTGAGAATAAATTAAATGATTTAGCTAATATATACTTTGGATATATAATAAGATAATTATTAATAAAAAATTTTAAATTTTTTTAATAAATACAAAACAAATACATTAAAATTTTAAAATATATGCTTTTAAGACATAAAATAAATAAATCTTAAATTAAATTATTAAAATATTCTAAACTTATTTTGGTAACCCAAACATGTAATTATGAGAATAGGGTTTTGCTAAGAGCACTACGGTTATTTATATTGAATTTTTTTATAATTTTTTATGTTTTCTAATACAATAATAAAAATATTTGATAACAAAAAAATATTAATAAAAAATAGTCAAAATTTATTTTATTTGGTATTCATTAATTGTTACAATAATTAATGAATGTTAAATAAGTAAATTTTGACCTTTTTTTTTGTTTCTCTAGCATTACCAAATTTAGAGATTGATAGTGTAAAAAAATAAATATCAAACACTTTTAGGGTAAAACACTGATAAACCCCATTTGTAGGGTTTATCTTGTGCTTGATTTAAGGGATTTTATGACCTTTTACCCACATTTATTCAATGAAATAGTATGGTTTTATAACTTCTCCCTTAATTGTGCTTAAGAGTGAAAACATGCTTTTTAGGACTTAAAATAGTTAAATCTAATTCTCCTTGATTCCATTAGATGCCTTGATATATTTGTTAAGTGATTTAAGGTTTAGGAGGCAAAGGTTGGATCAAGGGAATGAAGAAAAAAGAATGAAAAGTTAGAGAACTCATGAAGAAATGAAAGAACCGGAAAGTTGTCAAGCCGACCTCTTCGCACTTAAACGACCATAACTTGAGCTACAGAGGTTCAAATGATGCGGTTCCAGTTGAGTTAGAAAGCTAACATTCGGGGCTTCGAAACGATATAAGATTTGCCATAGTTGATACACGTATGGTGGCGCGCACGCGTATAGTACGCGCACGCGCCGTTGCTGCCACCTGGTTCACTTAAAGCAAAACGTGGCCAGCGAATTCTAAAGCCTTGTGGGCCCAATCCAACTCATTTCTGATGCTATTTAACCCAATGAATGAAGAGGGAAATACATGTTAGTTACCATTAGTCATAGTTTAGTTTTAGAAGTAGTTTCTAGAGAGAGAAGCTCTCACTTCTCTCTAGGATTAGGATTAGGATTAGTTCTTAGATCTAGGTTTTAATCTTTGCTTTCTTCTACTTCTACCTTTCCATTCTTTGTTGTTACATTCATCTTCCTCTATTCTTTTGTTGTAATTTCCTTTATGTTGTTCTTATGTTTTGGTGTAGATCTATTATTGTTCCTTCCATTTTCTTTCAATTCAATAAGAGGTAATTCATAATTATTGTGTTCATTTGATTTGTTGTTGTTTAATTCCTTGCAATTGAGTAGTGTAGATTTACTTTCCTTACAATTTTACTATGCTTCTCTTTTGTGCCTTCCAAGTGTTTGATGAAATGCTTGGTTGGATTTTAGAGTAGAATTTTATACTCTTGGCTTGGAAAGGTAACTTAGGAACTCTTGAGTTACTAATGTCCAAGTAATTGATGATTGGGAGCCATTTACTCTAGTTCTCACTAATTGAATTAGTGGAGAGTTAGGACTTATGGACTAGGATTGATATAGCTCATTTGACTTTCCTTTACTACTAGTTAGAGGATGATTTAATGAGATTAATCCTTGCCAATTCTCAAATTGTGGTTAGTGATTAGGATGGAGATCCTTGACCACCAACCCTTGCCAAGACCTTTTTAGCCATTAGTTTACTTTCTTGCCATTTATCTTTCATGCCTCTTATCAAAACCCCAAAAAATAATTCATAACCAATAACAAGACACTTTATTGTAATTCCTAGGGAGAACGACCCGAGGTTTGAATACTTCGGTTTATAAATTTTAGGGGTTTGTTTTAGTGACAAACAACTTTTTGTATAAAAGGATTAGTGATTGGTTTAGAAACTATACTTGCAACGAGATTTCATTAGTGAAATTCTAAACCGTCAAGAATCCAATCATCAAAATGGCGCCGTTGCCGGGGAATTGCAATGGTGTTATGTTATTGGTTATTGTATATATGTGAATATTGTGAATAGCTTGATTTTTGGATTGCTTGTTAGTTTTTGCTAGTCTTAGTATTTTGTTTCATTATTTCTTATTAGTTTTTTTTTGTTTCTTATTTTCTCTTGCTACCATGAATTCTCATTTTGGCTATGAGTGTGATTACAATTATGTTGTAGGTGATGAGAACTTCAATGAGAATGTGTATCAAGAATGGGATAATCAAGGGTGGGAGGAGCCATATGTATATGATCAATCCTCATGGCAACAACCCCCACCAATGCACTATGAAGAAGAGCCATTCTATGATGCATATCAATCCAATGGCTATGGTGAATCTCCTTGTGATTTTCAAGAACCACCACCATATGCCTATGAGTCATATCCTCAACATGACCCTCAACCACACTCACAAGCCTATTTTCAACAAACACCTTTATATGACCATGATCCTTACCCACCATACCAACCTCCTTTTGAACCATATGAGCCATACAAGGAACCACAATTCCAAGATTACTACTCCCAAGAATCAACTCAATACACACCACCACCTTACCAAGAAGAACCACCTTCCTATAATGAACACTTTCTCCAAGACAATGAACCCTCTTATCCACTCCAATCCTCAATGGATGAAATCCTTAGCCTTATACTTCAAGGGCAAGAAGAAATGCAAAGGGAGACACTAGAATTTATGGCTACCTTGACCAAGGTAGTAAGCATTTTAGCCTCCCAATGCTTGAGCACTCAAAGCACTCCCATGGTCACATGTGGAGAATCAATTAAAGAGCATAGCATGAAGGAGAGATTGGAAACTCCGGTGGAAAAGGAGGAATGCTACTTTGTGTTAGAACAATTGGAGGAGCCTATGATTATTGAAGAAAAGGAAGAAGTGGTTGAAGACTTAGGAGATGCGGAACCTCCATGGGAAGCTAAAATCAAAGAAAATCCCTCCAAGAAGAGTAAATTTGATGTTGAGGAGGAATGTGCACAACCTCCAAGGCATATTCTATATGAAGACTTGGAGAGAATAAAGCAAGAATTGAGTTTCCTTGGTGATGAAGATCATGCATCCAATCTTCTTGGTGAAGAATCCTTTGAATTTGAAGAACCTTCTCCCAATGAATTTGAGAGTGATGTGGAGGTAGATTTCTCTCAACCTCCCATTTATGACTTGAGTGATGGAGATGAGTTAGATGAAGTTGATGAACAAAGGATTGAGAATGAAGAAGTTTATGAAGAGGTGGAGATTGACAAAGAAGCAAACAAGGGAGTAGAGCTTGCAATCACATTTGAGATACCTCTCCCCAAGCCACCACCATCCATTATCTCATTCAAGTGGGTAAATTCCTTATGCTCAAGCTTTATTATTCCCCTTGAATATGGTTTGCTTAAGACGGATGGTCAACTAAGACATATTTGTGGCTTTAAGAGTAAAAAGGAGATGGTTAGTGGTTTGAAATATCATTCTAGGTTCATTATGGTTGCATGCTCAAAGCTTAATTGTAAAGGTTGGTGTATAACTAGAATACATGGGCCTAGAAGGATGTTTGGTCACTTTGTTGAGAATTCACCTTGCTCACCACCCACATGGATTAATGATAATCAACTTGGAGATGAGTGTGAAGACAAAATATGGGATCCGGGAACACATGAGGATCAACATTGGGAGCCCATGGTTTGTGAAGAACTCCATCAAAGCTTGGAGATATTAATCTTGAATGATGGAGCTTATTGGAAGTCCAAGCATTGGTGGAAGTTCCAAGATGAGTACAAGCACAAGCCACCTTGAGAGAAGCTCCCCATAAGTCCAACTTAAGGACAATAAAAAAAAGTGCTAGGTGGGAGACACCCCACCATGGTAACTTTTTTTTCATTTTATCTTTTTGTACATATTGGTAGAATTAGTTTAATTTCTTGTTTTGATTGTTTTAATGAGTCTAATTGGTAGTTTAGTATGTTAAATAAGGTTTTATGGTATTTTGGTAGCTGTTTGGAGGTTTGGAATGCTTGGATTGGTGCAAAAACATAGCAAAAATTTTTGAAAAACAGAGCACCATCCACGCGTACGCGCACTGCGTGCGTACGCGCACATCATGCATTTTGGACTATCCACGCACGCGCGCCATGCGTGCGTACGCGTGGATTGAGAAGTTCCACATTCCATACATTTTCCAGAGAGTTATGCCTACGCCACGCCAACGTTGTGCCTTTGGCACAACCCCACTTGCGCGCATGCGCACATGACGCGTACGCGCCACTCTCGAAATAAACCATCCGCGCGCGCGCGGCATGCGCGCGTACGCGTAGATTTCCTTCCTTCACCACATTTCTTTTCTTCTCCTCTTTCTATTTCTTTCCTCCTCCTTTCTTTTTCCCTCCTCCTACCCCTCATCCAACATTTCCAAACACCATCGATAACCATTTATTTTAGTTAGTTATTAGTTAGTTAGTTAGCTAATTAGTTAGTTAGTTAGTCGATTAGTTAGTTTTAGTTAGTTTTCATTTCATTTTTTCCTTTTCATTGTAAGTGTTGGATTGTTATTCTTGTTTACCATTAATTGCTGTTGAGTACTAAAAAGGGATGTTATCTTCACATCATTATGTTTACAATCTTTGTTGGATTCTATGATTGAGGTTATATTTTGCTACTTGGTTTTGAGTTCTTCATGCTTACCTTTTAAGAATACCAAGTGATGAGAATTGCCTTCGAGCTTGTAACTCTTCTTGAATTACATGATTTGGCCACCATGTAATTTGAGCCTTATTTTGTGATTAGGCAACTTCTTGATGGATGATGTTGTGCATTTACCTTAATGCATTGTATTTCATGATTATATGCATCCATATGTGTTTGGCTTGAATGCTTTCATACTTCTTTAATGCTTGTTTTACCTTACAAGTTCACTTAAAGCATCTCAAGCATACTAGAATGAGTAAAGTGCATGCTTCTTTGGTGACATATCTTTTATGCTAATGTGTGTTCTAACCCGCGCAATTTAGAATTCACACACTTATTTGTCATTAATGTCACATTAATTCACTCACCGCATTCTAGTGATTTACCTCACTCCAACAAAGTATGCTTCCTTGCTTTTGTATTGTCTCATCTTATGGTGTTATATTTTTGTTTTTCATGATGAATGCACCACAAGCAATAACGGAAGCAAGTCTAAGAACACGTAGCAATCCGGAGAGTCGCCGTACCCCCTTGCTCATCTTTGAGTGCACCGAAGACGGTGCAAACTTTTAAGTGTGGGGAGGTCGTCCGACCGGTCGGCGATTTTGGGTGACAAATTTCTAATCCCAACACTTTTGCATTTCATTCTAGGATTTTAGGATTTTTACTCGCATTTTCTTAGTTTTTGCATATATATACAAAATAAGCTTAGTCAAAATAATGAATTTTCAAGATTTCTATCTATAGGGCACACCAATTGATTTGAGTGAAAACTTTTCATAGAACTTGCTTGAATTATATATCTTGTGGATCATGTTTTTGAGCTAAGAACACAAGCAAGTGAGACTTGAGCCTAATGGTGTGGTTACATCTTATAACCACTTATTTTTCCTTCTTGTGTGCATTATTCTCTTTCTATGATTGTAATCTTTGAATTGTTTGATTCTATATGTCCATTATTCCTTGTATTCATGCATTTATATGATTGAGGCCATCACTTCATTAGCTCACTTACCAAATAGCCTTACCCTTTATCTTCCCTTGATTAGCCAAATTTGAGCCTACGCTTAACCCACTTGTTCTTTAATTTAGCACATTACAAGCCTTAAAGCGGAAAATAATAAAAGTCCTTAATTTGGATCTTTGATTAGCTTAGGCTAGTGTGTGTGAGAATCATTCAAGTGTGGGAACCTTGGGACATTGGGTGAATGAAAGGGGTAGTTTTGTATTATTATTAGAAATATTGGGAATTGGGTACATACTCATGTATTGATCAAATGTAAAATATTATGCATTGATGTTCTCGTATATAGAAAGAAAAGAATGAGAAAAACAAAAGAAAAAAAAGAAAAGAAAAGAAAAAAATAATATGGAAAAAAATAGAAAAAAGAAAGAAAAAGAAGAAAAAAGAAAGAAATAAAAAAGGGGACAAAATGCCCCAAAGTAAAGTCCAATAAGGGTCAATGCATAAGTGTTGTAAAGTGAAAAGAAGATGCATGAGTATGTGAAAAAGTGAGCAGGATGGGTAGTTAGGTTAGGACTTAAATTGCATAGGTTGTCATAGGTTAGGTGGGAAGTGTAAGCTTATCAAAGATTCAAATTTCAAGCCCACTTGACCAAATATGCATCCTACCTTGACCCTAACCCCATTACAACCAAAGAAAAGACCTCATGATAGATGTATGCATGCATGAGATATATGTTGATTGTTAGAAGAATAACAAATCTTGAAAAGCATGATTAGAGGAGAATTGAGTGAATCAACCCTAAACACTTGAGCGAATAGAGTGCAAACACTTCCGGTGAGGGTTCGATGCTCAATTACATGTTTTCACCTACAATCATCACTCTTCATGCAAGTTTGTAAGAATATTTAATAGCTCAATTCAATTGTGGATTAGACTTGCTAGTCCTTAGCCCTTGTGCATATATGCTTCTTGAGAATTGATTTATTTTGACTAAGCAAATTGCATTCATTTAGATAGTTGCATATAGGTAGATTGCATTTAGTTAGTTCCCATTGAATAAATGCCATACCCTTACTTCATTCTTGGTTTTAGCATGAGGACATGCTTGGTTTAAGTGTGGGGAGGTTGATAAACCCCATTTGTAGGGTTTATCTTGTGCTTGATTTAAGGGATTTTATGACCTTTTACCCACATTTATTCAATGAAATAGCATGGTTTTATAACTTCTCCCTTAATTGTGCTTAAGAGTGAAAACATGCTTTTTAGGACTTAAAATAGCTAAATCTAATTCTCCTTGATTCCATTAGATGCCTTGATATGTTTGTTAAGTGATTTAAGGTTTAGGAGGCAAAGATTGGATCAAGGGAATGAAGAAAAAAGCATGAAAAGTTGGAGAACTCATGAAGAAATGAAAGAACTGGAAAGCTGTCAAGCCGACCTCTTCGCACTTAAACGACCATAACTTGAGCTACAGAGGTCCAAATGATACGGTTACAGTTGGGTTAGAAAGCTAACATCCGGGGCTTCGAAACGATATAAGATTTGTCATAGTTGCTACACGTATGGTGGCGCGCACGCGCATAGTATGCACACATGCCGTTGCTGCCACCTGGTTCACTTAAAGCAAAACATGACCAGCGAATTCTAAAGCCTTGTGGGCCCAATCCAACTCATTTCTGATGCTATTTAACCCAAAGAATGAAGAGGAAAACACATGTTAGTTACCATTAGTCATAGTTTAGTTTTAGAAGTAGTTTCTAGAGAGAGAAGCTCTCACTTCTCTCTAGGATTAGGATTATGATTAGTTCTTAGATCTAGGTTTTAATCTTTGCTTTCTTCTACTTCTACCTTTCCATTCTTTGTTGTTACATTCATCTTCCTCTATTCTTTTGTTGTAATTTCCTTTATGTTGTTCTTATGTTTTGGTGTAGATCTACTATTGTTCCTTCCATTTTCTTTCAATTCAATAAGAGGTAATTCATAATAATTGTGTTCATTTGATTTGTTGTTGTTTAATTCCTTGCAATTGAGTAGTGTAGATTTACTTTCCTTGCAATTTTACTATGCTTCTCTTTTGTGCCTTCCAAGTGTTTGATGAAATGCTTGGTTGGATTTTAGAGTAGAATTTTATACTCTTGGCTTGAAAAGGTAACTTAGGAATTCTTGAGTTACTAATGTCCAAGTGATTGATGATTGGAAGCCATTTACTCTAGTTCTCAATAATTGAATTAGTGGAGAGTTAGGACTTATGGACTAGGATTGATATAGCTCATTTGACTTTCCTTTACTACTAGTTAGAGGATGATTTAATGAGATTAATCCTTGCCAATTCTCAAATTGTGGTTAGTGATTAAGATGGAGATCCTTGACCACCAACCCTTGCCAAGACCTTTTTAGCCATTAGTTTACTTTCTTGCCATTTATCTTTCATGCCTCTTATCAAAACCCCAAAAAATAATTCATAACCAATAACAAGACACTTTATTGTAATTCCTAGGGAGAACGACCCGAGGTTTAAATACTTCGGTTTATAAATTTTAGGGGTTTGTTTTAGTGACAAACAACTTTTTGTATGAAAAGATTAGTGATTGGTTTAGAAACTATACTTGCAACGAGATTTCATTAGTGAAATTCTAAACCGTCAAGAATCCAATCATCAAACACCTAAACAAAATAAATGAAAACTAATATTACGTGATAGTCCTAGATGATATAACGTTATATGCATGCCTTGTTTGTGTTTATATGTAAATCGAATTTGTTAGACTCGATTTAGGTCATATCAAGGTAAATTGAATCAATATGATTCGATTTAGTAGGGTCAGGTTAAAATCGAGTTAGTTAGGTCCGATTTAGTAGGTTAAATAGGTGATATGACTAGCAGATGGTAATTTGAGACAATGGGTTTCAAATTACATCCATAATAAATCGAAATAAGTGGTTTCGATTTACATCACTTAGTAAATCAAATGGAGTTGCTTCGATTTATGTGTTGGCAAGCATAGGTAAATAGATTCGATTTACTAACATTACACTTATATATAAAACTCGAATTCAGTTACTTCAAATTATAATTCACAATCTCCCTTCCCACCCAAACGTACTTTAGAGAGAAAATTTTGACAACAACACCACAAAATTCAAAACTGCCAACATGGAGGACAAATCGGATCGTATTTATCGGTTGGACGGGTTTGTCCGTATTGCTGGTATTATCAATGAAAAGGTTAGTGAATAAACTTTTTTTAAAAGATAAATTAGAAATGTTATTAATATTAAGCTACTTAGAGTATTTGTTTATAAACATTAGTTAGAAATTAGAATTTTTAAACTACAAATGATAGTTAGAGTAGTGATTATAAATATCTATTTGTTAGAGTAGTGACTAGAGAGTCTCTTAGAATTTGTAAGGTAACATGTTCTAAGTTATAAATGTTACGTTAAGTAGTGAAAATTAATTTAGTTAGGATTTAAATTAAAGGTAAGTAATAATAGTAATTGACGATTGTGGTATGTCTTTTTTAACTTGTAAGAATGTTTATTTTGGAGAATTTTTTTCGATTAGGACATGTTATTTAATATTTCCTTTAGTAAACTTTTTTCTTATAATTCTTAGAAAGAATTTTTTATTGCTTTGCAGCCCACCAACGGGTCACCAGCATGCGAAGACAATATGGTATGTCCTTAGATGATAGGATCGTACCACACTTACATATGGCTGGTTTATACCATCTTGCGAGACTACACGAGACCTTATTTAGGTTGGATGAGCCATTAGTGAGTGTATTTATAGATAGATAGCATCTAGAGACACATACTTTTTACATGCCATTCGGTGAGTGCACGATTACGCTGCAGGATGCAACGTACTAGCTAGGACTGTCGATCGATGGTGAGTACGTCAGCGGATGTCTGACGAACTTTAAGAGATACATCGACAGTGGTTGTCCAGCTTGAGCTTGGTTTGAGGAATTGTTGGGTGTCTTACCTCCTCCGAACTACATCGATAAGTTTACTATGAAATGTACTTGAAAGCAGGAGACATTCAGTGAGCTGCCCCAGGACGCAAACAAGGATATAGTGAAGAGGTATGCGAGAGCGTACATCATGATGTTGTTATCGACTCAGCCTTTTGGTGACATGTATGGTACACATCTTCACATCCGTTGGCTACCGTACATAGCCAGGCTAGAAGACATGGGTAGATATAGTTGGGGATCAGCTGCTCTTTCATAGCTATACCGGTGCATGTGTCGTGTGGCTGATAAGAATGTGGTAAAGTTTGCCGGTTTGTTGCACTCCTTCAATCATGAATCTTCTAGTGGTTCCCTAGTTTCAGGCCTGATAGGTTTGATGCCTTTCATTGGTCATTGGCATTGAGGTAATTGATGTTTATGGTTGTTATGTGCGTTAATATTTTTCGGTTTATGGCCGTTGTTGATAACATGTCTTGGGTCGCAGGTGGTTAGGTTATCAGCCAACGTTGAGCGAGAAGGGACCCCGAGTTGCGCATTACAGGCTCAGGATAGATTTAGATCGGGTTGGGGATGTGAGTGTTTAACCTTTCATACTTTTTATTCTTCACTTATTTTGTCTTTTTACTATTTACAATGACATGCGAAAACCATTTCTCTTTACAGTTTGTATGGATGTCATATAGCTCGCCGGATGTCGTTCAGGTTATGCATCCCGAGATACTAGATCCACGTCATATGTCGTTATGGAGGTCTATGACGACATTGATCTACTTTGCTGTCATAGAGTAGCATCAGGTGGATCGGGTGCTGCATAGCTTAGTAGAGTACAACATCGATCGTGAGCTACACTCAACATCAATTTCTTGATGTCGAAGGATGGCAAAGGCATCGATCGGTGGTTTCTCTATACCTTACAGAGTTGGCACATTCATTGGACCAATAGGGCGCAGCATGTGTTACGATTTGATGCTGTTCTAGATCCAGGCCCATCACATGCATGCTTAGAGTAGTGGCATCATCATCATCATCATCATCATCATCATCATGCAGTTCATCTTCGACACCGTCTGGTGCTCCACCCTCCCTGGAAATCGAGATCATAACAGGAGTACCGGCCATCGCAATAGCAAGCTCACCAAATGGTCGATTATCACCTATTTTTCTGTCACAGTCGCGGTTTAAATCAGCTGCGAAGGACAGAGATGCAACCAAAACTGCCTCAGGTGCAATCACAATCACAGATGATGAAGAACCAATAGGCATTGAACTAGAGGCGGTTGGCATTGCAATAAATTAGGAATTCTAGCTTGATCCTCCTGAACTACAGAGCACGTCTCTTGGCAAATAGCTCAGGGGTTCTCACCTCGGAAAACTGACAACGACAGTAGAACAGAACTTGCAAATCTTTGTCACTGTCTATAATGGAGGAATCGTACTTTACACCATCATGTAAAACAGAAATTGGAATTCTATAGAATAACTCTCTACCTGTTTGATGCCATGCAGTCCTAGTTTTAGGATTATAGTATTCTGAAACTCGTAGAAGGTTTGATAAAAAACACTCAACGGATCCTTATTAGTAAATTTTATTCCGAATCGCGTTTTTTTCTTAATCGATTCTCTATAGTGCACAAAAACTAAAAAACTATCATCACTAGCCATTGTGAGTCTCACTATAATGAGGATTTCACGTTTAACTCCTATTTATATACGTAGCTATTATAGTAAATCAAATTAATGTAACTCGATTTATAAAATTTGCATATATATATATATATATATATATATATATATATATATATATATATATATATATATATATATGCAAATCAATGAGATTCGATTTATATATGTGACACCACATGCAATAAATCAAATGTACTTGATTCGATTTACACCATGCAAAATTCTATTAACGTAAATCGAATCCATTAATATCGATGTATATGTTCCATTGCTAAAATTCAATTTATATAGTGCATGGCTAAATCGAACTATGTTAATTCGATTTACATTGGAGAAGATTAAATCGAGCTAATCTGCTTCGATTTATAATCGAACATGTATATAACGTTATATCTTTTAAGACTTATCAGATAATATCAGTTTTCATTTAGTATGTTTAGGTATTTTACCCTCACTTTTAAAGTAAAATAATAAAACTCACGTATAATAAAAATTATAAAATTAATGATTAATTTTTCACTTTAAATAATCTTTTTTCCCAACACGATGATATAAAAGATTTATCTTCGATATTTAGTTCCATAATGAGGAACGCCAACCAATTTGTCAATTTGAAATATATTTGATTCTCTAGAATGTCTAACATTTGGAAATATTTCTTCTCGTGGGTTTATCCATATTTAGTTGCAGAAATAAAATCAAGTGATAATATTTTTATAATTAAAAAAATATAATTTTCATGTATAAAATAATTTTATATAAATATATCTAATTATTTAGTCAATTTGCCATACCATTAGAAATAAATAATTTTAAATTTACTATTTAAAAAATTCTAAGTATATAAATTTAATTAAAAGATCGTATAAAATTTTTTATTTTATCGATATATTAAAATTAAATTAATAAAATAAATAGACAGTTAATCATACAAAAACTTTTGTTAACAATTTTAATATATAAAAGATGATTAAATCAACACATAAACAAATAAATTATCATTTATATATTTTTATTGAATTCAGAATGAAATCTAAGAAATGCTATAAATATGGACATTTTATTGAGTTATTATATGTGTATCGAATACATTTTGAACACGACACTTATTAATACTCATTCGACATGTGTATTTTCTATGTCTAATTTTGTCTTAATAAAAATTAATTTTTTTTAAACATATATAAACACACCTAAATATTATCACGTATTAATATATTTAGTCATATTCTTAACATATATTTTTGATGAATTTAAAAATAATGTATATTATTATTTATTAAAATAAAAATATTTTAAATATTTTATATAATTAAAATAATATTAAAAATAATTAAAAATTAATTTATAATTTAATATTAATAAAAATAAAAAATTATTATATTTTATCTAAAAATAATTTATATTATATATATATTATCTATATATTTTATAAAAATTTAAAATTTATATATACGTGTATTTTACTTGAAATTGTATCGTATCTCATATGTATGTATTATGAAAATAATGTTTAGAAAAATCTGTCTATTGGCTTTTGGATTGCCCTGTATTTTAAAACCACCAGAATAATATTGATAGCAGCACATAAAACAAGGTAGGGCCAGACTGAATAGTAATGTGAAGAAAGAAAAGTTCTGACAAATCAGCAGTAACCCCATCAAAGACAGCCAAACAAGTAGCATGTCGTGATTTGGGTTATTCATTCTCAAATTTCTCCCCTGAAAAGGTATTTTAAAAAAAAAAAAAAAAGCAATGCTACAGACCCATCAAATCAAATTATGAATTCTTTTGGTACACTTCAGTGTTTATCAATTTAGGGCATCACTTCATTGTCCTTGGTTCGTTTATCCTGATCCATTCAAAAGGCTCGGTACTGTTAACTTGAATTCAGAATTACACTTCAACCCCCTTTCTATTTTTTTTTTATTTTTCACAGATATTTTTCAATTTGACAGTCTAAAAAGGCTAATTCTTTACCTTCGAGTTTTATTTAAACTCTTACCGATAACCAATTAATCGTTACGTGCACAGAAAAATTCAATTTTCGGATACTTTCTTAAACAGACAAATAAATTATTCACCCAACTAACCCAATTGCAATCCAAAGGTAGAAAATATTGGACCTTTACTCATGGTCCGGCACAAACTAACCATATTCTTCTATGTATAAAGGAAATTCCTCAACAGAATGTGACTACGAATCTAATCTAAAAAAAATTAATAACAGGCATTTGAAATTAAGAGATCTACCATGTGTAAATGTTACTAAAAACTTAAAAAGGATAATAGAAACAGGATTTGTCACTATATATGACACTTCCCTAAAATGTAAGACAGCATTATCTTATACAGTATTAGCCGTCTCAATCTCGACAATGACGGCCTTGACAACTAAAAAACTCACACGGTATTGAGTAATGAGCTGCTACCTCTTAAAATTGAGAATTTGCAACGATCATACTGACCGATATAATTAAAGAACACAGCCTTAATGACGTTCTTATTGTGATAACTTTGTTTCGTATAGTCTACTAAGTAGAAGTACATTCTGATGAACCTCTTCCTGGCTGCTGCTAACAAATGAATCTAAACAAAGAATATTCAATGTGAGATCATATATAACAATGGCATAAAAAATGTGTAACAATTTTTATAGCTAATTGTAATTTTGTATCTATGAATATTTTCATCCTGTTCTAATTTCCAAATCAAACATACTATATATTATGTCTATGAATATTTTCAGTACTAAAAATGTGATGTGCACAACAAAAATCAATCACTATTTATATAAATACTAAATACATGTGTCATTTAATTTATTTTTAATTTATATTTTATATTTTAACATATATTTTATACAAATAACTGACTAATTTTTTATATATGGTATGGTTGTTTCGGGATATATGAAAGGGGAAATTGTGTGTAATAATTGCATGTAAGTCACATTTTCCCCATCAAACTCACCAAAAATGGCCTTCTTTTAAGTCAGAAAGCTAGGTACAAAGCAACTGCATTCATCGTAATATACTATATAAAGATAATCAAGGGCTAGGCCTAATTAATTATACGTTTAGTCCTCAATATTTAATTTGGTGTCTTAAGGAAAAGTGGCCTATATATGATGTTTTTACTTCAATATGATTATATTCTACCGAGAAATAGATAGTATTATCCTTTTTCTCGTTGGTTTAGTGGTTTACATAGATAGTAGCTATTAATTTGCACAATTTGATACCCTGACAAGGTTAGAGGAGAGAATACAAAATTGAGAAAGCTTGTATATACATAATAGCACTATTTATCACATATGACATAACACAAAAGCAAACATAATGGCAATTTAAATTTTAATATACTCACTACTAGGAGCTTCAAAGAAGATTCAGTTGAAACCATTGCCTGTCCAGAAAAATTTCCCCGGAATCTCGTACCTATCAATTGGAGCTTAAAACAAAAGCCAAAATATATAAACAGATATTAGCATGAAAAAAGAATGAGCTCTCACAAACCATACAAACAATCAAATGATTCAACAAAGGCGTTGATAAGACACATGAAATAAATTCAAAACATGAACATAGTAATAACTAATAAGTTTGGATTCATGTTAACACCACATGAGCTATTCACCAAACAACAAAGAAGCCCCCCAAAAAAAATAGACAATGTTGAGTTGATGCCTTAAAAAGCTTTAAACTTAGCAAGTTGTTGTTATTATTATTATAGAAATTTAAATTCAACACAAAGAATTCCTGAAATAATAATGAAAACTTTCAAGCCAATCCGCCAGGTAACTTACCCCTTTTCCAACACGGCAACCCGTTCCACCATCTAGGATATTAGCTTTCAAACCGTCATCTTGCTGGTGGGAGTGTATATATTGTCTCCATCAAAGGTCGGTTCAAAAGTTGAAAAATTAAGTGGATGCAATTTTGGAGGGACCTGTTGTTGGCTGATCAACAGCTATCACTGAATACATAAATAAATATTTAATTAATTTTAGTTGGATTCACAGTCTCTCAAATAGTAATGTTATATGATTATCTTTGTAAACACCACTTTTGTATACTTTGTGTTTTTTAATATTAAAAGTAATTGAAAGAAGCAAGAACATAAAGTTTGTCTTTCTATGATCTACAATATATATATATATATATATATATATATATATATATATATATATATATATAATAAAGTTTTATTTTAACAAAATGTTCCGGTGAATGTTTAACTGGAATTAATAGGATGATTGCTTGATTAAGATGCAACCCAGTTCTAATAGAATGAAGAGCAATTACTAGATTGAATAGTATCCTTTGCTAGAAATATAAATTTAATCTCCATTCATGCTTCAGAATAATGATTTCAGAAGGTGCATTTCTCCAACAAAGCCCTATTTAATCTCTTTACTGTCTTTTTGCTGGTGGGAGTGCATATATTGTCTCCACCGAAAGATGATAATAATATATGTGAAAAGAATCCCTGAAAAAATTTGGATAAATCTCCATAAAAATAATTTTTGAAGAAGACTTTGAACAACATAAATAAGGTAAATAAATTAAATTTATATGCACGTATCATCACTGAGAGTTTTAAAGTTTTTCTTTCTTATACTTTCACTTTAGTAATCTTATCAACAAAAAAAAAAACATTTAATTTTCACAAAACTAAAAACCAATGAAAAGATGGTAACGAAAACACATCACTAATTTGCTGAGCCAAAATCCTTCTATAAGGATAAAGTTTCCTAGGAACATAAAATCACAAAGTTAAACTAATTGAATTCATGGTTAAACAATCAGCTCTCTAGGAAGAAATGCTGCCGGAAGAAATAAGCATATAGATTATTTATTGGATGAAAGCACTAGTTGGTATACTGTAGTTTCATTTTGATTTAGAGAATAGGAAGCATTTCAAGAATTTCAAAAATATTTGTGTTGCAATAGTTTTAGTCGGTGATATAATCATAAAATATAAAAAACATTTTGAGTGTAACAGAATCAAGTGTTCTAATAATTTTAGCCTTTGATCCTAATTATAAAATTAATTTTGGCCATTGATCTCAATCATATATATATTAATCAAAATTAACCAGAACTTATCTTATTTAAAATTTATTAATTTTAACAATAATTAATAAATATTAAATAAGACAAATTCGACTTTTTTTTTTGTCTCTCTAACATATATATATATATATATATATATATATATCATGATTCAGATCAATAGCTATTAGAACACTTAATTTCATAATACACTTAAAATGCTTTGTAAAATATATACATAATTGAGATGAATAACTAAAATTATTGAATATTTGAAAATTTTCCTAAAGCATACTATGGAGATTGCTAATGCTCGATTCCTTATCCAAGACATTGATTTCACATTGGTATAATGATTCTTGTTTTCCAACATTTTAACATGCTTATGGGTCGGACAGCACGTTATCTCTACAAGGAAGAAGTGTACGAACAATCCAAGTCTATGCCCATATTTATCATCTGCATCAAAGAAGAAAAAGTACAGGCCGGCTGCAGCTTTTGTATGCATAAAAATCAATCAATATCAAGAGAAATCCCAATAAGTTTACTCGGCCAGCATTATTATTGTTACATCATATCACAATACACCAGAGAGGGGAAAAAAAAACTGAACTTCCAAAACCATATTTATTGCTCCTTGAATTGATGATTAAAAGGATGCTCATATAGTCAAACAATTTGCTCAGTCACAGACACAAAACAAGCAACTGTAGAGTTAGGTAGATAGGGTTTATCAGATCATAAACCACAAATAATATTTCAAAAAAGAAAAGGATAAACTAAAAAAAAGCAATAAATATTAAGAACAGAAAAGAAACACCCCTTTTGAAATTCTTATTGTCCAAGAATATAATGAAACCAGAATCTATGCATCATAACGTTGAGTTGCAGGAAAGAACAAACACATAGCCAACAAGAAGAAAGTTAGAAACAGTAACAGTTACCGAGTAAGGGAACCACTGGCATGCACAAGATCTAGCAAAAAAAATATATGGAAAGGGACGAAATCAGCATAATTGTGATGTCCATTGAAGCAAGGAGAAAAAATTGGTGAGGACCATGCTATGTGACGTGAAATGGCTCCATGCTATGTACTGCTATATATCAATGTTATAAAAAGCAAGATAAAAGGGGAAATGTTAGTATAAATATATTTATTAATATTAATTTTAAAATGTTGGGGGTTCGTTGATCCTGGCAAGGAAATAGGGCTATTGCATCAAAAGTCACGCTTTTCCGTTTGATAACAACAAAGATAATTTATAAAAATTACTAATGGAACCACGAGCAATGATTAAAATAACAAAATTGAAAGAAACAGTAAAGAGATAAAAATAAAAACAAGGGCTAAAGAAAGAAACAAACAAAAGCTTCTTCTTTTTTTTCACTGTTTGATAATGATATAACCTGGCGCAGTAGTCAGTGATGGTCGCTGGTCTGCTTGCTCCGCCAAAATGTCGAGAGAGAAAGAAAGAGAGGGTTAGATTTTGGGTGTGGGGGTTTGGAACGAAGCAGAGGCAGATGCAGATGCAGATCACACGGGCGGTGATTTTCATTTTTCCGGCACTGGAAGCTGACAGAAGGAGAAGTGAGCACGCAAGAGCAACGGTATAGAATTATAACGAGTGCTTCTGTGTGCTCACTCTCTTCTGTCAATTTCTATGTTCCAAGAGAAAATAAATAATCAAGAGCCCAGGCTGCAAAACATGCCCAAATTTGGAAACCCTCACACAAAGAATATACATAACATCTGTTCTATTACTTTCATTATCGAAACAGATCTGAAGCATTAACGGATAAGAATAGAAGAAAACGAAAATGTCCATGATCCACACATCGTATTCTTATTTTAAGAGACAATTATTAGAAGATTTCAGAAATTAGGGTTTCCTGCATAAACAGGAACAAAAAAGGAGGAAGAAAGCAGGGATTAAGAAGGAGAAAAGGAAAGATGAAAAGACAAGAACCACAGACTCCAAAGTCCAACCGTATTCCCTCTCTCTATTCTCTCTCTTCATTCATTGTGAGGATGGAGGAGGTGGTGGTGGCCTTGGTGGTTAGGCATGCAACACGTAGTGATGCAGCGGCGATGACACGTAGCGAGATCGGTTCAGGTTCAGATTCAGATTCAGAAGTTACGGTTACAGAGGAGAGAGTGCGGCGAGGGATGATAGAAGTGAGTGAGTGAGTGGTGTGTGTGTGTGGGGCTGAGACGAGACGAGACCCGTTCCAACCAACAAACCCAAAGAAAAAATGTGAAATGTGAAATGGGAGATGGATTGCAGCCTTTTGCGTCAATTGAGACCCTTAAATAGTTAAATGCGCTTAATTAATCTTCTAAATGCTTTTCTTTCTTCGCCAATTTCAGCTGCAAATCCGTTATTATCATAATCCTTCAGATATTCTTCTATCCTTTTGCTTGGAGAGAGAAACGTTTACCATTCCTCACTTTAAAATTATTTATTATTTATTATTTATTATTTGAGGATGTTCTTTTTTAAAAAATGATAATACTGCTATTTTAAATTTGATTAAATTTTGTTACAATTTTTTTTAGCTTTTTTTTGGGTGTCTATATTTTAATCTAATAGTAGTATTAGTGTATTATCAATTTAGAAACAACAAATTAAAATTCATGCTTTTATTTTTTATACTTTTTATTATTTTTTTTCTCTTGTTTCTTAAACATTTATCATAATAAATCAAATTATATATATAATGAGAATATAAAAAAAGTTAGTATATGAATTTTTTAAATATCTTTTATTATATATAATTCATATATAAATCAATTATTTCCAAAAATTTGAATTTAAGACCCCTTAATTAAGTTATAAGTAATTTATTATCTCAACTAGTTCTATTTTATTTTACAATATGTGCACACCGAATATTTTTATTTATTTTATTACTTTTACACGTATTTAAATTTTAATAAATAAAAGACACTGGTCAATGTAAAGAAGATGTTACACTTCTGATATAATATAATAATTTATTAATATAGGTATTATTAATTTATTTTTTATTCGTTGAGTATGATAATAATAAATAAAATTATTTAAGATGATAAATATTTTACTCTAATAAAGAAACTTTTAATTTAAGGTCTAAAAATAGTAAAATACTTTTTTATAAATTCTTATTATATCCAATTTTTTCCATATTTCTATTATATAATGTGAATATAATAATAATTTCTCTTAATTCTTTGATTAGGTGAAGAGATAAAATAAGAAGATAAGAAATAAAATTATTTAACATTTTATTTTTGGAAAAACAAAATAAAACTAAACGAAGAACTATACCATCAATCTAAGGAGAGAGATCCCGAACATTCTCAGAAAGAATAGAACAAACAGTTTGAGCCAAGAAGTATACAGCAACCCTTAAACTACTAGAATGGCACAAAAGTTGCATAAGCCAATATATGCCCACCACTACTTTTAATGTTTTAATAAAAATCTAATTGAGTGAAAACTGAAAAGTAAATTCATCATTAATACATGAGAAAATTATACAAATTTTACAATTTTTTAATTAAATGTTTATATTTGTAGTACTAATATAAGTGCTTTAATTAGGATAATTGTTTATAAACCTCCAACACCTCCATCGTTTGGCGCATAGAATTAGGTATAAAATTAGTGTTTGAACTTGGAATTGGTTCCACACCATTGAATTAAAAAGAACTAAAAAGAGTTTTTGCTAATTAGTTTTCTTAATTAACGGCCATATTTATCGAAACATCTTTCAGTCTTCTCTGGTGTGAATAGTGTTATAGATAGGGGGCTACTATTTTTCGGAAGAGGGAAAAAACAGGGTATGTGAGAAGTGAGAACCCACAAAGAGTTGAATATGCGCGTGACTATGCAGAAAAGGGAAAGGGGAAATATGCAGAGAGGATTCATTGGCTATGATTTGCGTATGGTTTCAGGAGGAATGTGGTTTTACCTCAGCTTAGCGGTGTTAAAAGATGGGTTTGGTAAAACTTTTATTTTTAAAAAAGTTATAGTATTTATATATATTTGATAAATCAGATTATAAATAATAATAATTAAATCAGATTAAAAATAATTTTTAATAAATATCAAAAATAATTTTTAAAATTAAAAATATTATAATAAATATAAATATAAAATTAATTAATATATAAAATTATATTAAATTTTTTATTTTAATTATTATAAATTAATTTAAAAAATTTTATTTTAAATTATTTTAAAAATATTTCTATTTTTTAAGAATTATAAATATAAATACATAACTTTTTTAATTTATCAGATATAAAATAAAGAGTTTATATTTTTAAAAAATTTTACTATATCAAATCTTATGCTAATATTATGATTTATATGAGTATTAAGGATAGAGTAATACTATATATTTAAAATTTTTTATAAATTAAATCTAATTATGTTAATAAGATTAAAAATAATATTAGTCATAATTAATTTTTATTATATTAGATTAATTTAATTAAATTTGATTAACAAAAAAAAAAAGTTAGATGTATATAGCATGAAATGATAAGGAAATTGCTTAGTTGTAATATCCTTCAACAAAGACACTGTTTTTTAAACGGCAAATATTACTTTTTATTGTTGTTGTTGTTTACAAGAAGTGCCTAATGGCCCAAAGGAAGAAATACATGACTATATAATTTAAAAGTCGATTTTTTCTCTTTAGTACAAAAAAAAAGGTCGATTTTTCAATAATTTGAATGGATAACTAATGTTAAATAATTTTTTGAGAAATAAATTCTATCAATTCTTTTAAGTTGTGTTGTTAAAATTTAATAAAAATCAATTTTTTCAATTAATATCATTCAATTTATTAAGATTATTTTTTAATTTTAAATACCAAACTCTAAATTTTAAATTTAAAAAAAATAAGGATTACAAAAATGAATTTATATAAAAAATTAATAATATTAATTAAAGGTTAACTTTATATATTTATTCTATTGTTAAATATAATCTTTTGCTGTATAACATCTTCACTCATATTTGTTTTGTTCACCGGAAAATATTTGAGTGAGAAACTACACTTTGACAGCACCACTTGAAAAAAAAAAAATTCAATAAAATCAATTCATCTCTGTCCATCCTTTTAGTCGACTGAATCGTTAATAAAGATCGTTAAAAAATTCCAAACCCAAATATTAAAAAATAGAATAAATATACAAATTAGTCTTTAATATATATAAATAAATATACAAATTAGTCTTTAATATATATATATATATATATGAATTTAATTTTTTTTGTCTATTCGACAGGTCAAAGATTAATTTATTACGGATAAATTTTTTATGTAAAAATTTGTTGCTAAATAATATATTTCTATAAATACAATACAAAAAAGTCAAATTCCCAATTATTTATTTAACAAACGAATAAACTTCTCGACCAACCCAAATTAATCTGGTTAGGGATTCAATCTTACACTACAACAAATAAGAATTTTTGCAACGGTAAAAAACCGTTGCTATAGATAAAAAAACCGTTCCTAAAACTTTAGGCAACGTTTTGGCAACGATTTTTGACCTGTGATATATGCAGCCGTTACCAATACTCATAGGCAATAAGTTTTTACCTAAGGCAATAGTAACAAAAAAAATCGTTGCCATAGTTATTGGCATAAGCGACGATTTTGACAACAATTTTTAAAGAATCGTTTAGAACTGTTACTGGATATGCAACAGTTTAGAACCATTCTCTTTCATGACGTAACGATTTAAAACCATAACTGGATAGGTAACGGTTTTAAGATGTTGTAGTTGTGTTATTCACAAAGACATCGGTTTAAAAGCGTTGCTTGTGATTTTTTTTAATACCATTGCTATTTTGTAACTGCCTTTGACAATGGTTTTAATACCATTGTCTTTTGTGACCTTTGACAATAGTTTTTTGTAATTATATAATTCCTTATTTACAATAATTTTCTCGTATTGCATTAAAATTAGTTTCAACTATTTTTTTAATTTAGTGCCAATAAATAACCTTAACTATTTGAATCAAATTACAAACAAAAACTAATTGAATATTTACTATCAAATTTGATTTATAAAATATTATGTAAGATCCACAACCACATTACACTACAATAAAACAATATTTTGATGACAGTTTTTTTAATACTTGGTGACGGTTTTAACGGTCATTAAATGGCTTTGCGACGGTTAAAAAAAGCGTCATAGATTTGAGCGTCGCCAGCTGGCATAGTGACGGTTTTGGACCACCGTTATCCGTTGGTAAGGAGTGTCGCTAAATTATTTGTGACGGTTTTTAAAGTATAAAACCATCACTAATTTGTAACACTTGTAAAGGTATTTTTATACTGTATTTCGCAACGTTTTGAAACTGTCGTTAAATTACTAAATCCTGTGACCGTTTTTAGGCATATTTAGTGACTATTTAAACCGTCACAATATTTTTAGTGACGGTTTTTTTTATTTAAAACCGTTACTAAGTTACTTATTTTGTGACCGTTTTTTCCTGCATTTAGTAACTGTTTTAAACTATCATAATCTCTCCAACATCAAAATTTATATTATCAAAAGTTGAATTTTCCATAAATGACATTGTTTTTCAACAAATCCAAATTCAATCCCACAAGTTTTACAAAAATTAGTAACAATGTATTTCAAAAGTTGAATTCTACAAGTTTTAATTACATAGTCATAATCCATATGTAAATTCAAAAAATTTTAACTTAATCCAAACTTATAAACCTAACAATTCAATCATAAAACTCTTTTAAATGTTAGATGGCCTATGTTGTTGAGGTTCATGACTGGCAAAAGAATATGATCTTGTATGTGTGGGTGATTCAAAATCTGCAACCTACAACTGAAAATAAAAAAATATTTTAGAGAATATTTTAGAAGGATACTTAACAAATCAACAAATGTTATACAAGAGGCTAGGATTACAAACTACAATCATTTTAGAAGAAGTTGTTGATGACGAAAATTAAGTATGCGAGTCTATAAAATTAAGTATAACATATATCCTTATCTTACCTCAATAGGAAAACCGGGTGGCAATTGACCCTCTTGACGATTCACAAGAAAATTTACTTGTTCCTATAACAATTGTACTTGTACCTTCAAGTTTTGATATTCAGTTCTTGATGGTCCACTAGTTGTAGTAGATTGCATAGACTCTCTTGAGCGAGAAGAGGATCCAATTACTTGAGATGGACAAACACCAAATCCCATACCTCTAACATAGCTTGAATTCTCTTTGCCAAATACTTTAACATATGCTTCATTTTTAGAAGCACCCTCACCAATTTCCTTTTGTAAGTCTTCCTGGAGTGATTCATAGACAAATAATAATGTTACATATGCAACAATAGTCCAACTAATATGATATAACATACATGATTCATTGACAAATAATAATATTACAAAGCAAAGCAAGCATATATATATATATATATATAGGTTGATTAAGTTTTAACATTTACAAGTGGCGAATTGGTTTAGAAGCCATATGGCTCCAGTGAATGGTGGTAATCATAAGCTATAGTTTGGTGTCACAGCTGATGGAATCCCAAAACATATTAAAATACATAAAGTAGCATAGCAATTCATATATAAAAGAATCTCTAGATTTCATATTCTGTCTTTCTTTTCATGGCTCCAATGCCCATTTCTTCAATCAAAGTTGGGCACATTGATGATGTCCAAGAACTAAGAAAAAACAGGCCTAAAACCATTCCTGAAAAATAATTAGAATCTTATCTTACATTTTTTTGTTGTGCTTTCTCATTGATAAATGTTCCATCTTTTTTCTTGTGAGTGATAGAAAACATTTCTCTTCTACTAAACTGTCGCCCAGTTTCAAATTAAAATATAACTAACACATAAAAGTAATAAAACAAAAATACTAAGAAAGTAAATAAATGTACAAATTCATGGTGTCTCCTAGCAAGTGTTTTTGAGCCAAGAGTGTGAGAAATTTTTATTTGGTGCCGATTTATAACATTCTTTTCACACATTTCCTGCACATTAACAAGCATAAAAGTTAATGGATATTAAACACAAATAAAAATTAACAAATAACAAATATGTTTACCTGAGTTTTTGGACTTAATCTATATTCCAAAAATGCAGCACAATGGTCTTTAGGAATTCCAATTGGATTCAAATTAACATTTGCATCCCAACTAAGTTCCGATTTATAATGTGATGGTAATCAGTGGCTAAGAGAAGGGGGGTTGAATCTTAGACCTTCTTTGCTAAGTATTAATTGCTGCCTTTTCAAAGAAACTTTAGGAGATATTTCTACTTTTGTCTCAAAACAAGCAAAGAGACATTTTTTTTGTCTTGTAACTGGTTAGGAGATATTTTTCATTTTTGTCTCCTTCGCAACAGAAACAGAATAAGAGTAGAAGAGAAAGATAGAATCACACCCAGAAGTATCCTGATTCAGCTGCTAAGTGCAATGCAGCTTACATCCAGTCTCCATCACAACTGTGATGGAATTTCACTATACTCATCAAATTACATACACCAATTCTTCCCTAAGATCTACCCAGTCCTATTTGGGACAAATCTAGATTCTATCCCCAAATCTGAACTTGACTTGGACACCTACCAAACTTTCAATTGCAAAGTGCTAACCCAACGTGCAAGGAAATCCCCACAGGATCATGAAACACAACAAACAGATGTACAAAGGAATTCTTAGACATCTATAACTTTTTCTTTAATTTTTCTCTCTTTGCCTTTTTTCTCTCACTGACTTTTTCTTACAAACCTCACTCTGTTTGCCTTTTACCATGAGACTCAGACAGACAAAACTAAAGAAAAGAAAACAAAATGAAACCCATTGAAGGAGAAGAACTTTGTTAGCTTAGGGTATCTATGAGAACTCTGTGCTTTCTCTCCTTGTCTCAACCCTTGGCCGTTCACCCTTATTATAGAAGGGGAAGCTTCCAAGGTTGAAACCGGTTCAACCAAACCACCAACATCTTCTCCAACAAACAGCAGGGGTTCGGACAGAGAGAAGAGAGAGGAAAAACCGAAAGCAAACTAACATGCATGTACTTCTCTCAGCCTTTCTCATCAAACTTCTTCAATCTGAGCCCTTGATCTTGACTTTGGCTCCAAGAAAGAACACTGACCCTTGATGAACCTTTGATCCTTGACAGCTCCTTCTTTTCCATATTTGCTTCTTCCTCTTTGTAGCTCCAGTAGCTACCTTCACTCTTGGATGAAAAAAATGGAAATGCGCTTTAGCAGCAGAGATCTTCCTCTCTGACCGAGACAGATCCTTTCTACTATTGGCATGAAGATCTTGAAACTTCTTCTTGAAATCTTACTTTCAATGGCAAAGATCTTAGCCACACCATGCTTCGGATCTTCCTTTTGCAAAGGCCATCATCAACCTAGCCTTTTTCTTCTTCATAGCTTCACTGTCTCTGAACTTCTATTTTCTCTGATAACTTGTTCACTCTTCTTTCCTGAGTGAAGTGACAACCGAAACAACAAAGAGAGAGAAGAGATAGAAGAAACAAAGCATTTAATGTAAAATTAAGTGATATTAATTTGTGGACTTCGGTTACCTATGTGAGAATTTAATCAAATTGAAATTTGTGTTCTAATAACCAATGCATGCATTCAATTTAATTAAAATTTGAATTCCATTCCACAATAGGGATTAGGTAACCGAACCATCTTTGATCCATTCTCTTCTTCTTCAGTTCGGACCAAGGCTTGCTGGTATAGAGAGAAAAATTGTTTTGGGCTTGTTCACAAGTATCTTGGCCCAATTATCTTTTGCTATCCACTTAAATAATTCAGCCATATTGTATGGAATAATGTTGCACAAAGGCTGATTACATTTACATCATATTGGGCTTATATTGCTTTTTAGCCCAAATTGAAAACTTGTTTTAATTTCCTGTACACAAAACAAAATTCATCAACCCAATTGTTTGAAACAAATAATAATTTTTTAATTTTTTAATTAATATATTAATAATGTTTGATCATCACAATAATTCAAAATTTTCAAACTCAACATAATGCTCATTGAATAGCTTGCATCTATTATTCTTTCACTTATTTCCAAGATTTGACAAGATATATCTTTTGTGTTCATCATCATTAACAATAAATATTTTCTTCAAGAAAAACATAAATATGTAGTTAGTAAACAAAACTTAGGTAAACACAACAAATAATATTTTTCAAAACAAAAATATAATAAAAAATAATATACCTTAATAGTATTATTAAAAACAGCATCTTTGTATTGCATTGAAACTTTATGCCAAGTTTTGTACATTATGGAAAAATTATTAAAATTACTTGCAATGAGCCCCAAAACACCTCCCAAGAATCTATCGAATTTTCCAATTGGCTTACCACTTCCATTCTATTCTATAAGAACTCGTTTCCTACTATGATGAAAGGAAAATGTATCTTTTACCTTAAGATGCATACACTTTTCAATGGCATGTTCATCTAAAAAGAAAATAAAAGAGCTATTGTTTAAGACAACTAGTAATTGACAACACATTATTTGAACTAGTAAATTAATAAGAAAAAAAACATACCTACAACAATAACAGACCATGTGGTGTTCTACTTCTTTCTAGAAGTAGCAACGCCATCTACCTCTTCATTATTAAAAAAATCAGCATGATAGGCTATGACTATGAACTACATTTTGAATGAATAAACTTTGAGCTATATGCTCTTGTTGACTCGGGCCTTTAGAAGATGTTGACTTAGAATGACTTGGAAGATGTCTTTTTTCTCGTGCTAAGATAACTTCAAAGTAAAAGAATTAGAAACCTAATTAAAGGAATTAGAAACTTCACAATATTTTTATCATAGTATGCTAAAAGAGGAGAAAGTTACCATTTTCATCATTTGAAAGATGAATATTTTCTCTAGCATATACAACATTCGGTTCAATTTGTTCATCTTCTTCCTCTTCGAATTGTACAAGTCTTCTCCTTTTAATACCTGTAATAATATAAAAAAATAAGAAAAAATATATTAGGGGATAACACTTTAAGAATCAGGTAAAATTAAAAATTGAGATATGATCATTTCCTCTTGTATTAGGGGATGACACTAATCTAGCATTTTCAATATTTTTGAGGGACTTTTTAGGACTTTGATACTTCTTTCTTTGCCTTTTTCTCTTCATACCTGTAAAAATATAAAAGAAATAAGAGAAAATTATATTACTTAAATCAAAGAATAACAATCATGTATAGGTTCACACTTTAAGAATTTAGTAAAATTAAAAATTGAGATATGATCATTTCCTCTTGCATTAGGAAATGACACTAATTTAGCATCTTTCAACATCTTTGAGAAGTTTTTTAGGACTTTGATACTTTTTTATTAGCCTTCTTCTCTTTATAAAAAATATAGTAAAAAATATAATTAAAGAGTTTCATGTTAATAAATGGTGCACACTGCACAGTTTATCAAAGAAATAAGAGAAAAAATAAATATAAATTAAAGCGACACGTTTGGTATGATTTGTATACTACTAGTAGTTCATCTTGATCACTTGAGACCTTGACTGCTTCCATTTTATTTTATGTTTTGCGCTTTTCTAAAAACTCTAGCTTAAACATTTCCTGCAGAAGTTGTTAACATTGTCAAACAAGTGACTGATACAAGTAGCTTTCCTTATATGCTAGAGCTAGTTTGGATCTTTGGGACTAGTTGACACCTTGCATATTCAAATATATATATATATAGGCACACACATACACAGAGTCTTACGCATAAGTGATTGATGGGCTTGGAATCGATTTGCTTAATGTACGAAGAAGAAAAACTGTACTGTGTGGGGACAGAAATGAATGGGTGATATTAGATATACCATTTGGTCATATACAATAACAGTTCACACATGTGAATACTGTCTTACAATCGCTCACCATGTCTCTTTCCTTCAACCATTTAAAGTTATAAAAACCTGAGAAAGGACATAGGAAAAGACTTAAATAAGCTTTAAGATTTCGGTTTTTGTGTTGCCGTGATTCTAGTTTATCAGTTCTTGATTTTGATTATGACTTGACTGATGTTAATATCCAATACACCTTGTTTTTGTTTGCTTCTAATCCCTTATCATAAACATAGTATGTCCAAGATTATAGTAATATATGAAAAATAGTAAGATATGCAATTATGCATAACTTAAGGATAAGCTATTTCATCGATTGCAAAGAATGCAAAGAAAAAAAATCATATAATTAAAGCACACAATAAACATAGTTCACACAATCATATAATTTCACCAGCAAACTGTACTTCATTGTTCCTAATGGGCAAACAAAATCAAATGAAATTAGAGCAAGCAATCACATTGTAGCCATTAAACACAGTTCACAGTGAAGAGTAACTCACCTCTCACCACAGTGAGGACACTCAAAAGTTGACAACAAAATCTGCACAAAAAGTCAAAGGCAACAATGCATTATGCTTACATACCAAAATAAAAAATTCATGCTTCAAAAATTAATCATATAATTAAAGCACAATAAATTCCTATTTAAAAAAGCAAAGAAAAATTATTGAAGCATTACCATAATTTCATAAGGATAAAGCACACATACCTTTCTGAAGTGAGGAATTAAGGTGAGTAAGAATCTTGTAATTCCCAGCAAAACACAACAGAAATAAAATTAAAATCACTCTAAAGGGGATATTATTATAGTGGAGGAGTGCTACTTGTTGAAGAGAGAGCTTGAAGCCTTGAAACAGAGAGAGATGACGAGGAGAGGTCTACCATATCAGTGCATCATTTTACTATTATCTATCCTTCTAATTAGAAATGCATCAAATCAGCCATAATTTTAGTTAAAACATTTCATCGAGCAGGTTGTGTGCAAGTAAAATCAAAACGAATTTTAAAACAGACAAAATTTAAAGCTTCCAAGAAAACAATCCTCCGTATAATAAGATACAAAGCATGATCTCTCAAATGAAGAATCAATGAAAAATTAAAAATCACAAGTAACAGTACCAAATAATAACAATCATGTATAGGTTATTCACTATCAGATGAACAATAAAGAAATTGTAAGAGAAATAAATATAGTAGAAGAACGATCAAATACTCACTACTGGTTTCAATATTGTGGTTGGAAGAGAAGAAATAGTCACCGAAAGGAGGGAATTAGGGTTTGCACTAGCAAAAGAGGGAAAGAGAAACAACAACATGGGGGACGGGGATGGCGAACTCGAACCACGATGGTGTACGGCGTACGGCGAACAGCGAACTCGAACCACGATGGTGAACAACGAATAGCGAACTGCGACGGTGATGGGTGAATGGAAAACTCGAACTGAGATGGTGAATGGCGAATGTCGAACTCGATTCGTGCTGGCAAACTGCAAACGGGAACTGTAGCATGGTGATGGTTGTTAGTTTCTCATTTCTTTCTCATGGTGAAAGTTTGAATATGGTTTTTGAAAAAATAGAATAAAAGAAAAAGAGTGAGATTGTGATTAGTGATTACATTAGTGACAGTTAAAAAATTATATATATAAATGTCACTATATTAATGAATAGAGACCCTTAAAATAAGGGTCATAAATCAAGTGTAGTTATATGATTAATTTGGTATAGTGTTATATCATTATTGTAAAATACCGTAATACTAATCTAAGTCATAACTACTTCTAATTATATCATCATCATTTTTCAAAATACCATTATACTAGTTTAAATCATAAAAATCTTGAACTATATCATCTAATTTTGCAAAAAAAATACAATAACAAAAGAAATTTGAAATAGCTAAATAGCAAGTAGGTTTATCATCATGTCCACAAATTTATAACTTTTACTCTCTAACATTTGCTCTTCCAAATTTGTGACCTTAATTAAGTTTGTGTTTTCCTTCGATATAATTTTTGTGTAAACAAAACAAAAAATAGTAAATTAAATATAAAACTACATATTTCTAATACTATAATGACAAGATAATTAATTTAGGGAGGTTAGGCTAACTACTGCACAGATTCATTAACGCCATTTTGTCCTGTTGTTCATTTCTAAATGGATAAAACACATCATTTTTAAATGATAAGTAATTTTTTCAATTAAGAGCTTATTACTTTTAAAGGATTTTAGAATTCAACCACTAATATTTAAAAGATAACATCTTAACCAATCATAAAACTAACAATTCATATCTAACAAACTATACAAAGAAGCGTAATCAATCAATCAATCACTAAATATTCTTAACAATTAAATCTTCAAAAGAATTAAAAAAAGATAATATATTAAATGATTTACCTCTAGTGTAGTTCAATGTTTAAGATGGTGGAAACTACAAAGAGACGAATTATTTGATTGTAATACTTTGATTTTAAAGAAACGAGCTATAACAGCAATAAAGAATAAAAATATAAACAATTTATAACAATAATCTTAATTCTAATCTTACTATGACTTCTATGACTACACACTAGCACTAACACTTATAAATCAAACAAAATCTCCAAAAACATTAGTTATCACATAATAAAAGTATTTTCAATCTGTCTACTGGCACAAATTACCAAATTTTCTATCTCTTAACAAGCTAATCAGAAAGTTAACAATTATATATTTAGTGAATCAAAATTTTTTTTGATTTATAACATTAAAAAATTAACAACAAACTCAATTTTATTTGCATTGAACAATTATAGAGTTACAGATTTGAGAGAGAAAAAAAAAGTAATTCATATATATAGAATACTAGGTATTTTTTGTTGGCACAACTTGAATCATAATTAAGAATTAACTTCTCTTAAAAACTACATGTCTTGTATCGAATTTTTATAGTACTGACATTTAATTGTGTTCTTTTTTAACTATTTTTGTCTATTTACATTTATCACATTAAGTATTTGTTACTCTTTTATATAAATTGGCATGTTAATCATTTATAAATTCATCAATTTTAATCATGAATAAAAATTTACAATATACTGACATTTAATTGTGTTTTCTTAGTTATTTTTGTCTATTTATATTTATAGATTAAGTATTTGTTGCTCTTTTCTATAAACTGATATGTTAATCATTTAAAAATTCATTAATTTTAATAGTTCAAGAAAATTGAAAATAGTAGTCACATGAGTAAAAATTACCAAATCAATCAATCATATACAAATCTACAGAATTGTGGTAATATTTTTCTATTTTAAATCAATAACCAAAATAGAACAGTGACTAAAATAGAAAATGCATTTCTAAAAAATCAGTTACCAAATTAAAATCAGAACAATATTATACCAAATCAAAATCAGAAAATATTATACCAAAATCAGAACTAGTTACCAGGAGAGGACAAAAGCTATGACGGTCAAAAAAAGCAGCGATGGCGCGAAGAGGGGAGAAATCGCCAGGAGAACCAGCGACGGTGCGGAGAGGGAAAAAACAGGCAGGAGAAGCGGTGACGATGTTGAAAAAGGAGAAGCAGCAACGATTCTCATGCAGCTAGGAGAGTAGAGACGCAGCTTTCTTTGATGGTGAGGACTGGGTGAAGTTTGGCATTGTTCGATGATGACTCTGATGATGAGTGGTGTGGGTTAGGGCTAGTAGAGGAAACGAAAATTGGTAAGTCTCTGTGTGTTTGTTCTGAAGGAAAGTTTTTAAAATTTTTTTGAAATGTTAAAAAAATATTATGTTAAATTTTAGAGAGAGAATAAAATAAAAAATATATAATATTTGTTATAAATTTATTTTAAATCTATTTTTTCTATAAATAATATTTGTTATATATTTATAACAATAATTTTAAGTGTTCTACAAATTTAATATTTATAGAGAAAATTATTTAAATTTGTATGATTATTTATAATTATTTTTATGTGTATCTTTTAATTTATATAATTATTTAAATAACATTAGAAAATTATCATTTGATAAAAAAAGTTGTAATTATTATAAAATTATTCTTTAAAATAGTCATCAAAGAAAACGGTTTTATTTTGTTGTTATAACATAATAAAAAATTGAACTTTAACAATAATACAGTCAAAATCGTTGTCTAAGACCATCTAATAGAATGATTTTAAAATATAGAATTTTGACAACAATTTTTATACAATTATTTAAATAATATAAAAAAAAATCGTTGCTTAACAATAAATCATTGTAATGGTTATAAAACCGTTTCTTAAAATAGTAAAAAAAAATTTTAATTTGTTGCTATAAAATAAAAAAAATTAAATTTCAACAATAACACTATAAAAAATTGTTGTCTAAAATTATCTAAAAAATAATTTTAAAATATTACAAAATTAGAGATTGCTAAAAACTCATATTTATTGTAGTATTATCATCAGAGGTGAAAACACAATTGCTTATACTTTAGATTTAGGAAAAAGAAAAGAATTTCTTCATGTAAATATAGACTAATTTAAGAATGCTTTTATATAACCTTTTATTTATATTCTTATTTATAAATTACAACACATATAATATAGGAAAAGTCTAGGGGGCCAGCAGTTTTATTAAATTTTGGCCAGCATATAACCAGCAGAGGAAGGTGAACCATTGGATGAAATCTCACACCAATCTCACACCATTAAATTATCATTGATGACTAGTTGATGGCTAACAATCACAAAAATTGCTGGTCCCCTAGCATTGCTCTAATATATAAACTATAAATTTAACTTAAGATAATAAATTATAAGATTAATTTGTTAATATGTGTGTTTTTTTTAAAGATAATTATGTTTTTAGACAAAAAAGTATAATAACAACTCAACAACAACAATAATTGATCCGTATTCCTAGTCAAGCTAGTCAAGCTAACAAACTCCGCTCTAACAAATTGATACTCTTTTCCCGTCCACTAATTCGGTAACCACATATGCGCATATAATAAAATGGTCACTAACTCAAAAATCGAGTATTATATATTAAGTGAAAAAGGGACGGAGAAAGGGCATCAGCTATACTATGAATAAATGGTTAAATTTATCATTAAAACATTATTTAATTTTTAAATTAATTTTAGATTTTTTTAATTAAATTCATCTTTTAAAAATTTTTAATTAGTCACATTAACTTTTTTGTTACTCACTATACTATACATATACATAATTCTTTATTTGTTTTAGCAATATTTGATAAACAGTTATTTAACTTAAACGTTAGAGTCCTTTCTAAAGTATTGCCCATGATCCTTATTTCTGGAAGGCCAGTGTATAGCTCAACGGCACACAAAAGATACAACAGCTATTTCTTCCAAAAGAACGAGTTATATTACGGAGTGCAATTTCACACAATAATAATAATAATAATAATAATAATAATAATTTATTATTTTTTGATATTATTTTTAGTTTTTAATTTAATTTTTAAATTTAATAATATACTTTTAATTTATATTTTTAAATATTAATAATTAATTAATAATAAAAAATAATAAATTATAATAATTTTTTAATATTCCTCCCATGATAATAATAATAATTGAACTTATAGAGGTGTTTTTTTTGTGACAACTTATAGAGAGGGTTTATGTATAGCAAACAACAAAATGAAAAATAATGGAGTTGGACCCACTAAAACATTATGTATAGATTCCCATTAGTGTGGTGAGTTGTCAAAGAGTGTAACGTTGATTGTGAAAAGGGGTACTCCCTTCCCTTTGATCCCTGAAACGTAAGGGGACCATGTACTGTGGGATGTTGTTTTCTTGGGAATTGAGCTGATATGACTTATTAGTTATTAGGACATATTAGGACACTACATCATTTCTGGGAGGACATCCATAACCATTCCATTTTAATCACCACTAGGAGTGCTAGTGCTCAACATCCATCTAATTCCAAATTCCATCTATATTCAAAATATATATTTTTTTAGTTTAAATTTTGTCATTATTCAATATAATTTTCAGTCTGCCACCTAATTCGAAATTATGTTTCTTAACTAAAATATATATTTTATAGTAAAACTTTATGATTTTATATTTCAATTCACGTTTTCATATAATATAGTATTCTTTTTAAATATTTATTTTAGTAAAAAAATTATTATATAAAATTTTATTAAATTTATAAATTTAAATTTCGATGTACAAAATAATTTTATATATATTTAATCATATAACATTATGTCATTACAAATAATTATTTTTTATTAATTATGTAAATAATTATTTAAAAAAGACAAATGTAATTATATAATTATATAAAATATTTTATCTTACTAATACATTTAAATTAAACTCTAAATTTATTATATAAAATTATATATTAATTATATATCAAATTGGCTCAATTTAATGCAATTTATTTTAAATTAATCTTGGGACGAGTTCAATCACTAAAATAAATTTAATAAAATATTATAAATAAATCCAAGTATAATTAACTCGAGTATAGTTCATTAGTCTATGGGCGCCCTTATAGTCACTACAGTAATCTCTATCTCTCTCGATTAATATTATTAAGTGTACTTTTTTAATTAAATAATGTATTTTTACATATTTTTTTACTCTTACTTAAAAAAATAGATAATAAAAAACTTACATTTAACAACTTCAATTAAAAAAATAATAATATTAATTAAAAATTAAAAGATTCATTTCTTACGGGCTTTCCTTAATATTACCTCTCCACGCAATCCTTACCCGAGTTACCTCTTCATTCTTCGCCACTTCGATCTCCTGCTTCTCTCCTTTTTCCTTTATTGTTTTTGTCTTCTTTTGTACTCTCTTTGTTGCTTCTGTTGGTTGCTTCCATCATTTCTGCAATTCTGCATTACTATATAAAATTTCGAGTAATATTCCAAATCGATTTAATTACCCTTTGTTTTTTCAAAAAAACTTGGTTAGAGTTCATACAAAGAGAGGCGCAGGAAAAAAAAAAAAATCCTTTTGAGTTTTGAATCATTAGTAAACTATAAAATATTGTTGTCAGAGCATTATAATAGACATGATCAAATCACAAATCTTAAAAATTTCTGTTGTACAAATTAAAAGACCATTTGACATTTTTGATAAATCTGGGACACCCGAATTTTTCAATCACGAATTTTTATTACTTTGACACTAGTTTTTAATAAGCTTTAAGAAATTTTAAAATTTTCATATTAATTTTTTTACGTAAATAAGTAGTTCTAACAAAATAAAATATTCAAAGTTAATTTAATAATTAAAATTTATTGAAGAATAAAACATAAACTAAAACCTTTTAAAAATTGATTTAGAATATTATTTTTATTTTTTCTCTTTTGCCCAACTAACGCTACCCTAGCTACCATAAACAATTTAATTAATCCTTCTACTTTATTCAATTAAATACTTATATTTTGTTGTAAAATAAATTAAAAGTATACTAAATATAAGATGTGTAAATAGAAGACTCTAATATTAATATAATTAGCTTAATAAAAATTATTCATATATTTATAATTAGTAACAAAAGAAAGAGAGAGAAACTATTCATAGAGAATAAAGAGAGAAAGATATTTTTAGTAATATAAAGGAAGAGAGAGGATTTTATTATTGATGTGTATCTTCCCTTTGCCTTAATACATGTATTTATAGGCACATAAAGTTTACGTTTCAAACTTCTTCATTCTAAGAATTTATTTCCTTCAGCATAGAGAAAATGTGCTTCTCATAAATGGGCATCCATCATCTTTATCTATCCATGTCACAACACTCCCCCTTGGATGACCATTTAGGATTATTACCTTGTTAAAACCTTACTAAAGAAAAACCCAGTAGGAAAAAACCTTAGTGAAGGAAAAAGAGTACAATATCCTTTCGTGATGGGGACTGCCTCATTAAAAACCTTGTCAAGAAAAACCTAATGGGAAAAAAAACCTGACCAAGGGAAAAAGAGTACAGTCTCCCCCTCTTGTCGACATCATTTGATGTCTTGAAATCGGCGCATCCCAATCTCATGTACCAATCTTTCAAAGGAGAATTTTGAGAGTGACTTTGTTAATAAATCTGCCAGATTGTCACTTGAACGGATCTGTTGGACATCAATTGTCCCTTGATTTTGAAGATTATGAGTGAAGAAGAATTTGGGAGAAATATACTTTGTTCTATCGCCTTTGATGTATCCACCTTTAAGTTGAGCAATGCATGCTGTATTATCTTCAAACAGGACAGTTGGAGCTATCTTATGATCAATCAGTCCACATGATGACAGAATATATTGGATCAAACTCCTGAGCTAAAAACACTTGCGACTTGCTTCATGAATCGCTAGTATTTTGGCATGATTAGAAGATGTTGCAACAATCGTCTGTTTCGTGGACCTCCAAGATATAGCCGTTCCACCATATGTGAACAGGTATCCTGTTTGAGATCTCCCTTTATGTGGATCAGACAAGTATCCAGCATCTGCATAACCAACTAATTGTGACTTGGATCCATAGGGATAAAACAATTCCATATCAACCGTTCCATGAAGATATCAAAAAATTTGTTTGATTCCACTCCAATGTCTTCTGGTTGGAAAGGAATTATATATTGCTAGTAAATTCACCACGAATGATATGTCAGGTTGCGTATTATTAGCAAGATACATTAGCGCTCCAATTGCACTAAGATATGGTACTTCAGGACCAAGGATATCTTCATTCTCTTCTTTAGGACGAAATTGATCCTTTTCCACATCCAAAGATCTTACGATCATTGGGGTACTTAATGGATGTGACTTATCCATATAAAATCTTTTCAAAATCTTCTTTGTGTATGTTGTTTGATGAATAAAGATCCCATTTTTTATATGCTCGATCTGCAGGCCGAGACAAAATTTAGTCCTTCCAAGATCTTTCATCTCAAACTCTTCTTTTAGAGTTTTTATAATTGTTGGAATCTCTTCAGGAGTCCCAATGATATTTAAATCATCAACATACACAGCAATTATAATGAATCCAGATGCAGTTTTTTTTTATGAAAACACACGGACATATATCATCATTCTTGAATCCGTTTTTGGCCAAATATTCAGTAAGACGATTATACCACATTCGTCCAAATTGCTTTAGACCATATAAAGATCTTTGCAATTTGACTGAGTATAACCCTTGCGAATATTCATTAGATGGTTTAGATATCTTTAGTCCTTCAAGGACTTTCATATATATATCTCGATCTAATGAGCCGTATAAATAGGCTGTTACCACATCCATTAAATGCATATGCAGTTTATGATATGCAGATAAACTGACCAAATAACGCAATGTTATCACATCCACTACAGGAGAATACGTTTCTTCATAATCTATACCGGGCCTTTGTGAAAAATCTTGTGCCACAAGTTGGGCTTTGTAGCGCACAGCTTCATTTTTCTCATTTCATTTTCTCATAAATACCCACCTGTATCCAACAGGTTTTACATCTTCTGGTGTACGGACTACAGGTCCGAAGACTTCACGTTTTGCAAGTGAGTCTAATTCAGCCTTCATGGCTTCTTTCTATTTTGTCCAATCATTCCTTTGTCGACATTCTTCGACTGATCTTGGCTCAAGATCCTTACTTTCATGCATGATATTTAATGCCACATTATATGCAAATATTTCATTGATAATTGTCTTATTTCGGTCCCATTTCTCTCCTGTAAAGACATAATTTATCGAGATCTCGTCATTTTCAGAATTTTCAGGTACCTGAACGACTTCTGGCGTTAACATTATATCAGAATTTTGGACAACTGCAGGTGTCTCTACTATGTCTTTTTCAACAGGAATCATATTTACCTCTTTTCTTTTTCGAGGATTTTTGTCTTTGGAACCGACAAGCCTGCCACGCTTCTGGCGTGAATTTGCTTCAGTGGCTACTTGTCCTACTGGGACATCAATTCGAATTGGGGCATTATCCGCTGGTATATAATATTTGGTTATCCTCTTTGTATTGGAAAATGCATCAGGCAATTCATTTGCTATTCTTTGCAAATGTATAATCTTTTAAACTTCTAGTTCACATTGCCCTGATCGAGGATCTAAATGCATCAACGATGATACATTCCAATTAAGTTCCTTTTCAGGAAGCTTATTCTCTCTCCCTAATGTTGGAAATTTTGATTCATCAAAATGACAATCCGCAAACCGGGCTTTAAATACATCTCCAGTTTATATCTCAAGATACCTCACTATAGAGGGAGAACCATATCCAACATATATCCCAATTTTCTTTGCGGTTCCATTTTGGTGCGATTAGGTGGTGCAATGGGAACATATATCGCACACCTAAATATTCTTAAATGGGAAACATTTGGCTGCTGGCCAAAAGCTAATTACATAGGAGAGAACTGATGATAACTCATTGGCCTCAAACGAATAAGTGCCGTGGCATGTAAAATAGCATGCCCCTAAACCGAGGTTGGGAGATTTGTTCTCATAAGTAAGGGTCTAGCAATTAATTAGAGGCATTTAATAAGTGATTATGCTAACTCATTTTGTGTGTGAACATAAGCTACTGGATGTTCAACACTTATTCCATTAGCCATACAATAAGCATCAAAAGCTTGGAAAGTAAATTCACCAGATCAAGACGAATTGCTTTGATTGGATTTTCTGAAAATTGTGCTTTTAATCGAATAATTTGAGCCAGTAATCTCGCAAACGCCAGGTTGCGAGAAGATAATAAGCACACATGTGACCATCTCGAAGATGCATCTATTAGGACCATAAAATATCTAAAAGATCCACATGGTGGATGAATAGGTCCATATATATCACCTTGAATCCTTTCTAGCAATTCAGGGGACTCAAATCCAATCTTTACTGGTGATGGCCTTAAAATTAACTCTCCTTGAGAACATGCAGCACAACAAAATTCACTAGATTTAAGAATCTTCTGGTTCTTTAGTGAATGTCCATGAGAGTTTTCAATAACTCTCCTTATCATGGTTGTTCCCAGATGACCCAATCTATCATGCCAAGTTATGAATTCATTTTGGCTAGTAAACTTCTGGTTTATAATGGCATGTGATTCAATTGCACTAATCTTGGTATAATACAATCCAGATGAAATTGAGTGTAACTTTTCTAATATAACCTTCTTATTTGAATCATGAGTTGTGATACATAAATACTCATGATTTTCCTCATTCATTGTCTCAACATGATATCCATTTTGGCGAATATCTTTGAAACTCAACAAGTTCCTTAGGGACTTGGTAGATAATAGTGCATTATTTATTATAAATTTTGTTCCTCTAGGAAACAAAATTATAGCTCTTCCGGAGCCTTCTATCACATTGCCCGAGCCAATAATAGTATTAACATATTCATCTTTTGGCATAAAATGGGTAAAATATATATTACTTTTAAAAATAGTGTGTGAACTTGCACTATCTGCAAGGCAGATATCTTCAGAATATGTCCTTGCCATTTTTCTTCAAAAACAAATGATAATAATAATAATAAAATGAGTAGAAGTACATGCACAGTAAAATTATTCACATGAATACTTAACAAACACATACATATATCAAACTATTCCATCATTGATCAAATAGCCAATATTTCCTTCAGGATCCTCAAAGAAATTAGATACATCATAATGAATGGTGAAATTTTCATAATTTGAAACAAAATTTGTTTCCTTTCCTTTGTCATCTTTTTTCAAGGATACTTGATAAAGATCAACTATGTGCCTTGGGGTACGACAAGTACGTGACCAATGGCCCTTTCCACTACAACGGAAGCATTTATCCTCAATTGATTTACTTTGCCCATTGTTTCTTTCTTTATCCCACTTCTGGTGAGATCCTTTCTTATGAACATAATTTCTTTTCCTTCCATAACTTTTCTTGTTATCAAAATCTTGCCATTTACCTCTTCTGGGGTTATAATTTGCCACATTTGCTTCAGGAAATGGGGCGGCGCCAGCTGGGTTCGCTTCATGATTTCTGAAGAGTAACTCATTGTTGCGTTCAGCAACAAGAAAGCAAGAAATTAGCTCAAACAAAATTTTTAAATCCTTTGTCTCGATTGCTACTGCAGGAGCATATTCGAGGCATGGAAGGTCGATAAAGTTTTCTCTAACATATCGGGCTTGAGGAGGTATCACCTCTTTTGATGATTGTACCTTTATTCAAGGTCTTTCCACAGATCTGCAGGATCTTTTAATGTGGGATATTCATTTTTCAATCATACGTCAAGATAACGACGAAAGAAAATTATGGCTTTGGCTATATCCTTCTGGGATGTATTATTTTCAACCTTAATGGTATCTCTAAGATTCATTGAATCAAGATGGATTTTAACATCTAGTATCCATGATAAATAATTATTTTCAGATATATCAAAAGCATTATATTCAAGATGAAAGAGATTCGCATAATAAAAATTTGTTACCTGAAGTCTTCCTAAAATTTTTTTAGAGTTTCGTGCTGATAACGTATTGTAAAATAAATTAAAGGTATACTAAATATAAGATGTGTAAATAGAAGACTCTAATATTAATATAATTAGCTTAATAGAAATTATTCATATATTTATAATTAGTAACAAAAGAAAGAGAGAGAAACTATTCATAGAGAATAAAGAGAGAGAAAGATGTTTTTAGTAATATAAAGGAAGAGAGAGGATTTTATTATTGCTGTGTATCTTCCCTTTGCCTTAGTACATGTATTTATAGGCACATAAAGTTTATGTTTCAAACTTCTTCATTTTAAGAATTTATTTCCTTCAGTATAGGGAAAATGTGCTTCTCATAAATGGGCATCCATCATCCTTATCTATCCATGTCACAACATATTTCAAGAAATATGGACAAATTTAGGTCTAAACATAAGGTCCAAACTCTTTTAGGGTTGCATCCGATGCTTTTGATGAGGTGGTGCCACTGTCGACTTCTTTGGGATGATGGGATGATACCTCCGATACTTAAGTTAGCAAGAGTTTTAGACAGATTTTTATGTAGGTTAGAGTTGAGAGATACCTAAGATAGATGGAATATTTATAGTAGGAGAGCTGACCTAGTAGTCACCTTATGTAACTCTCCCTCTTCTTTTGTAGGTGGTTATCTTCTTCTTCCTTTATCTAGTGTTTGTTGGATTGTTATGATCTCGTATTTAAATATATGAGCTCATTTGTAGGGACAGATAAGATTCTGCTCAGAGGTCAGACATGCAGGCTTTGTAGACATTGGGCTTCATCTATTTTTTGGGTCTGGCTTTGAGTTTTGAGTCAGGGTATAAACAGTGTTTCTGCTTGAGGCTGAGCTCTTATAGGTCGGGCTCAAGCATTTATCCGAGTCGATCTTGCTTATTGCTTTCATTCAGCGAGGTCGGGTTTTACGATATGTTCTTGTAGGACAGGTGATGTATCTGCATTTTTAGTAGTTTTTCCTTCTTAATTTCAATCCATAAACTAATAATTCTTGTTAATTTTAAGCAATCAAATCATCGTTTAGTGCATATTACTTTGAGTGTGTAAATTTCTTTTGTTACAGGAGATCTTGAAAGAAATCAAGCAAAGAACAAGAAAGAAGAGGAGAAAGCAATAGAATCAAGCAATAGAATCAAGCAAGACAAGAATAGGATAAGCTAAACAGAGGAGTTTCTGAGTTAAACAGATAAGTTTCTGTTCACTACGGAGAGCTCCCAAGTACCCAAGCACACTCTCAGTGGACACTATCAATCCTTGCGCTTTACATATAGCTTGGTGCGCCTTACATCTGGTTCTTTCTCACCTCCAGAGGTTGCACTCTTCCTATGCGCCTTACATACACACCCATGCACTTTACATACCGCACTTTACGTATGGCTAATTCTCACCTCCAGGGGCTACTCTCAGTCCATGTGCCTCACATGGCCTTTATGCACCTTACATGCATCCCTGTGCGCCTTACATGCCCTCCATGCGCCTTACATATAGACTTGTGTGCTTTACATATGATCATGTGCACTTTACATGTGCAAACAGAGGTCTCCAATTCTTCCTTGATGGACTTGCACTTTACATGCCTTCCGTGCACTTTACATGTGGTCTTGGACTACTCCCAGAGACTGGTGATCTCTTGTCAAATCTCTCACTAATCTCTAATCCTTCGAAGCAATTGAATTATTGATTAAAGCTTAAGCACAAAGCCTATGATTTGGAGCATTGATTGATAATTATTGAATGATCATTAATTAGTTAGATTTGATTGTTTTAATTTGATTTGGTTTGAATTCTAAATTAATTAGGTTTGGGGTTAGTATTTAAAGGGAGAGAGATACTCCGTGGCTTCTCTCTTCCAGTAGCCGTTTTGAATTTTAGGTTTTCTATTCCATCATAAGCAACTAATCTCCTCTGTTAAGGTTAGGAGCTCTATTCATCTTTTTATATATTGTTAATCTAAGTGTTTTACTTTATTTGAGGTTTATGCTTTGATCTATTTCATGATTGAGTTTTCGTTCTTAATCACTAAAGATTTAGAATTGTTGAAAAATATTCTAAGTCTATTTTGGATTTTAAATATTGTTTTGGAAAAAGTAATATTGGAATTAGTTTGAAAACTCTTTCTCACTACTTTTTTATTTAACTAAGAAAATTATTTCAAAGAATATGCGACACTTTGTAAGTTTCAATTGTTTAGGACCAACTTGGATAAGCGATATAAAAAATTCAACCTAAGGACTATTCTTGAATCTTATTTGCAATTAAATCGATTTTGTGCTTAACCTCTTTTCTTAAATAATTGACTAAGGAATTAGTGATTAATTAGGTTGAAGAGAAATTGAATTGCCAAGGAATTAGAATTTGATTATTTATGATTTGTCGTGATTGATTTGTGCATTCCTCAAATAAATGAACACAAGGATTGTTTTCCTAAAGAGTGAGCATTTTTGAAATCTTAACATTCTCACTATCATTGTCTTCACATTCATTGTTTGCTACTTTTATTGTCCTTTGTTTACACGTTTGCTTTAATTCCCCATTCATTCCTCTGTTTCTTGATTTGTCTAATTAGAATAGTCAATTAATTATTGTTGCTTAATCCATTAATACTCGTGGGAATGATAACTCATTCATCGTGATATTACTTGATATGATTCGGTGCACTTATCGATTTGTGGAGTTATAAAATTCCGCATCAAGTTTTTGACGCCGTTCCCAGGGATTAATAGAGATTGACAACTACCACATTAATTGATTTTCTAAATGATACCTTTTTATTTTCTTTTGCTAGTTAGTGAAATTTTCTTCACCGTGACATTGGGAGTTCCATTTGTTCTTTTTGTTTTTCTTTACTTTTGCATGCAGGGAAACAAAGACAAGTAACCTTTCTTGTTTGATCCAGAAATTGAAGAAGTAATAAAAAATTCAAGAGGAGAAAATTCAAGAGGAGTTTGAGCAAGAAAGCATGACAAACAACAATACCAATGCAAGGAGGACTTTTGGAGACTTTGTTACCCTCACAAGTAATAGTTGTGGGAGTAGTATAGTGAGGCCCATTGTGGAGCCAAACAATTTTGAGTTGAAGCTTCAACTCATCACTTTGGTGCAACAAAATTTTCAATTTAGTGGGAGCCCTTAAGAAGATTCTAATTTATTCATCTCCAACTTTCTACAAATATGTGACACAGTCAAATCCAATGGTGTCTCTGTTGAAGCATATTGCTTGATGTTGTTCCCATTTTCTGATCGAGTCAAGCAATGGCTTGAAACTCAACCAAAGGATAGCATTGCAACATAGGATGATTTGATCAATAAGTTCTTAACTAATTTTTTTTTCACCACAGAGGTTGACAAAGATGAGACATGATATCTAAACTTTCACTTAGAAAGATGGAGGATCTCTCTATGAAGCTTGAAAAAGGTACAAAAAATTGTTGAGAAATTGTCCCCAAGATATGTTTACTAATTAGGTGCAACTCCAAATTTTTTATGATGGACTCACTCCCACTTCCAGAATTTTATTAGATTCCTGATGAGCGGATAATTTATACGCTTTTTGGCATTGTTTTTAGGTAGTTTTTAGTAAGTTCAAGCTACTTTTAGGGATGTTTTCATTAGTTTTTATGTTAAATTCACATTTCTGGACTTTACTATGAGTTTGTGTGTTTTTCTGTGATTTCAGGTAATTTCTGGCTGAAATTGAGGGACTTGAGCAAAACTCTGAAAAAGGCTGACAAAAGGACTGCTGATGCTGTTGGAATCTGACCTCCCTGCACTCAAAATGAATTTTCTGGAGATACAGAACTCCAATTGGCGCGCTCTCAACGGCGTTGGAAAGTAGACATCCAGGGCTTTCCAGCAATATATAATAGTCTATACTTTATTCGGAAATTGATGACGTAACTTGGCGTTGAACGCCAAGTACATGCTGCTGTCTGGAGTTAAACGCCAGAAAAACGTCATGATCCGGAGTTGAACGCCCAAAACACGTCATAACTTGGAGTTCAACTCCAAGAGAAGCCTCAGCTCGTGGATAGATCAAGCTCATCCCAAACATACACCAAGTTGGCCCCGAAAGTGGATTTATGCATCAATTACTTACTCATGTAAACCCTAGTAGCTAGTCTAGTATAAATAGGATAAGTTACTATTGTATTAGACATCTTTGGTCTCAGTTTTGTTTTATTCTTCATCTTAGGAGACTATTGATCACACTCAGGGGGCTGGCCATTCGGCCATGCCTGAACCTTTCACTTATGTATTTTCAACAGTGGAGTTTCTGCACACCATAGATTAAGGGTGTGGAGCTCTGCTGTACCTCAAGTTTCAATACAATTACTATTACTTTTTATTCAATTCTCTCTTATTCTTATTCCAAGATATACGTTGCACAACACTTTGATGAATGTGATGATCCGTGACACTCATCATCATTCTCACCTATGAACGCGCGTGATTGACAACCACTTCCGTTCTACTTTAGGCCGGGCGCATATCTCTTAGATTCCCCAACAGAATCTTCGTGGTATAAGCTAGATAGATGGCGGCATTCATGAGGATCCGGAAAGTCTAACCTTGTCTGTGGTATTCCGAGTAGGATCCTGGGAATCCGGAAAGTCTAACCTTGTCTGTGGTATTCCGAGTAGGATTCCGGTATTGAATGACTGTGACGAGCTTCAAACTCCTGAAGGCTGGGCGTTAGTGACAGACGCAAAAGAATCAATGGATTCTACTCCAACCTGATTGAGAACCGACAGATGATTAGCCGTGCTGTGACAGAGCATTTGGACCATTTTCACTGAGAGGATGGGATGTAGCTATCAACCAAGGGTGATGCCTCCAGACGATTAGCCGTGCAGTGACAGCGCATAGGACCATTTTCCCGAGAGGATTGAAAGTAGCCATTGATGATGGTGATGCCCTACATACAGCTTGCCATGGAAAGGAGTAAGAAGGATTGGATGGAAGCAATGAGAAAGTAGAGATTCAAGAGGAGCACAACATCTCCATACGCCTATCTGAAATTCCCACTATTGATTTACATAAGTATTTCTATCCCTTTTATTTTCTTTTTATTATTAATTATTCGAAAATCCATAAACCAATTTAATCTGCCTAACTGAGATTTAAAAGGTAACCATAGCTTGCTTCATACCAACAATCTCTGTGGGATCGACCCTTACTCGCGTAAGGTTTATTACTTGGACGACCCAGTACACTTGCCGGTTAGTTGAACGGAGTTGTGAATTCAACTGGTGCCATAGTAATGATTTCATACAAATACAAAAGAATATGGATCACAATTTCGTCCACCAAGTTTTTGGCGCCGTTGCCGGGAATTGTTCGAGTATGGACAACTGACGGTTCATCTTGTTGCTCAGATTAGGTAATTTTCTTTTCAAAAATCTTTTTCAAAATTTTTCTTTTATTTTTCGTTTTTTTCAAACTTTATTTTCGAAAAAAATTAATAAAAATCCAAAAAAATTAGAAAATCATACCAAAAATATTTTTTGTTTCTTGTTTGAGTCTTGAGTCAATTTTTAAGTTTGGTGTCAATTGCATGCTTTAAAAATCTTTCCTTGCATTTTTCGAAAAAATCCATGCATTCATAGTGTTCTTCATGATCTTCAAGTTGTTCTTGATAAGTCCTCTTGTTTGATCTTGATGATTTCTTGTTTTGTGTCTTATGTTGTTTTTCATAGGCATTTTTCGTTTGTTAGAGTCCATGCATTAAAGATTTCTAAGTTTGGTGTCTTGCATGTTTTCTTTGCATCAAAAATTTTTTAAAATTATGTTCTTGATGTTCATCATGATCTTCAAAGTGTTCTTGGTGTTCATCTTGACATTCATAGCATTCTTGCATGCATTCATTGTTTTGATCTAAAAATTTCATGCATTAAGTATTTTTGTTGTTTTTCTCTCTCATCATTAAAAATTCAAAAATAAAAAAATATCTTTTCCTTATTTCCCTCCAAATTTTCGAAATTTTGGGTTGACTTGGTCAAAAATTTTCAAAATTAGTTGTTTCTTACAAGTCAAGTCAAAATTTCAATTTTAAAAATCTTATCTTTTCAAAATCTTTTTCAAAAATCATATCTTTTTCATTTTTTTTTCTTCTTATTTTCAAAAATTTTAAAAATTGTTTTTCAAAATCTTTTCCTTATCTTTACATCATATTTTAAAAAATTCACTAATAATTAATGTGATTGGTTCAAAAATTTGAAGTTTGTTACTTTCTTGTTAAGAAAGGTTCAATCTTTAAAGTTCTAGAATCTTATCTTGTAGTTTCTTGTTAGTGAAGTAAATAATTTCAAAATTTTTGAATTAAATCTTTTTATCTTTTATTTGATCTTTTTCAAAAATTTTATCTTTTTCAAAATTTGATTTCAAAATATCTTATTTAACTTATTATCTTCTTATCTTTTTCAATTTTGATTTCAAATCTTTTTCAATCAACTAACTAACTTTTTGTTTGTTTCTTATCTTTTCCAAAACCACCTAACTACTTTTCCCTCTCTAATTTTCGAAAATATCTCACCCCTTTTTCAAAAATTCTTTTTAATTAACTAATTGTTTCATGTTTTAATTTTAATTACATTTTATATCTAATTTTTGAAAATTACTAACCCCTTTTTCAAAATTATTTTCGAAAATTTTCCCTCTCTTTTCTTCTTCTATTTTATTAATTATTTACTAACACTTCTCTTCACCTCTCTTCATCTAAAAATCCGAACCATTCTTCTTCACTCTTTCCCCCCTTTCTTTTTCTATTAACATAAAGGAATCTCTATACTGTGACATAGAGGATTCCTCTTTCTTTTCTTGTTTTCTTCTCTTTCATATGAGCAGGAACAGGGAAAAAGGCACTCTTGTTGAAATTGATCCAGAACCTGAAAGGACTCTGAAGAGAAAATTAAGAGAAGCTAAGTTACAACAATCCAGAAACAACCTTTCAGAAATTTTCGAACAAGAGAAGGAGATGGCAGCCGAAAATAATAATAATGCAAGGAGAATGCTTGGTGACTTCACAAAGCTAACGTCCAAGTTTGATGCAAGAAGCATCTCCATTCCTGCCATTGGAGCCAATAATTTTGAGCTGAAACCTCAGCTAGTTGCTTTAATGCAACAAAACTGCAAGTTTTATGGACTTCTATCTGAAGATCCTTATCAGTTTTTAACTGAGTTCTTGCAGATCTGTGAGACTATAAAGACGAATGGAGTTGATCCTGAAGTCTACAGACTCATGCTTTTCCCTTTTGCTGTAAGAGACAGAGCTAGAATATGGTTGGATTCACAACCTAAGGATAGCCTGGACTCCTGGGATAAGCTGGTCACAGCCTTCTTGGATAAATTCTTTCCTCCTCAAAAGCTGAGCAAGCTGAGAGTGGATGTTCAAACCTTCAAACAAAAAGATGGTGAATCCCTCTATGAAGCTTGGGAAAGATACAAGCAGCTGACCAAAAGATGTCCATCTGACATGTTTTCAGAATGGACCATATTAGATATATTCTATTATGGTCTCTCTGAATTTTCGAAAATGTCATTGGACCATTCTGCAGGTGGATCTATTCACCTGAAGAAAACGCCTGAAGAGGCTCAAGAACTCATTGACATGGTTGCAAACAACCAATTCATGTACACTTCTGAGAGGAATCCTGTGAATAATGGGATACCTCAGAAGAAAGGAGTTCTTGAAATTGATGCTCTGAATGCCATATTGGCTCAGAACAAAGTGTTGACTCAACAGGTCAACATGATCTCTCAAAATCTGAATGGATGGCAACATGCATCCAACAGTACTAGAGAGGCAGCTTCTGAAGAAGCTTATGATCCTGAGAACCCTGCCATGGCAGAGGTTAATTACATGGGTGAACCTTATGGAAACACCTATAACTCATCATGGAGAAATCATCCAAATTTCTCATGGAAGGATCAACAAAAACCTCAACAAGGTTTTAACAATGGTGGACGCAATAGGCTGAGCAATAGTAAGCCATATCCATCATCTTCTTAGCAACAGACAGAGAATTCTGAACAAAACACTTCTAATTTAGCCAATATAGTCTCTGATCTGTCAAAGGCCACTTTCAGTTTCATGAATGAAATAAGATCCTCCATTAGAAATTTGGAGGCACAAGTGGGCCAGCTGAGTAAGAAAGTCATTGAAACTTCTCCCAGTATTCTCCCAAGTAATACAGAAGAGAATCCAAAAGGAGAATGCAAGGCCATTGATATAATCAATGTGGCCGAATGCGCTAGGGAGGAGGAGGACGAAAATCCTAGTGAGGAAGACCTCCTGGGACGTCCCTCAGGCAAGAAGGAGTTTCCTATTAAGGATCTAAAGGAATCTGAGGCTTATATAGAGACCATAGAGATTCTATTAAATCTCCTTCTGCCATTCATGAGCTCTGAAGACTATTCTTCCTCTGAAGAGGATGAAGATGTGACTGGAGAGCAAGTTGCTCAATACTTAGGAGCTATCATGAAGCTGAATGCCAAGTTGTTTGGTAATGAGACTTGGGAAAGTGAACCTCCCTTGCTCATTAATGAACTAGATACCTGGATTCAGAAAACTCTACCTCAAAAGAAACAAGATCCTGGCAAGTTCTTAATACCTTGTACCATAGGCACCATGACCTTTGCAAAAGCTCTGTGTGATCTGGGGTCAGGAATAAATATTATGCCACTCTCTGTAATGGAGAAGCTGGGGATCATTGAGGTACAACCTGCCTTGTTATCATTGCAATTGGCAGACAAGTCATTGAGACAAGCTTATGGGTTAGTAGAGGACGTGCTAGTAAAGGTTGAAGGCCTTTACATCCCTGCTGATTTCATAATCCTAGACACTAGGAAGGAAGATGATGAATGCATCATCCTTGGAAGACCTTTCCTAGCCACAGCAGAAGCTGTGATAGATGTCAACAGAGGAGAATTAGTCCTTCAATTGAATGGGGACTACCTTGTGTTTAAAGCACATGGCCATCCCTCTGTGACAAAAGAGAGTAAGCATGAAGAGCTTCTCTCAGTTCAGAGTCAAGAAGAGCCCCCACAGTCAAACTCTAAGTTTGGTGTTGGGAGGCCACAACCAAACTCTAAGTTTGGTATTAAGACCCCATATCCAAACTCTAAGTTTGGTGTTGGGACTATACAACATTGACCTGATCACCTTGTGGCTCCAAGAGAGCCACTGTCAAGCTATTGACATTAAAGAAGCGCTTGTTGGGAGGCAACCCAATTTTATTTATCTAATTTTTATTTTATTGTTATTTTGTGTTTTATTAGGTACATGATCATGAGGAGTCACGAAAAAATCATAAAAATTAAAAACAGAGTCAAAAACAGCAGAAGAAAAAATTTACACCCTGGAGGACGCACAGGCTGGCGTTCAACGCCAGTAAGATGCATCTGGCCGGCGTTCAACGCCAGAACAGAGCATCATTCTGGCGCTGAACGCCAGAAACAAGCAACATTCTGGTGCTGAACGCCAGGAATGTGCCTGGAGAAGAAAAGCTGGCGCTGAACGCCAGTAACAAGCATGAAACTGGCGTTCAACGCTAGAAACATGCTTTACATGGGCGTTGAACGCCCAGAATGTGCACCAATGGGCGTTTAAACGCCAGAATGGTGTGCAAAGGCATTTTACATGCCTATTTGGTGCAGGGATGGAATTCCTTGACACCTCAGGATCTGTGGACCTCACAGGATCCACCTACCTCGCCCTCTCTCTCTCCATTCATGGTCATCCCTTCTGTTTTTCATTCACCACTCACTTCTATCCACTCTTCCCCATAAACCCCACCCACCCTCAAAATTTAAAACTCTTTCCCACCCAAACCCACCCATATAGCCGACTACACACATGCCTCCATCTCCTCCATATCTTCTTCTTCTTCTTCTTCATCTTTTCTTTCTTCTCTTGCTCGAGGGCGAGCAATTTTCTAAGTTTGGTGTGGTAAATGCGTAGCTTTTTGCTTTTCCATAACCATTAATGGCACCTAAGGCCAGAGACATCCAAAAAAAAAGGGGGAAGACAAAAGCTTCCACCTCTGAGTCATGGGAGATGGAAAGACTCATGTAAAGGGTTTATAGCTCAGTGGTAGAACATGTGGCTGCAAATCAAGAGATCCCTGAGATACCTCAGGGGATAAATTGTCCTCCACACAAATATTGGAAGCAACTAAGAAGACTGGACCTCAAGCCTGTGGCTAGAGGATGGTTGGAGTTCATTCAACGCTCCATCATTCCTACTAGCAACCGATCTGAAGTTACTGTGGATCGGGCCATCATGATTCATGGCATCATGATTGGAGAGGAAGTAGAAGTTCATGAGGTCATCTCCAATGAAATCTACAAAATAGCCGACAAGCCCTCACCTATGGCACGGCTAGCTTTTCATCACCTTATTTGCCATCTATGTTACTCAGCTGGAGTCATCATAGAAGGAGACACCCTCATTGAAGAGGATAAGCCCATCACCAAGAAAAGGATGGAGCAAGCAAGAGAAGCCCCTCACGGTTCTCAAGAGATGCATGAGGAAGCTCATCATCAAGAAATCCCTGAGATGCCTCAAGGGATGCACTTTCCTCCCAACAACTATTGGGAGCAACTCAACACCTCCTTAGAAGATTTAAGCCACAATGTGGAACAATTAAGGGTGGAACATCATGAGCACTCCATCATTCTCCAAGAAATAAGAGAAGATCAAAGAGCAATGAGGGAGGAGCAACAAAGGCAAGGAAGGGACATAGAAGAGCTAAAGAACATCATTGGTCCTTCAAGAAGAAGACGCCACTAAGGTGAACTCATTCCTTGTTCTTATTTCTTTCTGCTTTTCGGTTTTTAATATTGTGTTTATCTATGTTTTGTGTCTTTATTTCATGATCATTAGTATGTAACCATGCCTTAAAGCTATGAATAAATTCCATTAATCCTTCACCTCTCTTGAAAGAAAAATGTTTTAATTCAAAAGAACAAGAAGTACATGAATTTCGAATTTATCCTTGAATTTAGTTTAATTATATTGATGTGGTGACAATACTTTTTGTTTTCTGAATGAATGCTTGAATAGTGCATATGTCTTTTGATCTTGTTGTTTATGAATGTTAAAATTGTTGGCTCTTGAAAGAATGATGAACAAAGAGAAATGTTATTGATGATCTGAAAAATCATAAAATTGATTCTTTAAGCAAGAAAAAGCAGTGAATAGCAAAAGCTTGCGAAAAAAAATGGCGAAAATACAATAAGAAAGAAAAAGAAAAAGCAAGCAGAAAAAGCCAATAGCCCTTAAAACCAAAAGGCAAGGGTAAAAAGGATCCAAGGCTTTGAGCATCAATGGATAGGAGGGCCCAAGGAAATAAAATCCAGGCCTAAGCGGCTAAATCAAGCTGTCCCTAACCATGTGCTTGTGTCATGAAGGTCCAAGTAAAAAGCTTGAGACTAAGTGGTTAAAGTCGTGATCCAAAGCAAAAAAGAGTGTGCTTAAGAGCTCTGGACACCACTAACTGGGGACTCTAGCAAAGCTGAGTCACAATCTGAAAAGGTTCACTCAGTTATGTGTCTGTGGCATTTATGTATCCGGTGGTAATACTGGAAAACAAAGTGCTTAGGGCCACGGTCAAGACTCATAAGTAGCTGTGTTCAAGAATCAACATGCTTAACTAGGAAAGTCAATAACACTATCCAAAATTCTAAGTTCCTAAAGAAGCCAATCATTCAGAACTTCAAAGGAAAAAGTGAGATGCCAAAACTGTTCGGAAGCAAAAAGCTACAAGTCCCGCTCATCTAATTATAATTAATATTCATTGATATTCTGAAATTTATAGTATATTATCTTCTTTTTATCCTAATTGATTTTCAGTTGCTTGGGGACAAGCAACAATTTAAGTTTGGTGTTGTGATGAGCGGATAATTTATACGCTTTTTGGCATTGTTTTTAGGTAGTTTTTAGTAAGTTCAAGCTACTTTTAGGGATGTTTTCATTAGTTTTTATGTTAAATTCACATTTCTGGACTTTACTATGAGTTTGTGTGTTTTTCTGTGATTTCAGGTAATTTCTGGCTGAAATTGAGGGACTTGAGCAAAACTCTGAAAAAGGCTGACAAAAGGATTGCTGATGCTGTTGGAATCTGACCTCCCTGCACTCGGAATGGATTTTCTTGAGCTACAGAACTCTAATTGGCGCGCTCTCAATGGCGTTGGAAAGTAGACATCAAGAGCTTTCCAGCAATATATAATAGTCCATACTTTATTCGGAAATTGACGACGTAAGTTGGCGTTGAACGCCAAGTACATGCTGCTGTCTGGAGTTAAACGCCAGAAACACGTCATGATCCGGAGTTGAACGCCCAAAACACGTTATAACTTGGAGTTCAACTCCAAGAAAAGCCTCAGCTCGTGGATAGATCAAGCTCAGCCCAAGCATACACCAAGTGGGCCCCGGAAGTGGATTTATGCATCAATTGCTTACTCATGAAACCCTAGTAGCTAGTTTATTATAAATAGGACTTTTTACTAGTGTATTAGACATCTCTGGACGCCTAGTCCTTAGACCATGGGGGCTGGCCATTCGGCCTTGCCTGAACCTTTCACTTATGTATTTTCAACAGTGGAGTTTCTGCACACCATAGATTAAGGGTGTGGAGCTCTGCTGTACTTCAAGTTTTTGGCGCCGTTGCCGGGGATTGTTCGAGTATGGACAACTGACGGTTCATCTTGTTGCTCAGATTAGGTAATTTTCTTTTCAAAATCTTTTTCAAAATTTTTCTTTTATTTTTCGTTTTTTTCAAACTTTATTTTCGAAAAAAATTAATAAAAATCCAAAAAATTAGAAAATCATAAAAACCAAAAATATTTTTTGTTTCTTGTTTGAGTCTTGAGTCAATTTTTAAGTTTGGTGTCAATTGCATGCTTTAAAAATCTTTCCTTGCATTTTTCATTTGTTAGAGTCCATGCATTAAAGATTTCTAAGTTTGGTGTCTTGCATGTTTTCTTTGCATAAAAAATTTTTCAAAATTATGTTCTTGATGTTCATCATGATCTTCAAAGTGTTCTTGGTATTCATCTTGACATTCATAGCATTCTTGCATGCATTCATTGTTTTGATCTAAAAATTTCATGCATTAAGTATTTTTGTTGTTTTTCTCTCTCATCATTAAAAATTCAAAAATAAAAAAATATCTTTTCCTTATTTCCCTCCAAATTTTCGAAATTTTGGGTTGACTTGGTCAAAAATTTTCAAAATTAGTTGTTTCTTACAAGTCAAGTCAAAATTTCAATTTTAAAAATCTTATCTTTTCAAAATCTTTTTCAAAAATCATATATTTTTCATTTTTTTTCTTCTTATTTTCAAAAATTTTAAAAATTGTTTTTCAAAATCTTTTCCTTATCTTTACATCATATTTTCGAAAATTCACTAATAATTAATGTGATTGGTTCAAAAATTTGAAGTTTGTTACTTTCTTGTTAAGAAAGGTTCAATCTTTAAAGTTCTAGAATCTTATCTTGTAGTTTCTTGTTAGTGAAGTAAATAATTTCAAAATTTTTGAATTAAATCTTTTTATCTTTTATTGATCTTTTTCAAAAATTTTATCTTTTTCAAAATTTGATTTCAAAATATCTTATTTAAATTATCTTCTTATCTTTTCAATTTTGATTTCAAATCTTTTTCAATCAACTAACTAACTTTTTGTTTGTTTCTTATCTTTTCCAAAACCACTAACTACTTTTCCCTCTAATTTCGAAAATATCTCATCCCTTTTTCAAAAATTCTTTTTAATTAACTAATTGTTTCATGTTTAAATTTTAATTACATTTTATCTCTAATTTTCGAAAATTACTAACCCCTTTTTCAAAATTATTTTCGAAAATTTTCCCTCTCTTTTCTTCTTCTATTTTATTAATTATTTACTAACACTTCTCTTCACCTCTCTTCATCTAAAAATCCGAACCATTCTTCTTCACTCTTTCCCTCCTTTCTTTTTCTACTAACATAAAGGAATCTCTATACTGTGACATAGAGGATTCCTCTTTCTTTTCTTGTTTTCTTCTCTTTCATATGAGCAAGAACAGGGAAAAAGGCACTCTTGTTGAAATTGATCCAGAACCTGAAAGGACTCTGAAGAGAAAATTAAGAGAAGCTAAGTTACAACAATCCAGAAACAACCTTTCAGAAATTTTCGAACAAGAGAAGGAGATGGCAGCCGAAAATAATAATAATGCAAGGAGAATGCTTGGTGACTTCACAAAGCCAACGTCCAAGTTTGATGGAAGAAGCATCTCCATTCCTGCCATTGGAGCTAATAATTTTGAGCTGAAACCTCAGCTAGTTGCTTTAATGCAACAAAACTGCAAGTTTTATGGACTTCCATCTGAAGATCCTTATCAGTTTTTAACTGAGTTCTTGCAGATCTGTGAGATTGTAAAGACGAATGGAGTTGATCCTGAAGTCTACAGACTCATGCTTTTCCCTTTTGCTGTAAGAGACAGAGCTAGAATATGGTTGAATTCACAACCTAAGGATAGCCTGGACTCCTGGGATAAGCTGGTCACAGCCTTCTTGGATAAATTCTTTCCTCCTCAAAAGCTGAGCAAGCTGAGAGTGGATGTTCAAACCTTCAAACAAAAAGATGGTGAATCCCTCTATGAAGCTTGGGAAAGATACAAGCAGCTGACCAAAAGATGTCCATCTGACATGTTTTCAGAATGGACCATATTAGATATATTCTATTATGGTCTCTTGAATTTCGAAAATGTCATTGGACCATTCTGCAGGTGGATCTATTCACCTGAAGAAAACGCCTGAAGAGCTCAAGAACTCATTGACATGGTTGCAAACAACCAATTCATGTACACTTCTGAGAGGAATCCTGTGAATAATGGGATACCTCAGAAGAAAGGAGTTCTTGAAATTGATGCTCTGAATGCCATATTGGCTCAGAACAAAGTGTTGACTCAACAGGTCAACATGATCTCTCAAAATCTGAATGGATGGCAACATGCATCCAACAGTACTAGAGAGGCAGCTTCTGAAGAAGCTTATGATCCTGAGAACCCTGCCATGGCAGAGGTTAATTACATGGGTGAACCTTATGGAAACACCTATAACTCATCATGGAGAAATCATCCAAATTTCTCATGGAAGGATCAACAAAAACCTCAACAAGGTTTTAACAATGGTGGACGCAATAGGCTGAGCAATAGTAAGCCATATCCATCATCTTCTCATCAACAGACAGAGAATTCTGAACAAAACACTTCTAATTTAGCCAATATACTCTCTGATCTGTCAAAGGCCACTTTCAGTTTCATGAATGAAACAAGATCCTCCATTAGAAATTTGGAGGCACAAGTGGGCCAGCTGAGTAAGAAAGTCATTGAAACTCCTCCCAGTATTCTCCCAAGTAATACAGAAGAGAATCCAAAAGGAGAATGCAAGGCCATTGATATAATCAATGTGGCCGAATGCACTAGGGAGAAGGAGGACGAAAATCCTAGTGAGGAAGACCTCCTGGGACGTCCCTCAAGCAAGAAGGAGTTTTCTATTAAGGATCCAAAGTAATCTGAGGCTCATATAGAGACCATAGAGATTCCATTAAATCTCCTTCTGCCATTCATGAGCTCTGAAGACTATTCTTCCTCTGAAGAGGATGAAGATGTGACTGGAGAGCAAGTTGCTCAATACTTAGGAGCTATCATGAAGCTGAATGCCAAGTTGTTTGGTAATGAGACTTGGGAAAGTGAACCTCCCTTGCTCATTAATGAACTAGATACTTGGATTCAGAAAACTCTACCTCAAAAGAAACAAGATCCTGGCAAGTTCTTAATACCTTGTACCATAGGCACCATGACCTTTGCAAAAGCTCTGTGTGATCTGGGGTCAGGGATAAATCTTATGCCACTCTCTGTAATGGAGAAGCTGGGGATCATTGAGGTACAACCTGCCTTGTTATCATTGCAATTGGCAGACAAGTCATTGAGACAAGCTTATGGGTTAGTAGAGATGTGCTAGTAAAGGTTGAAGGCCTTTACATCCTGCTGATTTCATAATCCTAGACACTAGGAAGGAAGATGATGAATGATCATCCTTGGAACCTTTCCTAGCCACAGCAGAAGCTGTGATAGATGTCAACAGAGGAGATTAGTCCTTCAATTGAATGGGGACTACCTTGTGTTTAAAGCACATGGCCATCCCTCTGTGACAAAAGAGTAAGCATGAAGAGCTTCTCTCAGTTCAGAGTCAAGAAGAGCCCCCACATCAAACTCTAAGTTTGGTGTTGGGAGGCCACAACCAAAACTCTAAGTTTGGTGTTAAGACCCATATCCAAACTCTAAGTTTGGTGTTGGGACTATACAACATGACCTGATCACCTTGTGGCTCCAAGAGAGCCACTGTCAAGCTATTGACATTAAAGAAGCGCTTGTTGGGAGGCAACCCAATTTTATTTATCTAATTTTTATTTTATTGTTATTTTGTGTTTTATTAGGTACATGATCATGAGGAGTCACGAAAAAAATCATAAAAATTAAAAACAGAGTCAAAAACAGAAGAAAAAATTTACATTGGAGGACGCACAGGCTGGCGTTCAACGCCAGTAAGATGCATCTGGCCGGCGTTTAACGCCAGAACAGAGCATCATTCTGGCGCTGAACGCCAGAAACAAGCAACATTCTGGCGCTGAACGCCAGGAATGTGCCTGGAGAAGAAAAGCTGGGCGCTGAACGCCAGTAACAAGCATGAAACTGGCGTTCAACGCAGAAACATGCTTTACATGGGCATTGAACGCCCAGAATGTGCACCAATGGGCGTTTTAAACGCCAGAATGGTGTGCAAAGGCATTTTATGCCTATTTGGTGCAGGATGGAATTCCTTGACACCTCAGGATCTGTGGACCTCACAGGATCTACCTACCTCGCCCTCTCTCTCCATTCTGGTCATCCCTTCTGTTTTTCATTCACCACTCACTTCTATCCTCTTCCCCATAAACCCCACCCACCCTCAAATTTAAAACTCTTTCCCACCCAAACCCACCCATATAGCCTACACACATGCCTCCATCTCCTCCATCTCTTCTTCTTCTTCATCTTTCTTTCTTCTCTTGCTCGAGGGCGAGCAATTTCTAAGTTTGGTGTGGTAAAAGCATAGCTTTTTGCTTTTCCATAACCATTAATGGCACCTAAGGCCAGAGACATCCAAAAAAGGGGGAAGACAAAGCTTCCACCTGAGTCATGGGAGATGGAAAGACTCAGTAAAGGGTTTATAGCTCAGTGGTAGAACATGTGGCTGCAATCAAGAGATCCCTGAGATACCTCAGGGGATAAATTGTCCTCCACACAAATATTGGAAGCAACTAAGAAGACTGGACCTCAAGCCTGTGGTAGAGGATGGTTG